>NC_066585.1:49767338-50072531 GCF_024323335.1 Lathyrus oleraceus
TATTTGCAATCAGTTAGAGTGCAAAGGCATCACGAAATCCCATCAGATATATACTGGAGTATGATGATGGATGAATTAGTTGATCTAGACGAAGAAAGGTTGCGCGCGCTAGATCTAATAAGAAGACAAAAGGAGAGAGTCGAAAGGTTTTACAATAAGAAAGTAAAATTCAAGACCTTCTTAATTGGTGACCTTGTGTGGAAAGTAATCCTTCCTATGGATCGAAAGGATAAGTTAATGGGAAAGTGGTCTCCGAAGTGGGAAGGACCTTTCCAGATTTTGAAAATATTTTCAAATGGCGCGTATGAGATAGAAGAAATAGGAAAGGATGAGAGAATCCTAAGGATAAATGGCTAGTATTTGAAAAAATATAAGCCAATATTGCAGGAAATAAAAATAATAATAGAATAATTGCAAACAACTGTGATAAGATTTGCCAAATAAAAATGGAATTAAAGTCATTACAAAGAGAGCCTCAAACGGCTGAGAATTGTTAAATCAATTCGACTACAAATTAAGACTGGCAAAAGTTTCCTTCAAAGTGGCAAATTTCTGCCTCTGGAACTGGAGTCGATGATCATAAAGACTTTTGTGAGTAGAGAGAGTCTCGATTTCTTGACTAAGTTGCTGGGCTTTCTCAGCATGTCGAATACCCACCCCCAATTCTTCGTCAATCTCGCTCTGCTTGGGTTGCTGTATGGATGCCTTACGTTTTTCCTCTTGAGAGATCTTTTCTTGAAGTGCTGCTATCTGTTTTTTCCATTTTCGGATATTGTCATCACAAGCAACAACTTCTTTGACATAAGTTTCAAAAAGCTTTTGCAATTTTGAAACTTTGTCAGTCGAAGTCGAAACAGCATCCCATTCAGCAGTTTGAGTTTCATACTTTGAGGAGATTTGATTGGTAAGATCTCTTTGACGATGAAGATCTGCAGTGGCCAAGTCAATGAGAGTCATCAGCTCCATCACAAAACTTCCAACCTCAGCAGAAGCTTCCAGGACATTCACTTGCTTCAAAATTTTCTTTAGTTCAAGGTGAGCAAGGGAGTTCTCTTCCAAGACTTTAAACAAATCAACATCAAGGATTTTCGTTTTAATTTTGGTCAAGATGTTGCCAAGTGATGGTGCTTCAGAAGTTGCCCCAGAAGTGGTCGAACTGCTCTGCGAAGAATCCTGGAAATTAAAACGGGTGCTAAGCATGGCCTTCAGATACTCCAAAGGTCTTTGCACTTTGAGATTTTCAAGCTCCTCGCGAGAGAAACTAGTCGAACCAGTTGATTTGCCACTCCTTTGGGTCTGGTCAGGAGCAGGTGGAGTGTTTCGCTCTGAAGTATGCTCAGCCTCTGTTTGTTTCGACTGGTTGTCCCCATCTTTGGCAGCTTCGTCTTCAGGATCATCTTCGACCCCAGCCTCCATGTCAATGTCATCACCCTGAGGTGCAGCACCTAATCCTGGATGAGGAGGAGATTCATCTTCAGAAGCTTCACCCACTGTAGTGTCGAATTCTGCTACAGTTTACATGTCATGATCACTTGTGGGGATATCTTCTTCTGGGGTTGTTTCCTCCAGAATTTTCTTAGGCGTTCTTTCGACAGCCACTTGTTCCTGAAAATAACTCTAAGATTTAGAAGAAAAGATGCAGGAAAGGTGAATATATGCTGTCGAAATAAAAATTACCTCAGGAATCTCAGTGTTAAAGCTGGATTTCCCACTCTCCGTGTCTTTCGACTGAGGCTTAGCAGGGGGAGTACTGGCAGAATCCTTCCTAGTTGATTTAGCGATGGATCTTTGGGAAGAGACCTTCATGAGTTTCTTCTTCTTCTGAGGGGGAGGGATTAAGATGGAGATTCGTCACCAGACTCTTCATTAGGGACTTTATCCTCTTCTTTCTCCTCTCCACTCTTTCTCTTTTGGATTGTTGGGGGTTTTCGACTTACCTAGTCATGCAGACCAAAGCCGGTTAGTTTTTTGGAGAAAAAAAAGGAATAGAATAAATAAGAAGAGAAAAGTTTGTACCTTTGTCGAATGTTTCTTAGCAGCACTGGGTGATGCTTCGACAGAAGCTTTCTTGGCAGGGATCTTCACGGCTAAGGAAAGAAAGAAGATTCAGAAACAGATATAAGAAATGCATGATAATACAGTTAGAAAAAACAAAAGAAAAATCATGTTTTCTATGAACACCTTCAAGAATGGGATCTTCCACGCGAACGCGTTCTATTCCAATATGAAGGTGTCCTGGGTATTCTCCTAGATGATACTTAGTCGGAACCACACGCTCAGCAGGTCTTTTGTACTGTTGACGGAGAATTTTCATAAAATCCCCACAAACAAACCAATCTGGAAATAGAGGGCTGAATGCCACCCCAAATTCAGCAGTTGGCAAAGGAGGAAACTTTGGTGGATGACAACTGAAAGCCAGGTCATAGCGCGCCTCTGGTCGAAGATTTGAAGGCAATGACAATTTTTCAAACTTCTCTGTCAGTTTGCGTTTCAATTCTGCTGCTGCTTCGTGTATGGTTCGACTAAGATCATCAGGTCTATACACAGTTTCGAAATATTTTTGAAATTTCTGTATCTCTCTAGTGTGTCTTTGAATACCTTTTTTCGTTCGATCCTGCACAAAAGCGAAAGCGTTTGTCAAATGTGTAGCAAAGGCAGCTACGTCGAAAAATCTGTTGGAATAATAATCTTTCCACCATTCATCAAACTCAGGAGTACATATGAATGATGGTCGAAATATAACTGGTCGAATGTCGAGAGAGTCATCAGTCAGTTTCTTCGACAGTTCTCTGCCCTCATCTTCAATATGAAGTGAAGTATAAAAGATGATAGACCCTTTCTTGGGGAATATAGGTCGAGGTTTGATTTGGATTAGACCAAACTGTCTAGAAACAAGGTTGGGTTGATAAACTATCAAAGCAATTTGAGTTTTAGTAGTGTTACGGTAAGAAAAAAGGAGCCTATGGGTTAAGAATGATTCCCAAACATTCAGAAATGTATTTTTATCCTTTTGCATCTCCAAAGGCAGTTGTTGGGTAAACCACTTAGATCCAATTTTTCTATCAGCAAAAGGTGCCATGGTCGAAGTAAACTGATACCTCTTAGCAAACATCATAACATAGCTTTTAAAAGCTTGTCGAAGGCTGATTCTTTCATCAGTTGGCGTTTTTAGCACCAACCTTGGCCATTCGACAGTCTTATTTGTTACTTCCTCTTCATCTACTTCTGGTGCTACAGGAAGATTTGCTTCAAATGTGGCATTGAGCCATAATTGCAAGAGTCAGAAAGGTCCTGATAAGTTGATTTTACCTTGAGTTTTGGTGTTTTTCAAAAAATGTACACTCTCACTCAGATATTCGTAAAGGTTCGCCAGGATCATTTCGCTCAAACATAGTTTCGTGCCTGCATGAAGCTGATTGGCTATGGTGATAAATCTCTTGGCAACTTGAAGAGAGCGAGAGCAGAACACATATTTAGATAACCATAAAGTCAGAAAAGCTATGTGTTCGACATCTGAAACTTCAGTGGTGCCCTTGTCATGAAAATGGGACGTAAATAAAGAATAGGGAGCAAGGCTAGTCTCGAAAGCAATGGTATCCCCATTGAGGACAGTAGGGTCGAAATCTACACCATTGAGATGAAGGCCAACAATGGCTTCCGCGTCGAAAAGGGTAGGCGTAACCATCCCACAAGGGAGGTGAAAGGTATTGTAAGTACTATCCCAAAAGTAGAGAGAAGCCAAAAGCATATTTGGACAGATATTGGGTCCTACTCTCGACAACTGAATAAGGTCGAAAATGCCTAATTCTTTCCAAAAAGCCCCTTTAACCTTTTCGATTTTATCTAACCAAGATACGTAGTCAGAGGGGTCTTTCGACCATGGATAAGTTCTAAATATCCTATTGTGATTTAGATAAGCTAAGTTCAACTCTCCAGCATCCGATGGGTCATTTTGTTCTACAACGTCCTCTCTAGGCTGAGGTTTTCTTCCAGCACCTATGGGTTTTGTGTGGAAGTAAGATGGAAAAAATTCTCTTAAACGTTCTGGTTTAATCTCTGGATTTGGAAGGGGACCTAACATAGCATGACAGTTTCCAGAAATAAGAACATGGATTAGTACCTGGGATTTATAGATGCATTCTTTTTCTTTCTCATTTGGAGGTTCTGGAACATACTGTTGATTTCCAATAGTCATTGGTCCTTTTAAATTATGCACAGGAGAGAAATCTGAGTCTTGTTTTTTCTTGGAATGTTTGCTGCTTGAGGGTTTTTGAGGCGCCATTGTTAGGAAGAACTTAGGAAGATTTCTCAGAAAAAATCTGAAGCGGAAAAGGGTTTAAAGAAAAGGTTTATGGGTATTTATAGGAAGATGATGATGAAACGCTTTAGAGTAGTAATGATGATAGTGGGACACGTGGCCGATTCTGATGGGGATGTTAAAGAGGTGGAAGTTGAAAAGAAATCATGATGTGAGGTAATGATGGAGGTGGATTCTGAACGTGGGCTAGACGTGACATTTTGGAGAAAGTGAGATGATGAAATCTGTGTTGGAAATTGAAATTATCAGACTTGGATTTAATAAAGATTAAATGACATGGCATCAAAACATTGGTTGACAAAAAATGACTGTTTCTCCAGAAAAACGGTCGAAACATCTTTGCTGGGGGGGCAATTTGTATACACACGTTTTCGACGCCATGAGATTTGGCATGCAAATCGGTTCTTTCGACAAATGACGACATGGGATAAACGGTTTGGTTGATAAGTGTTGTTCGACACTTCGACAGAATTGAAGTTTCGACATTTCGACAAGATATCTGCAACTGGAAAGGCCCCTTTGACAGACATAGGTGATGCTACAATATTTAAACAATTTGACAAAGTTTGGAGAAAGACGCCAGTTCGACGTGAAGTGTAAAATTCAAATTCAAACAAGTTGTGACGTTCGGCAGAAGACGCGTGGAAGCATCTGGTGAATTGAAGGAAGCCGAATGTTACAGTTTTAGGATTTAGTCGTTAGTAACAGTTATGTTATTTATATATAAATAGGGTAGTTGTTATCTGAAAAAGTGTGTGAAAATTTACTTGTACAGAATTCCTGAAAACATTCAAAGTACCCGTGTGAGAGAAAATAGTCATATTTGGAACATGTATGTGTAAGCAAACACCAATTCCTTCAAAGTTTATTTTATAAAGTTTAAAGTTCTTTGCAAATTCCTTTTACGTTTTCCAGTCTATTATCTTTCTGCACTTTCTTTTTGACACTTTACATTTCTTCAGTTTATATTCTGCCATATATTCTATCTTGTCAAATTTACATCTATTTAAACTCTTTAATCAACATCTTTTCGACATAAAAAATTTAGAGAACCAAAATGAAAGATGCAAAAGTTGTTTTAGATATCTTCAAAGTCATCTAGATCTGCACATGTCCTGGGATTTGTGTGGTTGATCCTGCAAGTAACCCAATTCTGCAAGTTTTGGTAAACCAGAGGTTGTTCGCCAAAATTCACAGCGAACAGTTAGTTGGAAACGGTTCAAAATAGCTGAAGGTTTGGGATAGTTGTGGATGGTTGATTGGAGTTCTTTCTTGATGGTTCAATGCCGTTAGAGAGCTTTTTATGGTATCCTACTAGAGTGAAGAAGTTGATTTTTTATGATCTTTTTTCTCAATTGGATACATTTTCCTGGTTTTGTTGCAGTTTGTGGCTTATTGTTGGTTTGCATTTGGCTTTGCAGCGGCTTGGCTTGTTTGACGCCGTCGTTTCAGACTTTTCATTGTCGTTTGCACGTTGCTGCAGTTTTGGATGCTTGAGACGTTTTTATGGTCAAGCTGCGTCTGGATGTAGCTTATGCATTTGGAGTATGTAGCCGTCATTTGCAGCTTGCTGTGTATTATGAGTTACGCTCTGTGTTGGCTGGATTGCATTTTCGCATTATCGCGTTTTGGTGCATTTCCAAGTTTTTGTTGTAATCTACAGCTTGTCGTTTGGCTTTGTCCGTGGCAGCTTTTGCTGCTTGTTGTTTGCAGCTTTTGGCCTTTTGCCTTTTTTCCATTTTCTTGTATTGGATACTGATTGGTGGTGTTAAAAATTTATGAATGGTAAATGGATATTGAATTAAAAAAAGGATAATTGGATTTGTATAATTGAATGTAGTTAATGGATTTAAATGGTTTGGATTTGGTTTAGTAAATGGACTTGGATGTTAATAGTGGATATTAAATTTGGATAAGATAAATGGATTTTTGAATTAAAAATTGGCCAAATGGATTAGTGTTTTGGATATGCAAATGGGCTTAATGAATGGATTTGGGTTATTGGATAAATGGTAAACTATTTGGATTGTAATGGATTTGATATGGTTTGGAAATTAGTCAAATGGACAAATGGATTTGGAAATTGGATCATTGATTTGGAAATTGGATATTTGAATTTGGTTTAAATGTAATTAAATGGATAATGAATGATTGGTTAACTAAAAGAATAAATGGGCTTAATGAATGGATTTGATCTATTAAGAAAATCAAGTCAAAAAGAACTTCTATTAATAAAAGAGATGTCAAAATTAATTTTGTAGTTAAAAACAATATTTTTCTAAAATTAATCGGCTAAAGGAAAATGATGAAATGGTTATGAAATCAAACTAATTCTTCAAAGTCGATTTGAATCTCAAGGATCAAGTTTTGAATTAAAATCCAATTTGAATCTTTAAAATCCATTCAAAACTTCATGAATTAATTTGAAATTGATGGAATGATTATGGGTCACATGATTAAGGATTTAGAGGTAGATGGTTGACTTTGGTCAACTGATTGACCAAAAAGTCAATGGTTGACCAAAAGTCAAACCAGGTAAAAAATGTGTATTCCCTTACGGACAAATGAATATGGACCACAACATCCTTAACCAAACGAATTATGTCAATGCCATGAATCAAACCAGAAGAATGTCCACCAAACAACATGTCATACACAAGATCCTTGACTAACAAGGTCATGAATCAGGATTTCAACCCGTATGATGTGCAATGCCATAAACTTTAATCTGACCCTAATTTTATCAACCACAAACCCTGTATCCATGATACATGTCAGCAGATATTAATCATGAATGAATGAATGCACAGGAATAAGTATGAATGAGGTTAGATGGATATCAAGTTATAGTCAGATGAAAAAGCGAAAAGGAGGGAAAATTTTAGGGTATGACAAATCTTTACCCCTCAGGGTCTTCAATTCCCTTTTATCCATTTTGGAAAAAAATTAGATTTTTGACTTTGGCTCGAATTGCTTCACACGTAACTTGGTTCCTCCCATTTTGACTTGAAAACTTGTCACAAAATGATAAAATGTGCATTTGGTATCAAAAGGGATTTCAACAAAATGGTTTAGTGGCCTAATACATGATTATAGAAATTCTGGTTAAGTATAGTCTGACTTGTGCAACATAGAAAGTCAGCAACTTTAAACTTGGGCCAAATGAAATTGGCTCGTGCATTTTGAAGGAAACTTGTGCCAAATACTCTTTGCCATTTCCTTGATAAAATGAAAAAATAACCAAATCAAAAGGAGTTATGGTTTGGAAATGGAAATGGAAATGTGGTAAAGTAGTGGTCTTGGGCATGATTCTAGGTCTGGCTAGGCATCTTGATCGGCTTGGCCAATCCAAAAATTGAGGTCCTTTCTCAATGAACTAGGTCTTGGACCTTGAGACAAAGTTGAAGAGGGATCCAATTAGAAAATTTGGCACAAATAATATCTTGAAAAGCTTGAAAGGTAAAAAAAGTTATGGGCTTTGGACCAAATGGTAGGCCATTCTTTCCAAAAGGTGACCAACCAACATGACCTAGAAATGCCACTTTGTGATTCCTTGATTTTTAAGGTATGATGGTGGATGTTTTGAGCTCATATGATCATATCATGATGGAAAATGATCTTGTAGCTTTGTGGGATGACTTTAAGTCATGCCCATGGGTGAACCAAAGCATTGAAAATGATGAATCAAGATCGAAACAAAGGAATTGTCCCATGGTGAAATGGATGTTTGTTTGATGAGAAAATGGTTGCAAATGACTTGAAGTGAGAGTGAATGAAGTGTGGTATGATGGAATTATCAAATAAGGCGAGGCATAGAATCAATGGATGTACAAACTAGGGTTTCTTGGATCATAAGTTCCATCAAGAACCAAAGACAAAGAAATTAGGGTTTTGAGGTGCAATGGATGTATTGAGGTGATTCAAGGGGTTGGGGCATGAATAAAATTTGGATATTAGAGGTCCTAAATGGTATGGTCAAGGCTCAAGGTGAACCATGACTTTCACAAGCCAATGAAGGTCAAGAAATGGGGTTGAAGTCCTTAGGCGACCAGATGAATCTTCACATGTCCTTAATGGGGACTCACATCCAATTAGGGTTTTGGAGAGTGGGTGAGATGATTTGAGTGATCCTCCAAGGTTCAAGGATGTTTGAGTATGAATATTAGGGTTAAGGTAGCTTGGGCAAGCCTCACCATGATCAGAGGTCTTGAAGCTTCATGGATGAACCCTTATGCCTTGAGTTTGTACTTATGGATCATTGTGGGTGTAGATGCATATGAAATAATGTATGAGGAATGCATGCTCATGGATTTAGGGTGATATGTAGGTAGGGTAGATTTGAGGGTATGGCAATGGTCATTCCCCATTTTCTTGGTTTTTACGCCACTTTTACATTTTGTTCTTGGTTATGACACCACAATTCAGAGACACACCTATATTGTTAACCCCCTTTCTTGGTTTTGAAACCACTTTATATTTTTATTCTTGGTTATGACACCAATTCTTAGGGACACATATTTATGGTTAACCCCATACCCTTTCTTGGTTTTGACACCATTTTTACCTTTTATTCTTCGTTATGACACCATAATTCAGGGGCACACCTTCATGGTTAACCCCCTATCTTTTCCTTTTGGGACACACCTCTTTGGTTAACCCCTATTTCTTGGTTATGGTCATTTTTACCCTTTTCTTTTCGGTTTAAACACCACCCCAAGTTATATGTTTTTCTCAGTCTTTGTCCTCCTAATATGAAGCTCTAACTTTCTTATTGCAATATAAGGATACGTAGGCACGAGGATGCGAATCCTTGGAGAGAACCTTCCTTTCTTTTCTTTGTCCTCTCCGGTTCCATGAACTACGAGGCTCTAACTTTCTCATTTCACCATGATAATACGTAGGCATGAGGGCCACAATCCTCCTCGAGCACCATTTTTCTAACCCTTTTTCTATTTTGCAAGTACATGTAGATAGTAACACCCGTCCAAGCAAGAGCATTCAAAATGGTTCCCATGGAGTACCTGGATGTGAGGGATGCTAAAAGTTAAACCTTCAAACAACCTGTTTGATGGACTTCACAATTAATCAAATTAGAAGCAAAACTATTATCAAATCTTTACATATTAATTAATAAATCGATTGTTTAGAAATCCAATTCTAATCAAACCTAAGAGTTAACAAACTAAGACTATAAAGGCAATAAACCTATGAAGCATATAATTCTAGATAAAACCATATGGGAATTGGTGAAGCGTTACCTATGGTGATGGTAACGATTTGTGTGCTCCGGTCCTATGTTGGGATTTCAGGTGCTAGATGGACTTTTGTTATCCATAATGGTACATCATTCATTGTTGAGTAAATTTACATTCATTATTTTCACGTGTATGAATACGTTGATGTTAGTGATTGATAATACTTTGGTGATTGTATGCGATTGAATTGTGTTGAATAATTGATGATTTTTATTTAGGCTACCCTTGCATACTTTTACCCCATTATTTATTATGAGCCTACTTTCACCCCTTTGTTGTTTGTATGGTTCTATGCTCCTTCTTAGGGTACAAACGAGGAGGTAAATGAGTAGCTACTTAGAGGCTGAAGGATGGCATGTAGGTTGTTCTTCCTTTTCCTATTTTATGTGATTATTTAGTATTATGTTGCTCTTATCTGTAACATTGGCGCGGACGAACATTTTGTTTTTCTATTTGTTATTATTTCGATGTTGTTTATGTTGAAGCCAATTGCCATAACCATGTTGATGATATGAGATATATTTGGTTGTTGAATTATTTTAAATTTATTATTCCAGTGTGATGAGTTTATATTAAGGCGAGTATGGGATGATAGGTGTTTAATTTAATGCATGTTTTATATAACCCTTGTTATTGAGAATATTTATATTGTATTTGAGTGACACCATATGTGTGTAGTTGTTTTATTTCTGCATTATTTTACGTATCGAGGTTTATCGTGTTACATCATGCAGCAAGTCGCCTTGATTCTATCTAACTCTCTATGGCTTCTGGAACTATGCAAGTTCACCTTCAGAAGTAGGACCACCTTCAGATGTTCTACCTTCAAAAGCTCCACCTTCATAAGTTATACCTTCAGACGCAAGACCACCTTCAGATGTTGGATTACCTTCATAGTCAGGTCCACCATCAAAGTCAGAGTCACCTTTAGGGTTAGACTCTCCTTCATGGTTAGACTCATCTTTAGAGTCAAAGTTAACTTTAGAGTCTGACTCACCTTTAGAGTTTTAGTCATCTTCAGAATCATAATCTCCTTCAGAGTCAGAATCTCCTTCAGAGGCAAAATCAGACTCTAGCGTTGACATTGCACTAGAGTTGGATTAAGACTTGCTTTAGTCCCATGCTTTTGAATCTTTCACTATGACATCTCTATTGAATTCAACTTTGTTGGTGATTAGGAAATAAAGATTATAAGCACATGTACCGTGGTAACCTATAAGCAACATGACTCTGCTCCTGTTATCCAATTTCCTTCTAGTAGTATTTGATATATGTTTGTAAGAAACATAACCAAACACCTTGAAATGGCTGACACTTTGCTTTCTTTCAGTCCACTTCTCAATATGAACTACTTCCTTTAACTTCCTTGTTGGACATCTGTCGAGAACATATGTTGATGTGACAATTGCCTCACCCCACAATTGCTTAGGTAGATTCTTCTCTTTCAGCATGCTCCTTGTCATATCAAGCAGAGTTATATTTCTCCTTTTAGCAAGAACATTATGTTGTGGAGTGTATAAATCAGTCACCTCATGCTTAATACCATGTTCCTTACATAACCTCTTGAACTTTTTTGAATTGTACTCACCTCCACATTGGTTCTGAGGTTCTTCAACCTTGGCCCAATTTGATTTTTAGCCTTCACTTTGAACTTCTTGAACTCAACAAAAAAAATTTCATGCCAGGAATACCATATATCCTTGATCAATACAGTTTTTCCATTGTTCAACTTAACTCTTACATTTCTCATTCCTTTAGCATTCAAATACTCATCATTAACACATCTGATCTTTGTCCTTTTACTAGAGTCAAAATCAACCAGCCATTGCTTGTTTCCAATTAGGTGATTTGAGCATCTAGTGTCCATATACCACCAGTCTACCATTGATCGACCTACATTCTATAATTCCATCAATAACACATGTTCATCATCAGAATCTCCTCCGGCTATGTTGACTTCTTCACCCTTGCTAACCTTTTTGACCAACAATCAACAACAAAATGGTCAAACTTATTGCAAATATAGTATTGAACTTTTCTCTTGTCAAACTTCTTATTTCCCTTCTAAACATTATTATGTTTATTTTCTTCATAGTTGGAGAGTTATGAATTTTGAACAACACTACCATGCTTTTTATTGTTCTCTAGCCATTCTTGTTTCTAGTTCTTCTTCCCGGAAGAACCTTTCACAATTTGAGCTTTCAGAACCTATTCTAACTCTTTTCAGATTTTCTTTCAGTCAGAAGCGACTCTTGTGCCTATAAACTACTCTAATGCTCTTCAATTCGCATGGTGCTGGTATCTTTAGAGTGTTCTATGGCTAAAACTATGTAATAAAATTCAGTAGTAAGTGATCTCAGTCCTTTTTCAATGATTACTTGTTCAGAGAGCGTTTCTCCACAAGACTTCATCTCATTCGTGACTTCAATCACTCTAGAGATGTAATCAGGAACTTTCTCATTGTTCTTCATGCTGAGATTATCATATTGTTTATGTAAGGACTTCAACTTGACTTTCCTTATTGATGCATCACCACCATAACACTGCATCAATATATCCCACACCGCTTTCGCAATCTTCTCAAACACATTCATATCCACACATTGACCGATATAGAACAACATCTTCTGATCCTTCTTCCTCGTTTTACGTTGCACATTTCTTTATGCTTCTGTTGCATTTTCTACAATCGACGTGAAACTGTCACTGACGAGATCAAGAACATCTTGAGCTCCAAACAATACACACATCTGAATCGACCTCTAATTCCAGTTCTTTACGTCGAATATTGGAAGATTTGTGTTCAAGTAACTGTTTCCACCATTCATCTTCGTTCTTGTGCAAATCACCCAGTTCTCACTGTCGCATCCGCGAAAAACAACCGGCGGGCTAAAACAAAACAAACAGAGCCGCCACCGTGCGTTATTTATCCCAAAAGAGGGAAAGGAAACGCTCGAAGTAAACCTGGGAAAAGCATGGTCTCGCGACCAAAGAGAATGGGATCGGGAGTCGGTTATGCAAAGGGAAGGTATTAGCACCCCTACGCATCCGTCGTACTCGACGGGATCCACGCTCAAAAGATAGAACAAGGTTGCTAAAACAAACATCACACACACACACTGAAGACAACACAGGTGGAGGAAGATGGGAAATGGCTCGCTAGGATATCGCATCCTATGCCTACGTATCTCATCTGGAATGAGAATCAGAGCTACCGTAGTTCGGCTCACGCACGCCGAAACAAAACACACACGCAAAAAGGCAAACATGGAACCCGAACGCCAATCGTTGGACTTACATCAGCTTCCGAGCCAAACAAACCCACACTGGAAACCAGATGCCACTTGATGGACTTATACCGGACTCCAAGCACACAACAATGGGATACGGAATGCCAATTGCTGGGCTTACATCCATCTCCTACACACACAAGAAACAACAAGCAACAAGTTACTAAGGAGTCGGGAACTCGAGCCTAGCAACTGTCAAGCAAACACACACAAAAAGACAAAGGGTGAACACACAGACTAACAGGGAGTCGGGAACTCGAGCCTGATAGCTGTCAAGCACAACACACTCAAAAAAAGAAAAGGGTGCCCGGAGAGATCTCGTGCGACCTCCTGCCTACGTACCTCATCTGGTATGAGGATCAGGGCAACGTAGTTCCCCTTAACAGGGGAGAAACTTTCTCCTAACCAGAGACTGGGAAATGACCAACTAGAAGGGAGACTGACTCGAGCCTAATAGTTATCATGTATTCCACAATGGTCCTAGGTTGAGTTTTCTATCTACTTGTACAACAGCAAGCTAATCCTAACCAGGCAAAGCAAAGCATGCAAGCACAATCAAAACAAAGCAAACATTCACAATTAGCACACACTATATACAGACAGAGGTGGGCTCAAACAAGGGTTAGACTGCCAAAGCAAGTCAACTGTATCAGGGTGATGTTAGCTCTTAACCCTGACATTGAGAGTCAGGGTGAAGCAGATGAAATAGGAAGTGAGGGGTGTGCCTCACAGCTCTTATCCCTGGCCAGGGAGAGCTTCAGACAAAGGAAGTGTGGGTCCAGAAAGTGGGAACCCTTCTACACTTATGACTCTGACTCAACTGTACAATTGTACAAGGATCTTGGGTTACTATCCTCAAGGCATCAACATGTAATGTGAGCCAAGGGATGACTCAACAAGAATAGCAGGAGATGGATTGCACATCTCTTGTGTCTGCCAATTGCCTTAACAAAGGTCTTTTCCTGCTTGGGGACAAAGATAAACAAGCACAAACATTGCCTCTTAAGGAGGACTTCAGACAGGTGCCTGGCCAAGTAACAGGCCAGGTCTTCCAGACTACATGGAGTTAGTGAGTTTTACCTCAATTGGTTTAAGCAACCAAGCAACAGCAAAAAGCAAGTACACAATGAACTATAGCAACTAATGTACCTGAAATCAATCTAACACAATCAGTACATAGCTCAAACAGTCAGTTACAAGTTAACAGTTAACTGTACACAAGCAATGCATCAAGCAAAGCATAAGCCAATGCTCAACACAAATGACTTAGAAGCCACCTACAAAATAAACTTAATGTTAATCAACATCAATCAACAAAGCCACTCAAGCCAAGTGAATTAATTCCTCCATGCCATATGCCTTTTGTCCTGAAAATACAACTCAAACATGAGAAGCAAACCCCTAGGACAAAGCCTAGGGTCAAAAGGAGAGAAATATTTCAAAACAGAACATGAAAATTGGCAAAAATCAAGTTCAATCAATTTAGAAACAAATCCAAGTGGTCTCACATTCATATCATTCACCAAAATTATTTCACAAGGCATCTAAGGCCAAACATGCAATTTCAAAGCTCATTAGACCAAACAGAATGAATCAATCCAAACTCAATAAAAAATAATTCAATAAATCCCAGGAAAATTCATGGCTAAACAGCATTCATAACATGATCTACACACCAAATTTCAATCCATTTGGACAATTGGAAGCAAGTCAAATAAAATCCATAAGTCAAGGTATGCATATACAAGTCCATACAAGGCACCAAATCATGCATCAACTTCAAGCAAGCGTAAAACAGAATTGGCATAAGATAAATGCACCAAACCAAAGCCAAGACAAACTTTAAAGTGTCTAGAATCAGTCCACAAAATTTCAAGTCCATCCAATACATATCAAGAATTTCACAAATCATTTAAGATCATGACTCACAAAAGGTCCACATTTGGTCAAACAGAAAGGAAATTCTCAAACAAATTGGAAAAGCATCCAAAAAATCCACAAACATTCACAAGTGAACTTAACATCCAGGAGAGTCATCATGCAAAAATTCAGCTCATTTCAAGTTCATATGGCATGGCAGATAAAATCAGGAATTTAGACAAGAAATGGTGTGACACAAATTGTCACACCTAGATTCAACAGCTCATATCTCACAAACCAGGAAAGCAAAAATCACAAACTATATACCAAAATGCTCCTAAAGGTGTCCAGATTATGCACAAAAAATTTCAGCTCCATCCAATTAAGCATCATCATTTCATGATCAAAATGGTAAACAAGGTGCAACAAATGACATGTATGAGCAAACCCTAGCCAAAACAGAAATCCACACGTGCACAATTTTAATAAAAATCACCAAAAAATAGTAGAGGTCTTAAGGATCATGGTGAAAAAAATCTCATATCAAATGGACAAATATTGAATGAGTTGTGATTTTTTGAATGTGGAAGAAAAATAAAAAATGAATGGAAAGGCATGTGAACAAAGAGCAAGCATATGTGAGAAAAATACACAAGGCAAATGAATTTTGTGTGGAGCGGGGATCGAACCCCTGAGCAATTCAAAAAGGAGCGCCACTTAAGTGAAATGCTGTGTTTCACTTAAGTGCATGGCGCTATGTGATTGTTGCATGGGCCACAAACACGAAATTCTCATGCAAACAAGGCCAAGGCAGATTGAAACGCGATCTGGAAATGAAACTCAATCATTCATCATCATCTTCATACTCAATGAAGATGCAGCAGTTGTAATCGTGCTCCTCAAGGCTTGGAAGATGAAAACAGATGCTCAATGATGATGCAGAAGATGAATGAAGGCAAGAATTCAGCTCAACAATGCTCGATTCTCTTGAAAACTCCAATTGCCATATGAATGCTCAACTTTCAACAGCCACGATCTTCAAGGATTCTTCCAAGATTTTCTTCAACAGAGCTTCACAATGCCTGCATATGATGGTTAGAGCAAGAAACAAGCAAAGGAATGAGGAAATTTGATGAAAAAAAGTTGAAGAAATTTGAGAGGATTTGAGAGAATTTGAGATGAAAATGAGTTTGGATCTGAGATTGTGGATTGTTGATGCAGAATTCTGTTATGATTAGCTTTAAATACCACCTGTTAATCCAGCTTGTTAAACATGATTAGCAAAAATGGAAATGGATTAGTGAATTGAACATGTTATGCAATTTTGCCAAAATGCCCTTATGATCATGTGCCAATGGAACAGTGCCAAAATCCCTTGCAGCAAGTTGCAATTTCTGTTTCAAGGCCAATGCAATTGGTTTGGAGTGAAAATTGTGCATAGTTTTCAAAATCACCTTTTCCCTCCAAAAATTCAAAATAGGTTCACTTGAAAAATGCACTTTTTGTGTGATCAAAATTCATGAAATGTAATGCTTGTTTTGGATAGAGGACATCAAAAGAAATTTGCTCCAAAAAGTCTCACTCCATTTGGCCTTTTGAATCAAAAGTTATGCACTTTTGAAATTCAACTTTTTTGGACAATGATTTGATCATAACTTGCCAACCACACATGAGAAATTCATGTTCTTGGACTTTTTGGAAAGGTGAGAGCAAGATCTACAACTTTCATGTTGGACAAAATTTCATTTGAAGCATTTTTGGACGTGTAATTCCAAAGAGAAAACCTTTCCATTTTTGGCAATTTTGAATTACAAGTCACTTTCTATTTTTGGAAAGTTTTCATTTGACTTTATTTTCTTCATTGTTGATGTTTGAAATGTCAAATGAAACTTGTTTGGACATGAATGAAGTGTCTCTAACCCTCTCCCACCTCCAAATCCATCATTTGACCTTTGGTTGACTTTTGTTGACTGATAAATGAATTGGCTGTGCATTGTTGAACTTGAGCCTCAAACTCCTGATGAAATGGCTCAATGATGAAACCCTAGCTTCCATAAGCTCAATATAATCATATGATGATCCCCCACCTCAATGAAGACCTCATTTCCTCAACAAGCCCTGATTAGCACAATGCAGATGATTAGGGTTGACCAGAGGTCAAAACCCTAATCTCAAGGAACTGATCATGAACAATGAATCTCTTGGTGATGATAAAACCATGATGATGATGATGTACCATTTCAACCAAGATGATGATCAATCTCCTTGAGAACCAAGAAACCCTAATTTGAAGCACCAACCCTCAGATGATTAGTGATCAGTTCAATGAAACCCTCAGCTTGAATCTCAACCTCTTTATCTTCTGATCAAGACCTAGGAGGATGACTTGCTCAATGTAGCCACATGATATGCAAACATACAATGCCTAATGACCTACGAAATGAAATGCAATATGCTAAGCTAGTCCCAAGAGAGGAGGGAAAATTTTGAGGTGTTACAGCTGCCCCTATTCAATCCACTGTGAACCTGTCGATATGAATAGCCTCGGCTTTCAGATGACCAGGATGAAGAGTGATTGAATACCAAGAACAGACGAACAATTTGCACTCCGATGGGAAAATAATAAACAATGCCTGTCAGAATCGGCAAAGAAGCAATCTCAAAAGAAGAACCCGTCTGGTACGGAGAAAGTCGGCCTGAATACCGAAACAGAATGTCGACCCGGATACCAAAATAAATGGTAACACAGGGATAACCATGGCCTGAACACCACATCCGCTGGGGATTATCATCTCTTTTTAATGCTTTTCTTGAACCCCGAAATTTTCTCTTTTTTCGTTTTCTTGAACCCCGAAATTTTCCTTCGCGCAAATGATCCCGGATCACTGCATTTGAACCCCGACATCTTGTTTGCCAAAATAATGAACCCCATTCTCCATTTGAACCCAGTTCGCCTGACGATAACTCGCGATCGCCATTATGAACCCCGTTCTCCAGAAAACACCTCGTGTCTCCCTTTCTCCATTTGGACCCCGCTCTCCAGAAAATGCCTCAACATTTCCCTTTCTCCGTTTGAACCCCGCTCTCCAGAAAATGCCTCAACATTTCCCTTTCTCCAATTGAACCCCGATCTCCGCTTTCTTGTGATAATTCCGCTGGCAACGTCGGAAATAACACCAAACACCACTCCGAGGGCGACATATCAGAGGGTACACCTTCACAAAAGGAAGGTAACATGTGCATCTCTTCCTCAGAAGACACCCATAACGACCTCTATTGGCCTCAGCCAAAGTCTAAGGTGACACATGAACAGAAGACAATCCTGCGGACCTCATCCCGGATATAATCTTCAACTCCAATCTCCATTTGAACCCCGCTCTCCAGAAAATGCCTCAACATTTCCTTTTCTCCATTTGAACCCCGATTGTCGCGCTGATCGTGTAACGTCCTTTGATTTCATT
Organism: Lathyrus oleraceus; assembly: GCF_024323335.1. Taxonomy (NCBI): domain Eukaryota; kingdom Viridiplantae; phylum Streptophyta; class Magnoliopsida; order Fabales; family Fabaceae; genus Lathyrus; species Lathyrus oleraceus. Next base: position 49,785,523 of record NC_066585.1, read on the forward strand.
TCCATCTTTGCCCGACGGAAAAGTTTCCTCCAGTATCGCACTACTGGGGAACATTACTGATCTGACGTTATGATGCTAAACTCCTCAGAGTAACACCTTCAACCAGACACTGACTAATGACTGGGAAGAAACTCGACGTTTACTGGACATCGAACAATGATGTTTACTTGACACCAAAGAAAGCTCGACCAGACATTAACCAATGACTAGGAGGGAACTCGACGTTTACTGGACATCGAACAATGATGTTTACTTGACACCAAAGAAAACTCGACCAGACATATACTGATGACTGGGAGGGAACTCGACGTTTACTGGACATCGAACAATGATGTTTACTTGACACCAAAGAAAACTCGACCAGACATATACTGATGACTGGGAGGGAACTCGACGTTTACTGGACATCGAACAATGATGTTTACTTGACACCAAAGAAAGCTCGACCAGACATATACTGATGACTGGGAGGGAACTCGACGTTTACTGGACATCGAACAATGATGTTTACTTGACACCAAAGAAAACTCGACCAGACATATACTGATGACTGGGAGGGAACTCGACGTTTACTGGACATCGAACAATGATGTTTACTTGACACCAAAGAAAGCTCGACCAGACATGAACCAATGACTAGGAGGGAACTCGACGTTTACTGGACATCGAACAATGATGTTTACTGACACCAAAGAAAACTCGACCAGACATATACTGATGACTGGGAGGGAACTCGACGTTTACTGGACATCGAACAATGATGTTTACTGACACCAAAGAATAGATATCACGGGGATCGACACGACACTTACTGGTATCGCAAAGATGATACCTCCATATGTCAAACCCAGGCGGACGCTTGCCGGGGAATAACCGGGAAATACTGTTGCCCCAAAATCACGATGCTGAACTCCTCAGAGTAACACATTCCAACTTCCATCTCGCATGACAGAAATCTCCCTCCAATATCGCACTACCGGGGGGAAATACCATTGACCCAACGTCACAATGCTAAACTCCTCAGAGTAACATCTTCACCGTCTGGCAAAACCAAATCTCAAGCGGTAACCACGGTTCGAGTCGCGCTGATCGCGTAACATTTCCATCTCTGTCCGACGGAAAAGTTTCCTCCAGTATCGTACTACTGGGGAACATTATTGATAAAAATACGGTGCCAAACTCCTCGGAGCAACACCTTCACCCTCAGGCAACCACCTCTCAAACGATAACCACGGCTTGAGACTAGCCTATGCTTGCAACGATGATGCATGATTTTTTAGCGTAATGCTCCACAATTATGGAAATGCTACGCGATTTATTATGCAATATGCTATGATCTCCTAAATGATGCATGCATAAAAGGTATCCCCCTCAGGGGACTCTTCCGGGGAGCTCGAGGCACTCTGCTGAGGAACTCGCTAACACTCCGATCTCCCTCCTGCTGGGGAATAGTGCTGCTGCTGGGAAAAGGCAACCCTTGCTGGGGAAAACCTCCTTTGCACCATATCCGCTTGGGGGACCTCGCTGGGGATAAGAACCACCAACGCACTCTGTGGGGAAACAAAGGTCTTTAACTTGCTGGGGATATAAATCCCGACTCTGCTAGGGAATCCACAGACCTTGAATCTGCTGGGGGAACTAGTCATTCCGACTCTGCTTGAGGAGATGAGGAAATTCTGGTACTGAACACCCGTCGACTCGTCGATCCTTGGCATTCCATATCCAACTCCAATGTCAGCTTTCCAATTTTGAGAACTCCCAGACTCGTCTGGACTTTTCTGATTCATCACCTTGCATTCCCGATCGCTCCGTGTTCAACGGAGAGCGAACTCCTAGGATTTATACAGACTTTTCAATTTTCAGACTTTGAGGAGTCTTCTTGATTATTCTCAAGGGTCGTCGTACGTCTCGTCGTCGTCTTTTCACCGTTCTTCAATTCTTTCGTCCCTGATCGGACTCCACGGGGATTCTTTTTGTCAAAGCTTCCACATCACAACCTGCAAGTGAGTGAAAATATCTAACAGCACCTGCAAAAGAGATCGTTAGATAAAATCGTGCCCCAGGCGTGCCAAGATTTCAACACTTGGGTCAGTCAACCTTCCAAATAAGATTTCAAGCTTTCAATCTTATGAACATGCATTGGAAGGGACCTGTATGTCTAAAAATGCAAAGATTCTTTATAAAAAATAACTGGATGTTTTTGCAATCAACGCGGTAATGAAAAACAAAAACAAAAATTATTTGACTGAATATGCATTTTACTGATTGAAAAAAGTGTGGCTCATAACCGAGCAATACAAAGGAAGCAATTCCTGAAAAGAGGTAATTGCGCACAAAAGGAAAAATCTATCCTAATGGCAATGTGAAACCCGTGATCTCATCGAGTTCCAACTCGGTTACACCCCATATGTCCTCAGACTCTCCGTGCTTTCTGCCTTCTGAACAAGACGTTTCTGACTGATCCCTACCGGGTATTATCCATGATGCTTTAACCAAAGCGCAAACAATCATGCTAGACGCAGTTGTTCGTTTTAATCCTCTTTTGCCTAGACCGCCCTTTCGGGTTTTCAGTCCACCGGGATACCCTTTTTTGCCCAAGTCGCCTTCTCAGGTTTTCGACTTGCCGGGTGTACAATTTTTCATTTTATCCCTAATTTTTGCCCGAACCTTTTCTCTTTTTTTTTCTCGGTTCGCCGGGATGCCCATTTTTGCCTGGACTATTTTATTCTTTTCGTCCAGCGGGTCTTTTTATATGAAGTATTTTTTTTAACTGCGTCCGCATTCACAGGGGATGGAAAATCTTCGCCATCCATGGTCGTCAGCAACAAGGCTCTGTCGGAGAAAACCTTCTTGACCATGCTAGGGATTCATGATTGTATGTCCACTTGCCCCTACGATCGTTGAGGAGGAAGGATCCTTTTCAACACCATATCACCCACATGATACACACGAGTTCGTACCTTTCGGTCAAAAGCACGCTTCATCCGCTGCTGGTACAACTGCCCATGACAGATGGCTGCCAGCCTCTTTTCCTCTATCAGGCTCAACGCGTCATACCGGGTCCTTACCCATTCTGCCTCTTGCAACTTTACGTCCATCAGGACTCTCAAAGAGGGAATTTGAACCTCAACCGGTAGCATGGCTTCCATCCCATACACCAACGAGAAAGGTGTTGCCCCAGTAGGCGCACCGAGGTTCAGTACCCAGGATACCAGCTCCGTACTCAATCACACCATCGGTGCATTCAAACGTTATCCGGGAAACAAAAGCTTATTCACCTTAACCTCCCCATCAGACATCAGAATCCGTTCGGATTCAGGGTCAGGCCCCTCCTCCGGGATCGGTTACTCTCAATCTTTCGATCAGAGCACCTCGAGATGTCCTCATCAGGAAATTCAAACTTCATCGGTTGATAATCCTCAATGGGTTGCGGAGCGATGTAATCAGACAATACACCCCTTGATTGCTTTCTGAGGGTATGCTGAATATCGTATTCAATCAAAATCATTTGCCCTCTTGCAACCCGTCCGGTCATTGCCGGCTCTTCAAAAATCTACCTGATCAGATCCATCTCGAAATCCACAAAGTGGTATGAACCAGCATATACTGTCTCAGTCGGCGAGCAGCCTATGCCAAAGTACATCAAGTTTTATCGAACAGTGAATGTATTGTTTCACAGTCGGTAAACTTTTTGCTAAGGTAAATTGCATGCTCTTTTCAACCAGACTCGTTATGCTGCCCCAGTACACACCTCACAGACCCCTCGAGGACCGTCAAGTACAGATTAACAGTCTCTCTCCATAGCGAGGCAACATAATCGGAGGCTCCTGCAACTTATTCTTTTATCTTTCAATGCCCCTTGGCAATCATTATTTCACCTGACCGTTTGACCTTTTCTTGAATGGGTTCCCACGTGGCTGTTAGAGGAGATGTGAACCATGACATGTAGTTCAATCTACCTAATAGACCACGAACCTCTTTTTCCATTCTCGGTTCAGGCATTTCTTGTTTTGTTTTTTCTTTTTTTTCTTTTTACAGGATCAACCTCGATGCCTCTCTTACAATGAACCCCAGCAGCTTACCGGACCGCACTCTGAAAGTGCCCTTATTTGAATTCAACCTCAGTTTGAACTGTTTCAACTAGTTCACTCAGCTTGGCCAGATCTACCAGATGCCCCTCTCCTGTTTGGGACTTTGCTATCATGTCATCAACATAGCATTCAATTTCATGATGAATCATATCATGAAACAAAGTCACTCTGATACGTGGCATCGGCGTTCCGCTTCTCTAGTGGACGGTTTTCTCTCCATGGTAGCTTGCGCACAACGACATTGGTACTCGACCTGGCATACCCTGACATGACCAGGCGAAGGTGTCCACATGCTCTTTCAACAGGGCTACCATTCTGCTCTCGACTCGCCTCTGAAGCGGCCCCAATTTTCACTTCCTTTCTGACCTCGGCGGTGCCCAGATTAACGATCTCGACTCGCTCTTCATGCGGCTGAATCACCTTCTCCTCTTGTTTCAACAACCTGGCTAATCTTCCAGCAGATCACAATCTTCTTCGCCTTCTTCTTCGGCATGATAGATCGGATTGTCGAAGTCATATGAGGGTGTAACCAAATTGTTATCAACGAGATCAGGAGAATTATTTTTTTGAAGTCGGAACGAGACAAATCAAAAGAGAAGGGAAAAATGAAAACAAACATTGCCATTTTTATTTGTTGTTTTTTTTTTTAAAAAAACTGCAAAAATAAATGAAAAACAGGGAACACCGCTTTTAATGTGAAAAACATCCATTTATTAATGATGCAAAATGTTGCAAAATGAAACATGAGGTGGCCCTTACAATGAACCATTACGTTTCGGGCAAAACGTACGGCTTTCATGCAAACAGAATTGAAAAACAGAAATATTACTCTTCAGAACGAGTGACAGTGATGATCTTTTAGGCCTTCCAGCTTCCTGGTACCCACGATTTTATCCACGACTCCAGCTCGCAGTCACTATCAATCTCTTCACCCACTGTATAGGCGTGATTTGGATCCAGCATTCCAGCACTGATGAATGTGAACAGCGGACGACGTCCTCTGTTTTGCTCAGACGAGTCTTGGCCTTCCTGATAGCCAATCCCAAACATATCCGCCTTTACCACGATATCTATGATTTTTCCCCAGCCTGGGATCCCTCCATTTCTCACCACTTCCACAGCCTGTTTATAAGAAGAAATGGACGGCTTTTTCTCTTTCTCAACCCCAATGGCATCTTCCACCCTGACGGTTTCAGCTGCCAGACTGGGTGCTTTACACCTCACATCGTCCATTTCCACTTCAATCATTCCTTGAATCGTTTCCCTCATCATTGCACGCCCATTTGTGGCGACAGCCGCACAACAGTTATCAACACCAGGGAAAGCCCCACTCTTCATCAGAGGTCTCTGAACCACAGACACTGGAGCTTTTAACTGATCCCCATTCATCAGCCCAATCGTCCTCTTATCCTCAACAATTGCACTCATCCCCATCTGACCAAGCGCGGGCATGTGATTAGCATTAACACTTAGAGATTGTGCAAAATTAATGGCCTTGGCATCCACCAGGTCCTGGACAATATGCTTAAAAGCTTTACAATTCTCCACATTGTGTCCAGGGGCACCAGAGTGAAATTCACATTTGGCATTCTCATCATAACCGGCAGGTCTCTGATCAGGTTTCAACGGAGTCAACATCCTTGGCCGCACCAATCCAAGATCCTTCAACCTTTTCAACAGAAGAGCATACGCCATGGGTGGCCTATCAAATTGACGATCAACCCCCTTTCCTCTCACTTGGCATCCAGCTTTCTATGCTCTTTGTTGAGGTGGTTGATGTTGCTGTTGTACCGATGAATTACCAGCAGGAATCGTCAATGCACCAGCATACGGGTGATAACGATCTTTACCCCTTTTGGCATGCCCATCACTTGATTCACCCTCCTTCTTAAGCTGACTATTGCCAGAGGGCTTCTTTACTCCAGACGACAGAGCATCTCCTTGGATTTCCCCTATCCTCAGCTAACTTTCAATCCTCTCCACCTTCTCGGCGATTGCCTTCTGCCCCAAGGCGAGCCCTTGCACAACATTGAATAACTCCCTCATCATCTCTTTCAATTCGAGAAGGTCGGCGTTGGGAAGATTCACCATTCCTGTGTCAATCAAACACGTTAGAGACTGACACCTGCAAAATAGAAGATAAGTTATTATGATTATGCATGAGTGCAATGTCTATCCATATGAGGAACACTCTGTCTTTCGATCCTGGTTTCATCGAGACAGATAATAATCCGGCAGCAATATTCGGACATTCATCATCTATTGATTTTGCCATACAGATCAGAGATATATGATTTAGCAAAGATATCACCCAACCAACCATGTGTGTGCTGTGTGAGTGCATACGGTAAAGCAAATAAAGCTTGAAGATTGATCACTGAATGAAAACAACCATCGCATAGCAAAATGCACAATAAGCGCCATAGTCATACATCAAAGTTGATACAATTCAAATACAATTCTCCAGAATGAGAAAGGAAATACAAGCAAAGTGAATTCCGTCAACAGGCCTGACGGTAATCCACACAAACGAAAGGTCTATCCAGATGAGGGTCCCACAGAAGGCCCTACATCATCAACCATCTTCGCAAACTCTACGGCGAACCTGAGCTCGGTGTTCTCCTGCTGTAATCTCCCCACCTCCTTCTGGTGAATCTTCATCTGCCTGAAGTAATGATCTCTCTCAGCCTGATAATGATCTCTCTCAGCAGCAATCTTCACATTCTCTGCTTCTTTGGTCTTCAGTTTTGACTCCCACTCAGCAATGAGAACTCTAACTCTGTCGTCTCTCTGATCCCTCACGAGGATTTGCCTCCTCTTCTCATCTTCAATGACCTTTGAAGCTCTGGCTAGTTTTTCCTTCGTGATGTCGTGCTCCTTTGTGGATGACGCTAAGGCTTGGTTGATCTTCCCATAGTAAGCAGTATCCATCTCAAAGCGCTTTGCTTCCATGGCATGTCGCTTATCCTGATCTTCCATCCTCACTCGGATCTCTTGATTAGCCATCTGAATCCGAGCAACACTCATCTCCAATTCGGCTTTCTCTGCAAGCAACTGATCTCTGGCTCTCTTCATCTCGAGGAATTCTTCCATACTGACGGAAGAACGCGGACCCTCAATCACAGGACACCAAGGATCACCTCCCGGAAATGGTAGATGTGTGATCTCGATTCTCTTCCGAAGCCAATCATCAAATAGAGGAAAAGACATGCTATTAACCTTTCCAAAAGGAACCTTGCCCTTTCTCTGAATGTTACGCCATGACCCAGACACCTGCCTCAACTTGGTCTGATTACCTTCAGCCGGGAAATAGAAAGACTCCTGAATCTCGCGCTCGAGAGGAGGAACCTCCAAACAAACCCCATTTGTCTCCTAAGAAGTGTTGGATTGTAATTAATGCAACCCTGAACTCCTATGAGAGGCACATTGGGAAAACTCCCACAGCTGTATATGAAATCTCGTCCAGCCATACCGTTATGAGTCCAAGCTATATCAGCGGCCCGCAAACCCATCAACCTGACTGACCACTTGACCGTAGGATCAAGAGAAGCAAAAGCACCTCGGGAAGGCAAATACCCCATGAACCATCTGAATAGCATCTGAGCACAACATCGGATCAGTCCCCCACGCCGCTTCTCGTTCCTGTTATGAACCGAGTAGTAGACATCTCCAACCAAGGTAGGAATGGGATTCCTCTACATAAACAGCCTGATAGCATTAAGGTCCACGAAGCTCTTCTGATTAGGAAACAAGATGGTCCCATAAATGCTCACAACAATCAAGGCACATACCGTCTTCCAATTACCCACAGCAGCATGTTCCTTGGCCTTAGCCTCCAAGAAACTCAAGTGAAAACCAGGTAATTTTCCTTTCTCCTTCAAACCCTCCTTGGTCACCTCCGGGCTCAAATAAAGAGCACGAGAAATCCCAAGGATGTCAGGCTCTCCCCTAATGGCACAGAAAGGAATCTGATCTCGGATCTGCATACCCAAAATGCTGGCATAGTCCTCCATCAGAGGCCCCAACAAATAGTCCGGGAACACAAAACATCTCAAACCCGGGTCATAGAACTGGAGAAGAGTATGAATGGCGCTTCTGTCGCTGTCAGTGAGCCTGAAAACCATCTTCAGAATACCACCGTATGACTCACGAAACATCCCCACATGGTCGAGTGTGATCAATGCTATCATATCTCTCAACTCATCAATCTCTGGGTTGAAGAAACTGTAGACAACATCGTCCTTCAAACCGGTCCTCATATCTGAGCAAAGAAGTCTCTCAACCAGGATCTCAATAAAAAATGTCCCTGCATATGGATAAACATGTGTTAGATGCAGGTAAATGCAAAATGTGATGATGCTGATGAATGAATGCAATGCATTGCCATCCTCCAAGTCATCTGAACATCTGTTGCTTTGAAGCCCGGTCTTTGAACCGATCACAACCATCTGAAGGAATATGTAACCACAAATCCAACTCAAGGGTTCCGAAATAAACGGAAATGAAAGATACATCACCATCATCATCATACAATCTCTGAGCAGATGACCACAACAATCTCTGAATCGGCCCGGGGAATCCTGAAATAAACGGATCCCCACTGATAAATACCACGGACGGCACTCCGGCGTCTCAGAAAGAAATGTCCATAAGTCTGACTTATAAATAGGACCCTGCTCAACAGAACCATTAGTCACCATCACAGTCACCATCTGAACATGCATCTGTACGAATCACCCTCCCCTCACAGGTAAATTCTAATCAGGTCATCCTAAGGCGGATGATAGTCTCGACAATCGGGCAAAGATACTCAATGGGTTTGCCCTTTCGGGTGTGCCATTGTAGCTCTCCTGAGATCGTCTAAACCAAAGATCCGGGAAAGATCGGTCACCGAAGTCAACAGCCCAAAAGAGGTAACTAGACCAAAGTGGAGTACTCCACAATGGAAGAGCTCTCAGATGAACCTCGTCCGGCTTGTGGTATGTCACGTTGCAACAATATGCTGATAAAGCAAATGAGGAACGTGAGACCACACTAATCCTAGGTGTATACTCGGGCCTGGGTTTTAGCCCCACTCAGAACACCCACCCCACAACAGAGGAACCACCTGTACAGAGGACAGCAACATGATAGTATGATGCATGCAAGTATCTATGCAAATATATACACAACAGAATAATAATAAATGCAATAAATAGAAGCACAAGCAACCTAAACTATCCTAGAACGCTAGGAGAGACTCGCTTAGGGAAGATGGACCAGTAATAGGTCAACTTCTGTCCCCAGCAGAGTCGCCAGCTGTAGCATCCGCGAAAAACAACCGGCGGGCTAAAACAAAACAAATAGAGCCACCACCGTGCGTTATTTATCCCAAAAGAGGGAAAGGAAACGCTCGAAGTAAACCTGGGAAAAGCATGGTCTCGCGACCAAAGAGAATGGGATCGGGAGTCGGTTATGCGAAGGGAAGGTATTAGCACCCCTACGCATCCGTCGTACTCGACGGGATCCACGCTCAAAAGATAGAACAAGGTTGCTAAAACAAACATCACACACACACACTGAAGACAACACAGGTGGAGGAAGAGGGGAAAGGGCTCGCTAGGATATCGCATCCTATGCCTACGTATCTCATCTGGAATGAGAATCAGAGCTACCGTAGTTCGGCTCACGCACGCCGAAACAAAACACAGACGCAAAAAGGCAAACATGGAACCCGAACGCCAATCGCTGGACTTACATCAGCTTCCAAGCCAAACAAACCCACACTGGAAACCAGATGCCACTTGATGGACTTATACCGGACTCCAAGCACACAACAAAGGGATACGGAATGCCAATTGCTGGGCTTACATCCATCTCCTACACACATAAGAAACAACAAGCAACAAGTTACTAAGGAGTCGAGAACTCGAGCCTAGCAACTGTCAAGCAAACACACACAAAAAGACAAAGGGTGAACACACAGACTAACAGGGAGTCGGGAACTCGAGCCTGATAGCTGTCAAGCACAACACACTCAAAAAAAGAAAAGGGTGCCCGGAGAGATCTCGTGCGACCTCCTGCCTACGTACCTCATCTGGTATGAGGATCAGGGCAACGTAGTTCCCCTTAACAGGGGAGAAACTTTCTCCTAACCAGAGACTGGGAAATGACCAACTAGAAGGGAGACTGACTCGAGCCTAATAGTTATCATGTATTCCACAATGGTCCTAGGTTGAGTTTTCTATCTACTTGTACAACAGCAAGCTAATCCTAACCAGGCAAAGCAAAGCATGCAAGCACAATCAAAACAAAGCAAACATTCACAATTAGCACACACTATATACAGACAGAGGTGGGCTCAAACAAGGGTTAGACTGCCAAAGCAAGTCAACTGTATCAGGGTGATGTTAGCTCTTAACCCTGACATTGAGAGTCAGGGTGAAGCAGATGAAATAGGAAGTGAGGGGTGTGCCTCACAGCTCTTATCCCTGGCCAGGGAGAGCTTCAGACAAAGGAAGTGTGGGTCCAGAAAGTGGGAACCCTTCTACACTTATGACTCTGACTCAACTGTACAACTGTACAAGGATCTTGGGTTATTATCCTCAAGGCATCAACATGTAATGTGAGCCAAGGGATGACTCAACAAGAATAGCAGGAGATGGATTGCACATCTCTTGTGTCTGCCAATTGCCTTAACAAAGGTCTTTTCCTGCTTGGGGACAAAGATAAACAAGCACAAACATTGCCTCTTAAGGAGGACTTCAGACAGGTGAAGGTGAGAAAAACAAGAAAGGGGGGGTTTGAATTGTTTGAAAAATAAGCGCTTTTGCAAAATGAAATCACACAATGATTTTATACTGGTTCGCTTATAACACAAAGCTACTCCAGTCCACCCGGCCAAGGTGATTTCGCCTTCAACAAGGACTTAATCCACTAATCTTGAAAGATTACAAACAACCCCTAAGAGAGAAGAAAATCTCTTAGTCCTCTCAAGTCTACAGACTACAAAGAGTCACTTGAGGAAATCAAATAAAAATAAGATACAAGATGTGTAATCTAGAGTGCTTCTAAGAAAGCAAATATTACAAACTTAAGAACAATTTTTCACTTGATAAGCAAAAGCTTAGTGAAAATCTTTGAAGAACAAAGATGTTTTTCTTGAGCGTGATATGATTTCAGTATAGTTTTGGCTAGTGATTTCTTCGTATATACTGAATGAGATTTCTTCTCTATTTATAGGAGTTGAAGTAGAGTTGAAGTAGCGTTGAGTCTGTTGGATATTGAGATGTAGTTACGCCATTCCATTAATAGCTTCTGCAGTAGACTTTTTCACTTAGAGGTGACTACTTACCACAATTAGTATCTTCTCTCTTGGAAGTGGAGATTAACGTCTCTTTCTAATTGAGGAAATCCATTTGCAGAACTTTAACTTGGCTTAAACGTTACTTCATCATGATTAACAATTCTGATTAGAGTCTTTGTGTATCTGGAGAAACTTGCTTCTGATGTTATCTCTTGAGAGTTCAGAAATCGCTGATAACTTCAGAATCTACAGAAGGCATTTGTTCAGAGTCAGAGCTTCTAGACTTTACTTCATGTTCAGATGCTTCTGATACTTTGCAGTTTTGTCCAGAGTCAGAGCTTCTTGAAACGAGATTCCACTTTAGATGCTTCGGATACTTGAGATTTTGCATCTGATCTTGTTGTGCATCTGATGACATCATCAGATTTATTTCTTCTTTCTTTAGAACCCTGCACACTTAGAAACTTTTCGTTAGGGTGCCATTTTTGGTTTCATCCTTTGTTATCATCAAAATCATGGAATCTATTGTAGAACTATTTTTGTTCTTACAATCTCCCCCTTTTTGATGATGACAAAACAAATAAAATTATCAGATGAAACATGAAAAATATTAGATCAGATAAACAAAAGCTCCCCCTGAGTTAGTACTAGGGAGTTCAGAAGTTCTTACCAGAGCTTTCCAAGTAATTAGGTTTCTGAAAACTTTCTGCAAATGCTTAACTTTAAAGTTAGAGTTATTTAATCAGAGCTATTATTTAATCAGAGCTATTTATATCAGAACTATTTCTATAATTGTTGCAGAATGCTTAAGGTTTTAGACATAATTTTCATCAGAGCTATTTAATAATTTCTCCCCCTTTTTGGCATAATCAAAAAGGCATAAAACATATAAAAAAAAATAGAGAGAAAAACACTTCATTAAACAAAAGCACAAAGACAAGCAGCAGTCAAAACATCAGATACAACAGGAATATCAGAGCTAAAAAAGAAAAAAAAAAAAAGACAGAAGCAAAAATACTAGGCAAACAAAAGAAATCCTAAGTGCCTAAGGGTTTGGAGGAGGAGGAAGTCTCTGTAGTAGCATAGCAAACATATTCTGGAGGTTTTCATTCAGAGCGTCTTGCTTGTCCATCCTTGCCCGGAGCTCACTCTGATCTTGCTTGATCTCTTTCTGATCTTGCTTGATCTCCTTCAGAGTGTTAAGAATCAGAGGGATCGCAGAGGAAGACTCCCCCTGAATCAGAGCCTGCTGAGCTTCAGCTTCAGCAGCAGCTTGGGCTTCTGCATCTGCCTTAGCCTTGGCTTCAGCTTCCTGAATTCTCAGAAGTTCTGCTTCCTTTGCCAGGCGTTCTTCTTCCAACCTCTTAGCTTCTTCTTCAGCTTCCCTAGCCAATCTTTCTTCTTCTAATCTCTTGGCCTCAGCTTCTCTAGCCAGTCTCTCTTCCTCTAACCTTCTGGCCTCAGCTTCTCTAGCCAGTCTTTCTTGGAGTCTTTCCTCAGAGTCTCTGATGTAGCCATTTCTGACTTGTTCAGAGATACTCTTCAGCCTATAAGACTCAGAGGTCATCCAACTAATAACTCTGTTCCAGTGTGTCCTAACAGATTTAGGATCATCACTGACTTCAGAATTTTTAGCCAGAGACTTGACCTTCTGGACTGAAGCTTCTGCAACCTGTATAATGGCCTCCTCAAGGGTAGGTGTGATAATTTTAGGTTCAGGTTCAGGTGAATGAGGTGGAGAGTTTTGAGGGCTGAGATTTAGAGGTTGAGGTTCAGTTTGTTGAGGTTCAGATTGTTGAGGTTCAGATTCTGCTTGAAGTTCAGAATCTGCGTCTGGTTGAAGACTAGGAGAAGAAGCATATAATGGATTTAGGTCTAAAGGGTCAGAGTCTGGTCCAGGTACAGCGGGAATAAGTGGTGGAGTGATATAAGGTTCAGATGGTTGAATCACAGGTGGTTGGGTTTCAGAGGGTGTGGTGGTTGTTTGTGGTGGAAGTGAGGTTTGATTTTCAGAGGAGATGGTGGTTGTTTGTTGTGGAAGAGAAGTTCGGAGGGGAGAGGTTACTTCAGATTGTGTTTGAGTTTGTGGGGCGAAATTTTTAGCATAGATTTCAGCTATTGTTGGGGAGTTTGGGTCAGAGTGTTCTTGATCAGAGGACTCATGATCAGAGAACTCTTGGTCAGAAGAAGGGGAAAGGTAAGGGGGTGATTCATATTCAGAGGATGAGGAGGAGCTGTGGTGGTATAATTGATTAGGGTCAGAGGTTGTTGTGAAATTTCGAGCAATTTTTAGAACAGGTGGAGGTTGAGAGGTTCTGGTGATTGAAGGTGGTATTTCTGAGGTTGTAAATATGGGAGGTGTTGGGAGAGGAGTAGAAGAAGCCATTACAGGTACAGAAGTAATAGGAGGAAGGGACTTACCAGAAGAGACATTCAGAGGTGCTGAAACTTTGGTGCCAGAGGTTTCTCCAAGTCTGGCTTTCTTTGCCTTCCTTGCTTCCTCAGCTATCTTCTTCTCAGAAAGACCTCTTTTGTATCTGACCAGATCTTCTACAGAATCCAGACAGTCTTCAAGGCGGAAATCAGAGATATCAATGCCTTCATCCAGACGATCCTGAAGGTAGATAGCAATGGCATCTCTGGGTTCGTTCTTGAAGAACCTTTCAAGGCCATGAGGCATCTTCCTCTGATCCTTCAGAGCTTCCCAGGTCACATTCATAGTGGGCTTGACTCTGATGTCTTTGATGATTCCCATACTCCTCAGATTTCTGGCATTCAGAGGCTTTCCAACGTCAATTGCCAGATCATCCATACATCTGGTCTTCTCCAGAGCATCTACCAGCCCATGCTCAATGAAGATGTCAGAGAGCAATCTACCCAGAGGAATGTAGGATCTGGGCTTCATATTATTCCTTGTTTCTCTGACTGAATCCCTCAGATATCTGAAGAGGAGAACAGGGAGGTTGATAGGGATACCCTTCTGAATACAGTAGAGGATGCATTTCTGATCAGCATTAATGTAATCTGAAGAGTTGGAGGCTGGACGATGATGGATTGTTCCCAGAATAATCTTCAACCAAACTCGGAGGTTCTGATGAAGCTCCTTGTTCTTAGATGGGTTTCCTTCAACGTTTGCTTTGAAGATTGTAGGGTTAATGACTTCTGTGATGCGCTTGGACCTTGGAGGAATGTTGTAAATCCTTTTACCTCCAGCTTTCTCCATATTCAGCAAAGAAGCAATAGACGCTTCTGTGATAATGATCTTCACTCCCAGAACAAAAGAAACGATGAACTCATCATCAGCATCTGCACATCTCCAGAATTCCTTCACCAGAAGAGGATAGATTGGACCATACAATCTGTTGAAGTAGGTTTCCCAACCTTGCTTGCGAAGATCTTCAGTTAAATCAACGCCATTTCTTTTCAAATTCTCAAAATCCACCAGCGATTCACACAGTACATCCAAACCTTCAAAGGGAGTTGAAAGATGAATGTGTTGTTCACGTTCCAAAATGTGAGGTTCTTTGTAAACTGGGGTCGTGGTAACATCTACAACCATGGGTGTTTGAGTGTTTGAGGTTTGGGGGTTAGAAGCAGCTTCCATTTGTTGGGAGAAGTTAAAAACTGCTTGTTCTTGAGGATTCATGACGAAGATTGATGAAGAAGATGAAGAACTGAGAAGGTTGCAGAGAAAACTTCGAGAGAGGGTTTAGGGTTTAAGAGTGAGTGAGAGTGATAAGTGTGTGAAATGTGAGAAAAGTGTTTATATACTAAGGGTAAAAACACATGCAAAACGACACACATACCAGCGTTAGCACAAAAACCAAAATAGCACGTTTGGGGGAAAAATGATTACAGCTCATTAATGAATGTCTAATCCCAACAGTAAGCACACTGCTCGAGGAGATTTCAAGCGTTCTGACCTTTGATTTCTTCAGACAGCTGTCTAGAAGTTCTAGGGTTAGACGCATGTTCCCCACGTGTTGATGTTTCTGATCTTCAGGAATACCAAAGGATTTCTGAAGATTTCTAACTCAGATATCTTCTTAACTTGGTAAAAGTATCAGAGTCAGAGGCAGAAGTATATTTGTTTTTATCAGAGTCTCATTTTACATGTTCAGAGCCAAATTTTACTCAGGACAATTTTTAATGTTCAGATTTTCTAAGATGAAACGAAATCTATCTTCAGCTAGAGGCTTAGTAAAGATATCTGCCCATTGATGTTCTGTATCAATGAACTTCAGCGTTACTATCCCTTTCTGAACATAGTCTCTAATAAAATGATGTTTTATTTCTATGTGTTTGGCTCTGGAATGCAAAATGGGATTCTTACTCAAACAAATAGCAGCAGTATTATCACAAAGGATAGGAATGTTACTCTCAAAGATTTGTAGATCTTCTAGCTGATGTTTCATCCAGAGCATCTGAGTTGTGCACAGTGATGCTGAGATATATTCTGCTTCTGCAGTTGATAGAGCGATAGTTGACTGTCTTTTGCTAGCCCAGGAGATTAGATTGTTTCCCAGAAGCTGGCAATTTCCAGATGTGCTTTTACGTTCTATTCTATCTCCTGCATAATCTGCATCACAATATCCAGAAAGCCTATACTCTGATGTTTTCTCATACATCAGGCCCAGGTTAGGGGTTCCTTTCAGATACTTAAGAATTCTCTTAACAGCTGTTAAATGAGATTCTCTAGGATCTGATTGGAATCTGGCACAAAGACAAACGCTAAAGAGAATATCAGGACGAGTAGCAGTCAGATAGAGAAGAGAGCCTATCATACCTCTATAGAGCTTCTGACAAACCTTATTGCTTACCTCTTCCTTCTCCAGAATGCAAGTTGGATGCATGGGAGTCTTTGCAGAATTGCATTCAGACATATCAAACTTCTTTAGAACGTCTTTAATGTACTTGCTTTGATGAATGTACGTGACTTCTGGAGTTTGATTGATTTGAATTCCCAGAAAGAACTTTAGTTCTTGCATTAGACTCATTTCAAATTCTGCCTGCATTAACTTAGAAAATTCTTGGCAAACAGAGATATTAGCAGAACCAAAAATAATGTCATCAACATAAATTTGGCATATCATGAGATCATTTTTATGATTTTTACAGAAGAGTGTAGAATCAACTTTCCCTCTGATAAAATTTTGTTCCAGAAGAAAATTACTTAAGCGTTCATACCAAGCTCTGGGAGCTTGTTTAAGTCCATATAAGGATTTCTTAAGTTTGAAAACATGTTCTGGAAAATTTGAGTTTTCAAAACCAGGAGGTTGATTTACATACACTTCTTCTGAAATATAACCATTAAGAAATGCACTTTTGACATCCATTTGGTATAATTTAATAGAATGATTAATAGCAAAAGATACAAGAAGACGAATAGACTCTAACCTTGCGACTGGAGCAAAAGTTTCATTATAATCAATACCTTCTTGTTGACTATAACCTTGAGCTACCAGTCGTGCTTTGTTTCTGACAACTTCTCCTTTCTCGTTCAGTTTGTTTCTGAAAACCCATCTGGTTCCAATGACATGAGTGCCTCTGGGTTTAGGAACGAGATCCCAGACATCATTCTTGGAGAATTGATCTAACTCTTCTTGCATAGCTGCCACCCAATCATTATCTTGAAGAGCTTCATCACAGGACGTAGGCTCAATCAGAGACACTAGTCCCAGAGGAATATCTTCAGAAGTTCTGAAGGTAGATCTGGTTCTAACAGGTTCATCTTTGTTTCCCAGAATCAAATCTTCAGATACGTTGCTACGACTCTTGACTTTCCTTGGAATTTCTGGAGATTTAATTTCTTCAGAGTCTGGAGTGACAGTTGCTTCTGGAGTTTTCTCAGATTCTACCAGAGTGATCTCTAAATCTGCAAACTTTTCAACTAGCTTTGACTTTTCAGGGTCAAGCTTATCATCAAATCTAACATGAATTGATTCCTCCACAATTTTGGTTTCTGTGTTGTATACTCTGTAGCCTTTAGAGCGTTCTGAGTATCCTAACATAATACCTTTCTGTGCTTTGGAATCAAACTTGTTCAGATGTTCTTTAGTATTTAATATAAAGCAAATGCATCCAAAAGGATGAAAATAAGAAATGTTGGGTTTTCTTCCCTTACACAGTTCATAGGGAGTCTTATCCAGAATAGGTCTAATAGAGATTCTATTCTGAATGTAACACGCTGTATTTACAGCTTCTGCCCAGAAGTGCTTTGCTACATTTTTTTCATTGATCATGGTTCTGGCCATTTCTTGGAGTGTCCTATTCTTCCTCTCTACAACTCCATTTTGTTGTGGAGTTCTAGGGCAGGAGAAATCATGGGATATTCCATTAGAATCAAATAATTCTTCAAAATCTTTATTTTCAAATTCTCCACCATGATCACTTCTGACTCTAATAATTTTAGAGTCAAATTCTTTTTGCACTTTAGAACAGAAACTGGTGAATACAGAGTGAGACTCACTCTTGTGCTTTAGGAATTTTACCCATGTCCAGCGGCTGTAATCATCAACGATTACAAGTCCATACTTCTTTCCATTGACTGATGCTGTTTTCACAGGACCAAATAAGTCAATGTGAAGAAGCTCCAGAGGCTTGGAGGTAGAAACAACATTTTTCTTTTTAAAAGATGTTTTTGAAAACTTTCCTTTCTGACAAGCTTCACACAGAGCATCTGAAGAAAACTTCAGTTTAGGTAAGCCTCTGACTAACTCAAGTTTAGTTAGCTGAGAAAGTTTCCTCATGCTAATGTGGCCTAAGCGTCTATGCCATACCCATTGCTCTTCGTGAACTGACATTAAACATTTAACATTTTGATCTTTTAAATCAGAAAGATTTATTTTATAAATGTTGTTTTTCCTCTTGCCTGTGAAAAGGACAGAGCCATCGTTCTGACTAATGGCTTTACACGTTTTTTGATTAAAGATTACATCATAACCGTTATCACTTAATTGACTTATGGATAACAAGTTATGCATTAATCCTTCTACATAAAGAACATCAGATATAGAGGGAAGAGTACCATTACCAATAGTTCCGGAGCCTCTGATCCTTCCTTTCTGATCTCCTCCGAAGCCTACAAAGCCAGCGTCTTTAAGTTCCAGGCTTTGGAACATAGACTTTCTTCCCGTCATATGTCGCGAGCATCCAGAGTCCAGGTACCATGACTGGTGTCTGAACTTTGCTGCATAGGATATCTGCAACATAGATAATCTTATCTTTCGGTACCCAGAATCTCTTGGGTCCTTTCAGATTAGTTTTCCCAGAGTTTCTTACAACTTTGGGTCTTCTAGCATTTTTAAATTTGTGTTCTTGTGTGTGTGTGTAGTGGTATGAGAAAGGCGATTTAATTTGGTTACTGGTAGAAGTTTTATCAGAATCAGAACCATACCCAATTCCCCTTTTATTATTCTGACCTACTCCATAAATCATGGATGCCATAATACTCCTATTTATCCCATTCTTCAGAAATTGTTGAAAGGCTTCTTCATACTTATAAATAATTTCATTTGAAGTTTGTGGTGCTTGAGACAACACTTCTTCTAATTCTAAGCTTTTTGTTTTAGCTCCATCTCTTTCTAACGTTAAAGATTTGATTGTATCTTCATGTGCTAGAATTGTTGTCTCAAGTTCACTACATTCTTCAGATTTTGCTTTAAGAAGACCTTTAATGCTTTTAACTTTTTGTTTTAATTTCTGAAGAGAGGTAAGAGTTTCTGATAAACATGATTCTAAGTCAGATCTAGAAAGTTCAGAAAATACCTCTTCAGATTCTTCATCTGAGCTGCTGGATGTGGTAGCCATAAATGCTACGTTGGCTTGTTCATCAGAGTCAGATTCTGATGATCCTGATTCACTATCGTCCCAGGTGGCCATTAATCCTTTCTTTGTTCTGAAGGCATTTTTCTTGAAGCTTTCTTTCTTAGAGTTATCTTTCTTCAGCTTGGGGCATTCATTTCTATAATGACCTGTTTCTTTACAATCAAAACAGGTAATATCTTTATTAGGTTTACCTTTTGAAGTTGACTCTGATCTATCCCCTCTGGGTCTTGATCTTCTGAAGTTGTTGTTGTTCCTTCTTTTCCAGAGTTGCTTAACTCTTCTGGTTAGTAGAGACAGCTCTTCTTCATCATCAGAGTCTTCAGGTTCAGAGTCATCAGTGTCTGCAGTTTCTGCTTGAAGAGCCTTGGTTCTGTCTGACTTCCGTCTTTCAGGTCTGGACTTCAGCGCCACTGACTTGTTCCTTTTCTGAGGCTCATCCTCCTCTAGTTCTATCTCATGACTTCTGAGAGAGCTAACAAGTTCTTCAAGGCTGATGTTGTTCAGATCCTTTGATAGCTTCAGAGCAGTAACCATTGGTCTCCATTTCTTTGGCAGACTTCTGACAATCTTCTTAACATGATCTGCAGTCGTATATCCCTTGTCT
The DNA here is from genome assembly GCF_024323335.1 of Lathyrus oleraceus. Lineage (NCBI taxonomy): Eukaryota > Viridiplantae > Streptophyta > Magnoliopsida > Fabales > Fabaceae > Lathyrus > Lathyrus oleraceus. The sequence goes on from NC_066585.1 coordinate 49,805,330, forward strand.
AGCACTTTAAGACCTGCAATAAGAGTTTGGAATCTGGAAAACATAGCTTCTATAGCTTCGTCATCTTCCATCTTGAAGGCTTCATATTTCTGGATCAACGCCAGAGCCTTCGTCTCCTTGACTTGGGAGTTTCCTTCATGGGTCATCTTCAGAGAGTCAAGTATATCTTTAGCCGTCTCTCTGTTGGTGATCTTTTCGTATTCGTTGTATGATATAGCATTTAGAAGTATTGTTCTGGCCTTGTGATGATTTTTGAACTCACGTTTCTGATCTTCTGACATTTTGCTTCTGGGAACTTCAGCTCCATTTAAGGTTGGAGGTTTGTATCCATCTGTGACAATGTCCCAGAGGTCAGCATCATAACCCAGAAAGAAACTTTCGATTCTATCTTTCCAGTAATCAAACTTTTCTCCATCAAAAACAGGAGGCTTGGCATTGTAAGAATCTTTCTCATTTGAGTGGGCCATTTGTTTTTCTCGCACTGGATCTCTCTACACGGTTAAGTGTTTGATTTGAAAATCAATAACAGAGCCGGAGCTCTGATACCAATTGAAGGTGAGAAAAACAAGAAAGGGGGGGTTTGAATTGTTTGAAAAATAAGCGCTTTTGCAAAATGAAATCACACAATGATTTTATACTGGTTCGCTTATAACACAAAGCTACTCCAGTCCACCCGGCCAAGGTGATTTCGCCTTCAACAAGGACTTAATCCACTAATCTTGAAAGATTACAAACAACCCCTAAGAGAGAAGAAAATCTCTTAGTCCTCTCAAGTCTACAGACTACAAAGAGTCACTTGAGGAAATCAAATAAAAATAAGATACAAGATGTGTAATCTAGAGTGCTTCTAAGAAAGCAAATATTACAAACTTAAGAACAATTTTTCACTTGATAAGCAAAAGCTTAGTGAAAATCTTTGAAGAACAAAGATGTTTTTCTTGAGCGTGATATGATTTCAGTATAGTTTTGGCTAGTGATTTCTTCGTATATACTGAATGAGATTTCTTCTCTATTTATAGGAGTTGAAGTAGAGTTGAAGTAGCGTTGAGTCTGTTGGATATTGAGATGTAGTTACGCCATTCCATTAATAGCTTCTGCAGTAGACTTTTTCACTTAGAGGTGACTACTTACCACAATTAGTATCTTCTCTCTTGGAAGTGGAGATTAACGTCTCTTTCTAATTGAGGAAATCCATTTGCAGAACTTTAACTTGGCTTAAACGTTACTTCATCATGATTAACAATTCTGATTAGAGTCTTTGTGTATCTGGAGAAACTTGCTTCTGATGTTATCTCTTGAGAGTTCAGAAATCGCTGATAACTTCAGAATCTACAGAAGGCATTTGTTCAGAGTCAGAGCTTCTAGACTTTACTTCATGTTCAGATGCTTCTGATACTTTGCAGTTTTGTCCAGAGTCAGAGCTTCTTGAAACGAGATTCCACTTTAGATGCTTCTGATACTTGAGATTTTGCATCTGATCTTGTTGTGCATCTGATGACATCATCAGATTTATTTCTTCTTTCTTTAGAACCCTGCACACTTAGAAACTTTTCGTTAGGGTGCCATTTTTGGTTTCATCCTTTGTTATCATCAAAATCATGGAATCTATTGTAGAACTATTTTTGTTCTTACAACAGGTGCCTGGCCAAGTAACAGGCCAGGTCTTCCAGACTACATGGAGTTAGTGAGTTTTACCTCAATTGGTTTAAGCAACCAAGCAACAGCAAAAAGCAAGTTCACAATGAACTATAGCAACTAATGTACCTGAAATCAATCTAACACAATCAGTACATAGCTCAAACAGTCAGTTACAAGTTAACAGTTAACTGTACACAAGCAATGCATCAAGCAAAGCATAAGCCAATGCTCAACACAAATGACTTAGAAGCCACCTACAAAACAAACTTAATGTTAATCAACATCAATCAACTAAGCCACTCAAGCCAAGTGAATTAATTCCTCCATGCCATATGCCTTTTGTCCTGAAAATACAATTCAAACATGAGAAGCAAACCCCTAGGACAAAGCCTAGGGTCAAAAGGAGAGAAATATTTCAAAACAGAACATGAAAATTGGCAAAAATCAAGTTCAATCAATTTAGAAACAAATCCAAGTGGTCTCACATTCATATCATTCACCAAAATTATTTCACAAGGCATCTAAGGCCAAACATGCAATTTCAAAGCTCATTAGACCAAACAGAATGAATCAATCCAAACTCAATAAAAAATAATTCAATAAATCCCAGGAAAATTCATGGCTAAACAGCATTCATAACATGATCTACACACCAAATTTCAATCCATTTGGACAATTGGAAGCAAGTCAAATAAAATCCATAAGTCAAGGTATGCATATACAAGTCCATACAAGGCACCAAATCATGCATCAACTTCAAGCAAGCGTAAAACAGAATTGGCATAAGATAAATGCACCAAACCAAAGCCAAGACAAACTTTAAAGTGTCTAGAATCAGTCCACAAAATTTCAAGTCCATCCAATACATATCAAGAATTTCACAAATCATTTAAGATCATGACTCACAAAAGGTCCACATTTGGTCAAACAGAAAGGAAATTCTCAAACAAATTGGAAAAGCATCCAAAAAATCCACAAAAATTCACAACTAAACCTAACAACCAGGAGAGTCATCATGAAAAAATTCAGCTCATTTCAACTTCATATGGCATGGCAAATAAAATCAGGAATTTAGACAAGAAATGGTGTGACACAAATTGTCACACCTAGATTCAACAGCTCATATCTCACAAACCAGGAAAGCAAAAATCACAAACTATATACCAAACTTCTCCTAAAGGTGTCCAGATTATGCACACAAAATTTCAGCTCCATCCATTTAAGCATCATCATTTCATGATCAAAATGGTAAACAAGGTGCAACAAATGACATGTATGAGCAAACCCTAGCCAAAACAGAAATCCACACGTGCACAATTTTAATAAAAATCACCAAAAAATAGTAGAGGTCTTAAGGATCATGGTGAAAAAAATCTCATATCAAATGGACAAATATTGAATGAGTTGTGATTTTTTGAATGTGGAAGAAAAATAAAAAATGAATGGAAAGGCATGTGAACAAAGAGCAAGCATATGTGAGAAAAATACACAAGGCAAATGAATTTTGTGTGGAGCGGGGATCGAACCCCTGAGCAATTCAAAAAGGAGCGCCACTTAAGTGAAACGCTGCGTTTCACTTAAGTGCATGGCGCTATGTGATTGGTGCATGGGCCACAAACACGAAATTCTCATGCAAACAAGGCCAAGGCAGATTGAAACGCGATCTGGAAATGAAACTCAATCATTCATCATCATCTTCATACTCAATGAAGATGCAGCAGTTGTAATCGTGCTCCTCAAGGCTTGGAAGATGAAAACAGATGCTCAATGATGATGCAGAAGATGAATGAAGGCAAGAATTCAGCTTAACAATGTTGGATTCTCTTGAAAACTCCAATTGCCATATGAATGCTCAACTTTCAACAGCCACGATCTTCAAGGATTCTTCCAAGATTTGCTTCAACAGAGCTTCACAATGCCTGCATATGATGGTTAGAGCAAGAAACAAGCAAAGGAATGATGAAATTTGATGAAAAAAAGTTGAAGAAATTTGAGAGGATTTGAGAGAATTTGAGATGAAAATGAGTTTGGATCTGAGATTGTGGATTGTTGATGCAGAATTCTGTTATGATTAGCTTTAAATACCACCTGTTAATCCAGCTTGTTAAACATGATTAGCAAAAATGGAAATGGATTAGTGAATTGAACATGTTATGCAATTTTGCCAAATTCCCTTATGATCATGTGCCAATGGAACAGTGCCAAAATCCCTTGCAGCAAGTTGCAATTTCTGTTTCAAGACCAATGCAATTGGTTTGGAGTGAAAATTGTGCATAGTTTTCAAAATCACCTTTTCCCTCCAAAAATTCAAAATAGGTTCACTTGAAAAATGCACTTTTTGTGTGATCAAAATTCATGAAATGTAATGCTTGTTTTGGATAGAGGACATCAAAAGAAATTTGCTCCAAAAAGTCTCACTCCATTTGGCCTTTTGAATCAAAAGTTATGCACTTTTGAAATTCAACTTTTTTGGACAATGATTTGATCATAACTTGCCAACCACACATGAGAAATTCATGTTCTTGGACTTTTTGGAAAGGTGAGAGCAAGATCTACAACTTTCATGTTGGACAAAATTTCATTTGAAGCATTTTTGGACGTGTAATTCCAAGGAGAAAACCTTTCCATTTTTGGCAATTTTGAATTACAAGTCACTTTCTATTTTTGGAAAGTTTTCATCTGACTTTATTTTCTTCATTGTTGATGTTTGAAATGTCAAATGAAACTTGTTTGGACATGAATGAAGTGTCTCTAACCCTCTCCCACCTCCAAATCCATCATTTGACCTTTGGTTGACTTTTGTTGACTGATAAATGAATTGGCTGTGCATTGTTGAACTTGAGCCTCAAACTCCTGATGAAATGGCTCAATGATGAAACCCTAGCTTCCATAAGCTCAATATAATCATATGATGATCCCCCACCTCAATGAAGACCTCATTTCCTCAACAAGCCCTGATTGGCACAATGCAGATGATTAGGGTTGACCAGAGGTCAAAACCCTAATCTCAAGGAATTGATCATGAACAATGAATCTCTTGGTGATGATAAAACCATGATGATGATGATGTACCATTTCAACCAAGATGATGATCAATCTCCTTGAGAACCAAGAAACCCTAATTTGAAGCACCAACCCTCAGATGATTAGTGATCAGTTCAATGAAACCCTCAACTTGAATCTCAACCTCTTTATCTTCTGATCAAGACCTAGGAGGATGACTTGCTCAATGTAGCCACATGATATGCAAACATGCAATGCCTAATGACCTACGAAATGAAATGCAATATGCTAAGCTAGTCCCAAGAGAGAAGGGCAAATTTTGAGGTGTTACACTCACTAACACTCATGTTTATCAAACCCTGAGAATCAAGATTTGTGATTCTCTTCGATTTCGAACTTCAATTCAACACAAATTTCAGAAACTAAATCAATCACATACCTCACTACACTTGTGTTGTCCTATGAATCGAATCATACTATAATACCAATTATTGAAGTTCAACAATGAACGTTCATTAACAATGTACTAGAGGAAGAAGACGATGAACACTTGAAAAGAGAAAGAGAAAGAGAGAGATAATGAAATTGTAACTAACTTTTGAAACATTCTCAAAATGCAAAATTATGTTACAAGTTGTAACTAACTCTTGGTTTATATACTAACTCAGGTCCTAATGCAATTGAAATTAAAAATACAAATTCATAACTTAAAATAAATTATATTACAACATATTTGTATATGCATGCGTCAATTAGTGAATTTTTATATATTTAAAACATGAGTAGTTTATATAATTGAAAAGAATAGTTATTTTAGAAATGAAATTGAAAAAATAATAATTTAAAATAAAAATCTAAAAGTGTTTGATGCGTGCTCTTCGCAAGTATACGAACGCGTCAGAGTAATATAAAAGATTATCGAATCCACAAAGACCAAGTGTCAAGCTATCGTTATCTATTGTTATGGTGTTTATCAAAGATAATTGAAATAGGTGTTTTCAGAGTGTGCACTGAAAATTAAAGTGTTAAATAAAGATTAATTAATAAAGACAGGGTCGAATGTAATTCACATAATTAATTGATAATCCAAGTACTTGCTAATAGAGCTACTTATGGGCAGTGTTTCCTACTTTGAAAAGAACTAATTTAACGGGAACTGTCGCTTTCGCGTATTCAGAACCGAGTTGTACTCCCTAATCGAACCCTCTTATTGTCACTTATAAAAAGGCGCGCATTGCGTTAGAGTAGTAAACCTATTTTTAAGAAATATAGTATCTTGACTAGGTTGAAAAGTATTATAACCTGGATTTCTTAACCAAAAGAGGTTCTTACGAACCGGACTCTAAACTTATTAACGCGTCCGAAAATAGTTTTAAAATCTCTTTTCTTCTTAATGTTAAAAACTCCTAATGAACTAAACAAAGCGCTTTCGCTGTTTTTGAAATAGTTAAAAACAATTAAGTTTAAATAGACGTTGGACGGCTTTCGATCTTACCCAACGGAATTGAAGTGCGGGAAAACTTAAGTTGAAAGTTAAAATAGCCCTTAAGTGTTTCTACGAACAATTGTACGGATTATCGGTTCAATTACGATTCTCACATTCTAACCTTATAGATTTAGTTAGACATGATAAAGTAAAAGTGCATTAATTTAAATAAAAGTAGTGCGAGTGCGGAAAGTAAATAAAAGTAGTGCGAGTGCGGGAAGTAAATAATTTAAAGCGAGTGCGGGAAATTAATAATTTAAAGTGAGTGCGGGAAATAAACAAAAGTAAAGCGAGTGCGAGGAAATAAATAATTTAAAGCGAGTGCGAGAAAATAAATAAAAGTAAAGCGAGTGCGAGGAAATAAATAATTTAAAGCGAGTGCGAGAAATAAACAAAGTAAAGCGAGTGCAGGAAATAAATAAGATAAAGACAAGTAATAAAAACCTGCTCCAATCAGAGGGATGAGTAAATTGCAATGCGGAAATGAAAATGGCGGTAGGATTAACTTCCTTCCAAAGTGCTCCAAACTCGATTACAGACTCTATCACAGACTTGATTACACAATTGTGGTAACACTCCAATGCGAAGCGATTACCACTATAAAATACTGAATATATGCCTAAGTGAAACAAATTTGCTTCTGAGTTTGCCTCTGTTCTAAGTTTGGATCACTGTAAACGTGAATTCGTGTTTCTATTTATAAGCAAGTAAAAAGATGGAAATGACTTGGATGCCCTTCAACTTGAAAATAGGAGGGAACCGTTTTTCCTCTTGTGGCGCCCGCCACAAGGCCATGGCGCCCGCCACAAGCACAATATGGGGCGCCTTAGTGGAAGTAGTGGGAAAACATGGGAGTTGATGGAAGTTGAATTTGACACGTCATGGCAGGGTCTATGGCGCCAGCCATGGGGTAGGCCACAAGAACAAAATGCTGAATTTTAGGGTTTTTAGCCATTTTTCACTCCTTTTCTCGATCGGGGCTCCGATTAGAGTAAAAACCTGAAAACAAAGGAAAACATAGAAATAACACAACAAAATGACAATAAAACAACTAGAATGCATGTGAAATCGGAGTCGAAAATACGTAAATTTCAGTGTTATCAAACTCTCCCACACTTAAACCTTTGCTTGTCCTCAAGCAAAACATTATAAAGCTCATGAAATAAAAACTGGTGTAAACGAGTGCTTTAGTTAAAAATTCTAAGTTCAAGTCGGGATGCAGTGATAGGTACTAACTGAGTGTACTAAGGGTATCATGATGACACTAATCCGCAAATACGGACATAAACTTCGTTCCTATATTAACCAACCCATATTATCCCACAACACCTATGTCTGCCTCTTCATCTCTTTTTGTGTCCTTTTCATTCTGGCGCAATCACATTAAGCCCGTTATCCGTACATGCTTCGTAGTAGGTGGCCTGTTAGTGATTATGATCTGAGCATGGGATTTCTGGCACATAATTATGTGTAAACCCTTTTATTGGACCCAACTGTAGTTGTGGGGGATCGGATCGTAACCCGTCCTACCGAGTTCAGTGCCAGATACCTCTGAACCAACTAACAGTGGGTAAGTTTTTCTTATTCTTTTTTCTTTTTCTTTTTGTAGCAATTTTTTACAATTCTTTGGTTTAAATGACTTTGTGAGGGTCACCTATACCGGAGTTGCCTTTTTGCTTTCTTTTATTTTTTTGTTTTTCTGGATCATTCACTTATTTGCATCGGTCCCCTACGTAGAGGATACGTAGGCCAGAGCTGACTGCTGAGATAAACTACTGAGGACTTATACGGAAATGATGATTAAGGCCATGGTATTTGGGGTTTCGGGAATGATTCCTATATTTACGAAGCTTATGGTGCTAAAACAGATACTGATGTTTCGCAAAGTTCTCCCAAGTCACCGCATCCTTACTCAAAACATGTCTTTAAAACCTGAAAACTTTCAGAATAACACTATTTTCTTTTGCAAAAAAATTTGGTGGGGCTAAAGGTATGGGGAGGTAGGATTGTACTAAAGATCTAATGTATTTGGTGACTCGTCAGACTCATGCATTATACTAAGAAAGCAAAATAAACAACTAAAAGGAAATAACAATAAATAAACTATCTAAAAACAGCAAATAAAAACTGGAAATAAAAGGAAAACGATAAATGCTCCTCCCACGCTTAAATCGAACATTGTCCCCAATGTTTCGAAATAAGATAAGGGAAGAGTTACCTGGCAACCTATTGCTGACCACTAGTGCCCTCGCCATCCTGAGGTGGACGACGTGATCGGGTACGACGACGGTCTATCTGATCCATCCTCGCCTGCAGGGCATCCTGAGCGGTCCTCACTTCTCGAAGGTGACCTAAAATGGAACCTTGAGTAGCTTCGATGAGTGCCATGTGTCGCTGGTTGTATTGTTGTTTACGGGCTTGCGTATTTGTAATCACTTGCAGGGACTGTAGAACAGTGTCGTAGGACCTGTCTGTCCTCCGCTGTGATTCTTGCATAAAGCTCATGTTGTCCGCCATTTGTTGCTGGATGGTAGAGAGGAGGTCATCTCGCCTTTGCTCTCTAGCCATGTGGTCACTCCACATCTCCTCTGTAATATAGAAGCCAGGAGTGGTACCTGCAGAAGAAGAAGATGGTGCGGTGTATGGTGGTGAAGGATGATGGGGGGACACATGGGGTACGAGAGATCTCTCTCTCCGATCATATTCATCATCAGTGTCTGGTCCCGCCTCATCAGGAATGTTAGGAGGAAGAGGACCCAAAACAGGTGGAGCGTCTAAATCGTAGGTCCAATTCCTCTCATCTCGTGTATATGTACGTCTAGTGCAAGGTAGGACAATAGATGGGATGGCTACACCATGAACCATAAGTGTATAACCTCCTTCTCTCCTTGAACGACACAATTTCATGTCTCTCAGAAATTTTAGGTTAATTGTGCGAGGAGGTAAGGGGTCTAGGGTAGCCAACTCATTGTTCAGGTTAAGTGCCCGAGCAATAGACGTAATCAATCCACCAAAAGAAATCGGTCCCGCTTTATTCAAAGTTAAAATCATATGGGCAAGCATGAACGGAACCGAATTAATTCGCCTATTTGTGAGGCTTCCTTGCAAATATAGAAGCTCTCTAGCGTTAACCTTATTTGGATTCTCCCGCCCAAAAATAGTGCATGCCAACAGATATCTAAAAACCCTAATGGTCGGGTTATGGATAGTTGAGGCAAGAACTCCTTCAAAAGAGTTTATGGAAGTGTTTGATAAACGCTCCCAGAAGGAAAATACCTCAACAGACCATTCGGAATCCAAAGGGGCCTCACAAATAGCACCTTCCCCATGAGGGATCCCTAACAAGCTGGCTAGTTCGTCGGTACTGAACTCGTATTCAACAGCAAACATTCTAAATTTGACAGTACCAATTGTGCTAGCAGTGTTAGGGTTGACAATATAGATTAAGGAACTCAGAAATTCAATTGTCAACCGCTCATAGGTTGGTTCTTTGATGGTAAAGAAATTATGCAAACCTAAGTTATCTAATAAATGGAAAATGCTATGATAGATACCTAAAGCGTAGAGACAGTTTTCGTCAACATACCTTGTCGGGAGGATTTCCCGATTTTGCAACCGTTTAATAATTTTTCTTTGTCTCTCCCCCGGTTTCCCTCCTCGAAGAATGAATCCGTTAAACTTCATTTGAATGCTCTTGAAGAAGATGAAGTGGTTGGTGAAAAGGTTGGATTTCTAAAAAATCCGATGGATGAAATCGAAAATGGAAAGTGGATTAATGATTTGTGTGGTATGGTGGTTAGGAAAGTATGAGCTTTTTGTGGGTTCAAGGAATTTTTTCCAAGGTGAAAAAATGGGTTTGGGAGGTTGTAAGTTGCAAAAATGGTGAAGAAAAGGGGTCTGCCCCGACCATTTACAGACGCTGTGGCGGGCGCCACAGGTCCTATGGCGGGCGCCACAAGGCAAAATCTGGCTAGGCCGGATTTTGGTCCTTTGGTTTGGGCTCCTCTTGTCTTTTGGCTTTAAGGGGTCTGGATAACATTTGTCTTGTGATTCTCCTAGTTTCTTTGACTTGCATAATTTTATAAAAGTAAAAATGAAAATAAAAAATAAAACTGAAACAAAAACAAAAACAGAAATTAAATATAAATAAATAAATAACTGAAAAATTAAAATGCAAATAAAATAAATATAAAACACATATAGATAAAAATAGAAATACTAATGTATAGTAGTGGTTTATATAATATTCTAAATGTTATAATATAAAATAGATTATGCAAATACGATAAATATATAAAAGAGAAATAAAATGAAATGAAATGGTGAGATCAGGTAGTAGGGGTGTCGTCTGCCTGAGTGGATCCACGGAGCACGACTATCTCCTGCCTGAGCTCTGCGATCTCCTGATATAGACAATCGGCTTCAGTAGCATGGGTGAGATCAGACACTCCCATCTGCAAAGTTAGGTCCGCCACTTCCTGTCTAAGCTCTGCAATCTCTCTACGACACTCAACAATCTGGGTGCGTATGTCGGGTGTCTGCAATGAATGATTATTAGAGAAAACAGTGATTCTAGGAGATGGTGGTGTAGGCGTGTATTCAGCAGCGGGTGGTGATCTTGGTGCCTCGACGGTCTCTCCCTGGCCCTCTAGAGCATAACTCCAATTCGCTGGATCATGCACACTGGTCATCATAGGGTCTGGCAGTGTGAAATAATGGATGGCCTCACTGTCGACTAGCAATCGCAACTGACATGGGTGGAAAGAGGCTCTCCTCATCAATCCTCTGGTCAAACAGAAATCGATGTCCATGGAAGTGTATCCACAATAGATCCGAAGATGTGACAGTTTGCGAGACAGACCTAAAGCAACAACAATCTGTGTGATGATTCCACCCACATGGATGACTCCTTCGGTGGATCTGGAGATACCGCTGAGACTGTATAATAAAAATTTCCCACATGCTACAGGACGAGACTGGGATGCACAAAATAATAGGAAGATCTCCTCTTCACTCAGTAGTGTCTCTGCATCCGGTCTTCCCAGGAAGGAATGTGCTAATATCATTTGAAAATATCTGAAGGTTGGGTTATGTATGACATAAGATAGCTGCATAGATGGATCTTGGCTTCCGCCACCTGATATATCACTCCAAAACTTCTCCATCTCCTTACCCAGAAAATATCCCATAGGTGTCTCTGGGATAGCATCAGGAGTCGTCTGGAAACCCAACAGGTCGCCGAACTCTTTCTGGCTGAAGGAGTACTCAACTCCGAAAAGTCTGAAAGCAGCATACCCATCTGGTCTAGAGTATGGGTCATAGTCGAATGAACTCAGGAACTCCAAAGTCAGGTTCCTATATGTGTTACTCAAGTCATCAGCAAATTCGTCCCAGTGGAGCTGGTGGCTAAGGAATCAGATACTCGGCTCGATACCCAGTGCCTCCATACAGTGCTGATCAGGGTAATGTGTGGGTGCCATAGGGCGCTGATACAAAGCAATGTAGCGCTCTTTCTGAGCATTATCTCTATAGGCCACATGCATGTCATCGAAACCCTGCATCCTGTAAACGTTAAGAAAGTGATCCTGAAAATACAAACCATTCAAATTTTTAGTCTCGATGCAAAATATGATAAAATAAAATAAAAATAAAAATAAAAAATGCGAAAAGGTAAAATGAAAGAAAAACCATGGGTTGCCTCCCACGCAGCGCTTGTTTAACGTCATTAGCTTGACGATTAGAATTTATACACCTGTAGTAGTAGGGATTGATGGATCAATCAGGGTGTGGCTTGAGTAGTATGCTGGAATGTCTCCTCCTTCGTAGAGCTTCAGTCTTTGTCCATTTACAATGAATGGACTACAGGTTTTGTTCTTGATTTCTACGACTCCGGATCTCAGAATCTTGGATACTTCGAAAGGACCAGTCCATCTTGAACGTAGCTTTCCAGGGAAGAGTCGTAACCTAGTGTTGAAAAGAAGAACAAAATCGCCTACATTGAAGTTTTTCTTTGCTATTCTTTTGTCGTGATAGGCTTTAGTCCTCTCTTTATATATTTTTGCATTCTCGTAGGCCGATTGCCTAAGTTCTTCTAATTTATGAATGTCTAGGGTACGCTTTTCTCCAGCGGCTAGGTAGTCTAAATTCAAAGTTTTAATGGCCCAATAGGCTTTATGCTCTAACTCGAACGGTAAGTGACAGGATTTTCCATAGACTAGTTGGTAAGGGGTAGTTCCTATAGGGGTTTTGAAAGCGGTTCTATAAGCCCATAATGCTTCTTGAAGCTTCTGAGACCAGTCTCTCCTAGAAATAGAAACAGTTTTCTCTAGGATTTGTTTTATCTCCCTATTAGATACTTCTACTTGGCCACTAGTTTGTGAATGGTATGGTGTTGCTACTCTGTGTTTAAATCCATATTTTCTTAAAAGTTTGTCAAATATTCTCGATATAAAGTGTGATCCTCCATCGCTTATGACTAAACGTGGTGTTCCAACTCTAGGGAATATATAGTTTTTAAATAATTTGATTACTACCCTAATGTCGTTTGTGGGTGCGGCTATAGCTTCAATCCACTTAGACACATAGTCTACAGCTACTAAGATATACCTATTTCCTAAGGATGGTGGAAAAGGTCCCATGAAATCTATACCCCATACGTCAAAGAGTTCTACTTCCTAAATGTTTCTTAGAGGCATTTCATCACGTCTTGACATGTTTCCAGTGCGTTGGCATCTATCACATTTGACAATGTAAGCATAGACATCACGCCAAATGGTAGGCCAGAATAGGCCAGCTTGAAGAATTTTGGCGTATGTCTTAGAGGTGCTCGCATGTCCACCATAAGGTGCAGAATGACAATGCTCGATAATATTATTTACCTCTTCTTCTGGAACGCAACGGCGAAAAATGCCATCTTTACCCCTTTTGAAAAGGAGCGGTTCGTCCCAATAGAAGTTTCTCATATTGTGGAAGAATTTCTTCTTGCGGTGGTAGTCAAGATCAGGGGGTACTATATCAGCAGCTAGGTAATTAACGAAATCTGCATACCAGGGTACGTTACTTATTGCTAAGGAATTTTGGGAATGCTCATAAAGATCTAGGTTATTATCTTCAATGGTTTCTACTCTGGCTATCAGTCTATCATAGGCGAAATCATCGTTTATGGGTACTAGTTCAGGTTTTAGATGTTCTAGCCTAGAAAGGTGATCGGCTACTACATTTTCAGTTCCTTTTTTATCTCTTATGTCTAAATCAAACTCTTGTAGTAATAGAATCCATCGGAGTAACCTGGGCTTGGCATCTTTTTTACTTAATAGGTAACGAATGGCAGCATGATCGGTGTAAACTATAATTTTTGCTCCTACTAGATAAGATCTAAATTTGTCTATAGCGAAAACTACAGCGAGTAATTCTTTTTCAGTTGTTGCGTAGTTAAGTTGGGCAGCATCTAGGGTTCTACTGGCATAATAAATGGCATGTGATTTTTTATCTTTCCTTTGTCCTAGAACGGCTCCAACTGCATAATCACTAGCATCGCACATTATCTCAAAAGGTTCCGACCAATCAGGTGGTTTCATAATGGGTGCAGATACTAATGCTTGCTTTAAAAGATTAAATGCGTCATTACATTTTTCATCAAAAATGAATTCAGCATCTTTCATTAAAAGTCCGGTTAAAGGTTTTGTTATTTTGGAGAAGTCCTTAATAAAACGCCGGTAGAATCCAGCGTGTCCAAGAAAGCTTCGAACTTCTCTGATGGTTTTTGGGGGTTTTAGGTTTTCTATAACATCTATTTTGGCTTTATCTACCTCTATGCCTTTTTCGGAAACTATATGTCCTAAAACTATTCCTTCGGTCACCATGAAATGACATTTTTCCCAGTTTAGCACGAGGTTAACTTTCACGCATCTCTCCAGGATTTTCTCAAGGTTAGCAAGACAATTGTGAAAATCGAATCCGCAAACCGAGAAATCATCCATAAACACTTCCATGATACCATCTAGGTAATCTGCAAAGATTGACATCATGCAGCGTTGGAAAGTAGCTGGAGCGTTACAGAGGCCGAATGGCATTCGTCTGTAGGCAAAGGTTCCATAAGGGCATGTAAAGGTAGTTTTTTCTTGATCTTCGGGGTGAATAGGTATTTGGAAGAATCCAGAGTATCCATCTAGATAACAGAAGTAAGAGTGTCTGGCTAGACGCTCCAACATTTGGTCTATAAATGGTAAAGGGAAATGGTCCTTCCTAGTTCCTTTATTTAATTTTCTATAATCTATACACATCCGTCATCCTCCTTCTAAACGTTTCGCTACATGTTTGCCTTTATCATTTTGCACGACTGTGATGCCTCCCATTTTAGGTACTACATGCACAGGGCTCACCCACTTACTATCCGAGATCTGATAGATTATACCTGCCTCAAGTAACTTAAGAACTTCCTTCTTAACAAAATCACTCATTATAGGGTTTATTCTTCTCTGATGCTCCCTAGAGGGTTTTGAATCTTCTTCGAGCGAAATCCGATGCATGCATACGGATGGACTTATAACTTTCAGGTCAGAGATATTATATCCTAAGGCTGAGGGGTGTCTTCATAAAACGTCTAAAAGTTGGTTTGTTTCCTCATGGCTCAAGGTAGCGTTAACTATCACTGGACGGTTCATCTTTTCATCGAGGAACTCATATCTCAGGTTCTTAGGCAGTTCCTTAAGTTCTAAGGTTGGTTTCTTAGGGCATGGCATAGGATCTGGGGTAAGGGATAAACATTCGTACAGGTTATCATCGATGTAAGGTTCTTTAAAGTCATCATCTTCCTTTATGAGGGTTGATGGTAACTTAATTGTTTTTATAATTTCTTTTTGTTCTAATTCTCTAACACATTCATCAATGATATCTAAGGCATAACATGAGTCTCCCATCACAGGTGCCATAAGAAATTTCAAAAGTATAAATTCTATTTTCTCGTCACCTACCTCAAATGTCAACTTTCCTTTCTTGACATCTATTATGGCTCCTGCAGTCGATAAGAATGGTCTACCTAGAAGGATTGGTATATCATTGTCCTCTTTGATGTCCATGACAACAAAATCAGTAGGGATAAACAGCTGACCTATCCTAAAAGGAACATCTTCTAAAATGCCTATCGAATATTTAACAGATCTATCGGCTAACTGAAGTGACATCTTAGTGGGTTGTAATTCTCCTAAGTTTAACCTCTCACAAACTGCTAAGGGCATTAAGCTCACACTAGCTCCTAAGTCTAGAAAAGCTTTATCGATGATATGATTACCCAAAAGGCAAGGAATGGAGAAATTTCCAGGGTCTTTATCTTTCTTTGCTAATTTGTCCTCGGAAATAGCATTACATTCCAAAGGCTTCGGATCGTCAAGTCTACGTTTGTTGGTAAGGATGTCTTTTGTAACACCCCAAATAAAGAAAAAAAGAATTATTTAATTAAGTTGATAATATATTTATTAATTTAATTAAATAAATTGGATTATTATTATTATTATTATTTTGGAATAATAATATTTGGAAAATATATAAGTGGGAATGAAGAAAAGGTTTTCATTTGTTGGAAAAGGTTTTCACGTGAAATTCTGAGAAGCTGCAGAGAAGAGGAAAAAGGGCAAAGAGCCGAAAAGCGCGGTTGAGGAACGGAAGAGCTAAAGCTTGGAGATTTGCCGGATTATCTCAGGTAAGGGGGGTTTATCGTCGTTTAATGGGTATTATCGATTAACATGTAATGGGTAGTGATAAGCTGTTAATTTGACCCTAATTGGGATTGTGGATGCTGAAATATTATGATGATTAAGTTGAATTCAAGCTGAAATTGGATCTGTATTTGAGTGTATCGTGAAATTCTGAACGTATCGCTTTTTACGGAAGTTGAATCGGAGGTCCGGAAGTCCTCCAACGGCGGAAAATGCGGAAACTCTGCATTCTGCCTTGTGTTAGCGCAGGAACTGCTGTTTCGCCTGCGTTAACCGGTTAACCCAGGGTGTTAACCGGTTAACACTGTTAAAATTTGTGAAAATGTTGAGTTTTGCCTGCGTTAACCGGTTAACCTATAGCGTTAACCGGTTAACACTGTTGCGTTTTGCCTGGAAGTGTCATTTTTCCTGCGTTAACCGGTTAACCTATAGCGTTAACCGGTTAACACTGTTACAGTAAAGAAAAATAGTTGATTTTTATGTTGTCAATGCAATTGGTAGCTAGCCTATCATAGTAAATTGTGATGAACGAAATTATTGAGTTTATGTTGTGAAATATTGATGCAAATATGTTGATAAGTTGTTTTGTGGAAAACATTAAGTTGTAGGCTGATGAGCCAAAGTTGAATATAAGTTGTTCTGTTGAAAATACTAAGTTGTAGGCTGATGAGCCAACGTTGATTTTAAGTTGTTTTGTTGAAAAAGCTGTTGTGTTGCTGTTGTTATTATGTTGTTGAAGTTGCAAGTCGTACATGCCATACACATTCATATGCATAGAGTCGGGGCTTTTGCTCACACCACGTTGGCCTGGATTGGCAAAATTATGGGGCTTTTGCTCACACCACGTTGGCCTGGATTGGCAAATTTTTAAGTTGAAAGTTGAAGGCTTATGCCTTGATGCCCACTAAACTGGCAATGATTTTAAGTTGGGAGTTTTACTCCAAATGGTACCACATGCATGAAGAGTCGAGTCTCATTGAGTTGCATTTTATGTTGTTATTGAGTTGCCTTTTATGTTGTTATTGAGTTGCATTGTATGTTGTTGTTGAGTTGTATTTACGTTGTGATTGAGTTGATTATGCCGTTACTAAATGTATGATATGATGTGGGTGATTAACGTGTAAAGTCACTTAACATAACATGATGATTTATAATATTTGTTATATCGATTGAGGAACTCACCCTTACAGTTATATTTTTCAGGTAGCGAGCAGTGAGTCGAATAGAAGCTAGTGCTTGAAGTCTAGTGTGGTTAGAGGGTCATGCTCTGATAGATGTAACATCGGGACGGGATGTTTGAATTGTTGAATAAATGTTAATTTTGATGAATTACAGATGTTGAAATATTTATCCGCTGCGTCTTGTTAAAGAAGATTTATGTTGAATAAAATTGAGCATGACTGATTTTACGTTGACTTTTGTGAAGAAGTGGTTATGTGACACCCTTGAGATGTATGATTACTCTGATATGTATGATTTAATTGTTGTTGTTATTATTAAATATTTGGGGTATTTAGAAGGGTGTTACATTAGTGGTATCAGAGCAGGTCGGTCTGTCCGGCCAGTTGTCGTGTCGTTACTGTCTAACAATTGTGTAATTGTTACTAGTCTAACTTTTAAGTTGTGTTGTAGTGACAAGTTGAAATGGCTGGAAGGAATGACGCTGCAATGGCTGCCGCAATGCAAGCAATGGCACAAGCTGTGCAGAACTTGCCAAATGCTGGTGGAGATGCTGGATCACGTAGCTTGGCGACTTTTCAGAGAGAGAATCCGCCGGTGTTTAAAGGGAAGCATGATCCAGATGCAGCTTTAGGATGGTTGAAAGAGATTGAGAGAATCTTTCGTGTTATGGATTGCACTCCAGCTCAGAAGGTTCGGTATGGTACTCACATGCTAGCAGTCGAAGCTGATGACTGGTGGCTAGAGACTCACGAGAGGTTGACCGTGGCAGGTGAAGACGTTACTTGGGATGTATTCCGTAGGGAATTTCTGAGGAAGTATTATCCAGAGGATGTCCGTGGTAAGAAGGAAATTGAATTCCTTGAGCTGAAGCAAGGAAGCATGTCTGTCACGGATTATGCTGCAAAATTTGTGGAGTTGTCCAAATTTTATCCTCATTACACTGGTGCTGGTGCTGAATTTTCAAAGTGCATCAAGTTTGAAAACGGACTGCGCTCTGAAATTAAGAAGGCTGTTGGGTATCAGAAGATACGCATTTTTACGGAATTGGTTGATAGCTGCAGGATATTTGAAGAGGACAATAATGCTCATTACAAGATTGTCAGTGATCGCAGAGGCAAGCAACATCAAAACCGTGGCAAGCCGTATGATGTTCCAGCTGGAAAAGGGAAGCAAGTAGCTGCTCCGGCTCAGAGGACTAGTAGGGGAGGTGCTCCTACTGGTATAGTTTGCTTCAAGTGTGGTCAGGCTGGTCATAAGAGTAATGTATGTACTGCTGAAGTGAAGAGGTGTTTTCGCTGTGGTAAGACTGGGCATGCAATAGCTGATTGCAAGCACAAGGAAGTGATTTGTTTTAATTGCGGAGAAGAAGGGCATATTGGAAGTCAGTGTCAGAAGCCGAAGAAAGGGAATCAGTCCGGAGGCAAGGTCTTTGCTTTATCGGGTTCTGAGACTTCTGCAGACGATCGTTTGATCCGAGGTACGTGTTATATTAATGGCTTTCCTCTTGTAGCTATTATTGACACAGGTGCGACTCATTCCTTTATATCTTTGGATTGTGCGGTGAAACTTAAGTTAGAGATATCTGAGATGTTTGGTAGTATGGTAATTGATACTCCTGCGAAGGGTTCAGTGACTACTACGTCGGTTTGTTTAAGTTGTCCCTTGAGTATTTTTGGTAGAGACTTTGGGATAGACCTTGTGTGTCTTCCGTTAGTGCAGATTGATGTTATTCTGGGTATGAACTGGTTGGTGTTTAACCGAGTTTCTATCAATTGTTTTGATAAGACGGTGGTTTTTCCTGAGATTGAGGAAGGAAAGAGTTTGTTTCTATCAGCAAGACAGGTGAATGAAGAAGTAGTGGATGGAGCAGAGTTGTTTATGCTGTTAGCGACTTTGGAGGCTAAAGATAAACTGGTGATTGGCGATCTAGCCGTGGTGTGTGATTTTCCTGATGTGTTTCCTGAAGAGGTGAATGAATTGCCACCAGAACGCGAAGTGGAGTTCTCGATTGATTTGGTACCTGGTACTAGACCGATATCGATGGCTCCGTACCGTATGTCTGCTGTTGAGTTAACTGAGTTGAAGAGTCAGTTGGAAGATCTGTTGGATAAGAAATTTATTCGTCCGAGTGTGTCACCGTGGGGTGCGCCAGTGTTGTTGGTTAAGAAGAAAGAAGGTACTATGAGGTTGTGTGTGGACTACAGGCAACTGAATAAAGTGACGATCAAGAATCGGTATCCTTTGCCGAGGATTGATGATTTGATGGATCAGTTGGTTGGTGCAAGTGTGTTCAGCAAAATAGATTTGAGATCTGGGTATCATCAGATTCGTGTGAAAACCGAGGATATTCAGAAGACTGCTTTCAGAACAAGGTATGGACATTATGAGTATTCTGTAATGCCTTTTGGTGTGACTAATGCGCCTGGAGTATTTATGGAGTATATGAATAGGATTTTCCATCCGTACCTAGACAAGTTTGTTGTGGTGTTTATTGATGACATTTTGGTGTATTCGAAATCTGAAGAAGAGCATGCTGAGCATTTGAGAGTGGTTTTAGAAGTTCTCCGAGAAAAGAAGTTATTTGCTAAATTGTCCAAGTGCGAATTTTGGTTAGAAGAGGTTAGTTTTCTTGGTCATGTGATTTCAAGGGGTGGTGTTGCTGTTGATCCTTCCAAGATAGAAGCGGTATCTAAGTGGGAAGCTCCGAAGTCTGTTGCTGAGATTCGAAGTTTTCTTGGTTTGGCTGGTTATTATAGGAAGTTCATTGAGGGATTTTCTAAGTTGGCGTTACCATTGACGATGTTGACTAGAAAGGGGCAAGCGTTTGTTTGGGACTCAAAATGTGAAGAAGGTTTCCAAGAGTTAAAGAGAAGGCTGACTACTGCTCCTATTCTGATATTACCGAGTTCGTCGGAACCATTTGAGGTTTACTGTGATGCTTCATTGTTGGGTTTGGGTGGCGTGTTGATGCAGAATAAGCAGGTTATAGCTTATGCTTCAAGACAGCTGAGGGTTCATGAGAGGAACTATCCGACGCACGATTTAGAGTTGGCAGCTGTGGTGTTTGTTCTGAAGTTATGGAGACATTACTTGTACGGGTCAAGATTTGAGGTTTTCAGTGACCATAAAAGTTTAAAGTATTTGTTTGATCAGAAAGAGCTGAATATGAGGCAGAGAAGATGGTTAGAGTTTCTGAAGGATTATGACTTTGGTTTGAATTACCATCCGGGTAAAGCAAATGTAGTGGCTGATGCGTTGAGTCAGAAATCATTGCATATATCTATGCTAATGGTTAAGGAGTTGGATTTAATTGAACAGTTTAGAGATTTGAGTTTGGTGTGTGAGAGTACTCACAATAGTGTTAAATTGGGAATGTTGAAATTAACAAGTGGTATTCTGGATGAGATCAGAGAGGGTCAGAAATCTGATGTGCTTTTGGTTGATAAGTTGACTCTAGTGAGTCAAGGTCAAGGTGGAGAATTCAGAATTGATGAGACTGGTATTTTGAGATTTGGTAGTCGGGTGTGCGTTCCGGATGTTACCGAACTTAAGAAGAGTATTCTGGAAGAAGGACATCGTAGTGGGTTGAGTATTCATCCTGGAGCTACGAAGATGTATCATGATTTGAAGAAGTTATTTTGGTGGCCGGGAATGAAAAGAGAAATTGCAAGTTTTGTCTATTCTTGTTTGACTTGTCAGAAGTCAAAGATTGAGCATCAGAAGCCGTCTGGGCTAATGCAACCGTTGGCTATTCCAGAGTGGAAGTGGGATAGTATCAGTATGGATTTTGTTTCTGGGCTACCAAGAACAAGTAAGAATTTTGAAGCTATTTGGGTGATTGTTGACAGATTGACGAAGTCGGCTCATTTCATTCCGATTAGAATGGATTATCCGTTAGAGAAATTGGCTGAGTTGTATATTGAGAAGATTGTAAGTCTGCATGGTATTCCGTCGAGTATTGTTTCGGACAGAGATCCTAGATTTACATCGAAGTTCTGGGAAGGTTTGCAGAAGGCTTTGGGAACTAAGCTGAGATTGAGTTCTGCATATCATCCGCAGACTAATGGTCAGACTGAGAGGACGATTCAGTCACTAGAGGATCTTTTGAGAGCTTGCGTTTTGGAAAAGGGAGGTGCTTGGGATTGTTATTTACCTTTGATTGAGTTTACCTACAACAATAGTTTTCATTCGAGTATTGGTATGGCACCGTTTGAAGCTTTGTATGGTAGGAGATGTCGGACACCGTTATGTTGGTATGAGTCCGGTGAGAGTGCTGTGATTGGACCGGAGATTATTCAACAAACTACGGAAAAGATTAAGATGATTCAGGAGAAGATGAGAATTGCTCAGAGTCGTCAGAAGAGTTATCATGATAAGAGGAGGAAGTCACTTGAGTTTCAAGAGGGAGATCATGTGTTTCTTCGTGTTACTCCGATAACAGGTGTTGGTCGGGCTTTGAAGTCGAAGAAGTTGACACCTCGATTTATTGGTCCTTATCAGATTTTAGAGAGGATAGGAGAGGTAGCCTATCGTGTCGCTTTACCGCCGTCACTTGCGAATTTGCATGAAGTTTTTCATGTGTCTCAGTTGAGGAGGTACGTTCATGATCCGTCGCATGTTGTCCAAGTAGATGATGTACAGGTGAGAGATAACCTGACTGTTGAAACATCACCTATGAGGATTGAGGATCGAGAGTTGAAGCAGTTGCGGGGTAAAGGGATTGCCTTAGTGAAGGTAGCTTGGGGAGGACCAGCAGGTGGCAATGTGACTTGGGAACTAGAGAGTCAGATGAAGGAGTCTTATCCAGAGTTATTTGTTTGAGGTATGTTTTCGAGGACGAAAACTCTTTTAGTAGGGGAGAGTTGTAACACCCCAAATAAAGAAAAAAAGAATTATTTAATTAAGTTGATAATATATTTATTAATTTAATTAAATAAATTGGATTATTATTATTATTATTATTTTGGAATAATAATATTTGGAAAATATATAAGTGGGAATGAAGAAAAGGTTTTCATTTGTTGGAAAAGGTTTTCACGTGAAATTCTGAGAAGCTGCAGAGAAGAGGAAAAAGGGCAAAGAGCCGAAAAGCGCGGTTGAGGAACGGAAGAGCTAAAGCTTGGAGATTTGCCGGATTATCTCAGGTAAGGGGGGTTTATCGTCGTTTAATGGGTATTATCGATTAACATGTAATGGGTAGTGATAAGCTGTTAATTTGACCCTAATTGGGATTGTGGATGCTGAAATATTATGATGATTAAGTTGAATTCAAGCTGAAATTGGATCTGTATTTGAGTGTATCGTGAAATTCTGAACGTATCGCTTTTTACGGAAGTTGAATCGGAGGTCCGGAAGTCCTCCAACGGCGGAAAATGCGGAAACTCTGCATTCTGCCTTGTGTTAGCGCAGGAACTGCTGTTTCGCCTGCGTTAACCGGTTAACCCAGGGTGTTAACCGGTTAACACTGTTAAAATTTGTGAAAATGTTGAGTTTTGCCTGCGTTAACCGGTTAACCTATAGCGTTAACCGGTTAACACTGTTGCGTTTTGCCTGGAAGTGTCATTTTTCCTGCGTTAACCGGTTAACCTATAGCGTTAACCGGTTAACACTGTTACAGTAAAGAAAAATAGTTGATTTTTATGTTGTCAATGCAATTGGTAGCTAGCCTATCATAGTAAATTGTGATGAACGAAATTATTGAGTTTATGTTGTGAAATATTGATGCAAATATGTTGATAAGTTGTTTTGTGGAAAACATTAAGTTGTAGGCTGATGAGCCAAAGTTGAATATAAGTTGTTCTGTTGAAAATACTAAGTTGTAGGCTGATGAGCCAACGTTGATTTTAAGTTGTTTTGTTGAAAAAGCTGTTGTGTTGCTGTTGTTATTATGTTGTTGAAGTTGCAAGTCGTACATGCCATACACATTCATATGCATAGAGTCGGGGCTTTTGCTCACACCACGTTGGCCTGGATTGGCAAAATTATGGGGCTTTTGCTCACACCACGTTGGCCTGGATTGGCAAATTTTTAAGTTGAAAGTTGAAGGCTTATGCCTTGATGCCCACTAAACTGGCAATGATTTTAAGTTGGGAGTTTTACTCCAAATGGTACCACATGCATGAAGAGTCGAGTCTCATTGAGTTGCATTTTATGTTGTTATTGAGTTGCCTTTTATGTTGTTATTGAGTTGCATTGTATGTTGTTGTTGAGTTGTATTTACGTTGTGATTGAGTTGATTATGCCGTTACTAAATGTATGATATGATGTGGGTGATTAACGTGTAAAGTCACTTAACATAACATGATGATTTATAATATTTGTTATATCGATTGAGGAACTCACCCTTACAGTTATATTTTTCAGGTAGCGAGCAGTGAGTCGAATAGAAGCTAGTGCTTGAAGTCTAGTGTGGTTAGAGGGTCATGCTCTGATAGATGTAACATCGGGACGGGATGTTTGAATTGTTGAATAAATGTTAATTTTGATGAATTACAGATGTTGAAATATTTATCCGCTGCGTCTTGTTAAAGAAGATTTATGTTGAATAAAATTGAGCATGACTGATTTTACGTTGACTTTTGTGAAGAAGTGGTTATGTGACACCCTTGAGATGTATGATTACTCTGATATGTATGATTTAATTGTTGTTGTTATTATTAAATATTTGGGGTATTTAGAAGGGTGTTACATCTTTCAGAAACTTTGCATAAGAAGGTATTTGGGTGATGGCTTCTATGAAAGGGATTTCTACATGAAGTTTTTCTATAACTTTAATAAATTTTTGATACTGTTTATTGGTTTGGGTTTGTTTGAGTCTTTGCGGATATGGTATAGGTGGTTTATATGGTGGGGGCGGTACGTAAATTTTATCTTTAGGTTCTTCTCCTTTCTCTCGACCTTCCTGGTTTTCAGATTCCTCTGGTTCCTTTACTTTGTCCGGGGGTTTGGTACATTCCTTAGAAGTTTCGGGTTCACTCAATCTTGGGTTTGGTGGCTCATCATAAGCGCTCCCACTTCGTAGAGTAATGGCATTGGCTTGTCCTCTCGGATTTTATTGAGGGGTTGTCCAGGGAATTGTCCTCCAGGTGTAGTCTGAGGGGCTTGGTTTAAAGCTACCTGAGAGATCTGGGTTTCAAGCATCTTGGTATGAGTAACTATTTGGTCAATCTTGGTTCCTAACTGAGTAATCAATTCGTTAACATGAATGTTTTGGTTCATGAACTCCTTGTTTTGTTGGGTTTGAGCGGTGATAAAATTTTCCATTATTTTCTCAAGGCTCGGCTTTGGTGGCATAGGTTGATTTGATCTAGGGGCTTGATAACTAGGTCTCAGAGGTGCATTATTTTGAATAGGGTTATTATTTTTATAGGAGAAGTTCGGGTGATTCCTCCATCCAGGGTTATAGGTATTTGAGTATGGGTTCCCTTGGGTGTAGTTCACTTGCTCATAGTGGGTTTCGTTTAATAGACTGCATTCTGCAGATTGGTGTCCTTTGGTTCCACATATCTCACAATCCGACGAAACTGCGGCTACAGTATTCGGGTTTATGCACATATGCTCGACTTTGAGGGCTAATGCGTCCATTTTAGCTTGCATCATGTCTATAGAGCTTAGTTCATGCACTCCTCCTTGGGCTTCCTTCTTCTCAACTGTCGCTCGTTCGACTCCCCATGATTGATGGTTTTGAGCCATATCTTCGATGAGGGCACTAGCTTCAGGATAAGGTTTGTTCATCAGAGCACTGCCTGCGGCAACGTCGATGGTCATCTTTGTGTTGTAATGAAGTCCATTATAGAAGGTTTTAATGATTAACCAATTTTCTAAACCATGATGTGGGCATGCTCGTAACAACTCTTTATATCTCTCCCAAGCTTCGAACAGCGATTCTCCTTGGTTTTGGGTAAATCTAGTTATATGGTTTCGAAGAACGGCGGTCTTACTCGGGGGGAAATATCTAGCAAGAAAAACTCTTCTAAGGTTATCCCAAGTCGTAATGGAATTGGGTGGAAGGGAATCTAACCATGATAGGGCTTTATCTCTGAGGGAAAAAGGAAATAATCTTAAATGTATTGCCTCAGGAGAAGCTCCATTGGTTTTAAAAGTATCTGCTAATTGAAGAGATATTTTCAAATGTTGGTTTGGGTTCTCGGTAGCGAGACCCGCGAATTGTCTTTGTTGCACTAGTTGCAACATGGATGGTTTAAGTTCGAAATTATTAGCTGGGATTGTTGGGTTTACTATACTAGAACTAGGTTCTTCATTAGATGGTTGAGCGAAGTCCTTAAGAGGTCTTTGGTTTTGATCTTCGGCCATAGCTCTCTTAATTCTATGAAAGAAAAAACGTGCGCGAGCGTAACGTTCAGGTTCCGCCAGAGGGTTTACTAAATTTAAACTTCCGGTGCTGTGAGTTCTTCGCATTGACCGGCGGGAAATAACCTAAGTCTAAACGATATAACAACAGGAAAATGAAATTTGACGAAATTGGTCCCCGACAACGGCGCCAAAAACTTGATGCGTGCTTTTCGCAAGTATATGAACACGTCAGAGTAATATAAAAGATTATCGAATCCACAGAGACCAAGTGTCAAGCTATCGTTATCTATTGTTATGGTGTTTATCAAAGGTAATTGAAATAGGTGTTTTCAGAGTGTGCACTGAAAATTAAAGTGTGAAATAAAGATTAATTAATAAAGACAGGGTCGAATGTAATTCACATAATTAATTGATAATCCAAGTACTTGCTAATAGAGCTACTTATGGGCAGTGTTTCCTACTTTGAAAAGAACTAATTTAACGGGAACTGTCGCTTTCGCGTATTCAGAACCGAGTTGTACTCCCTAATCGAACCCTCTTATTGTCACTTATAAAAAGGCGCGCATTGCGTTAGAGTAGTAAACCTATTTTTAAGAAATATAGTATCTTGACTAGGTTGAAAAGTATTATAACCTGGATTTCTTAACCAAAAGAGGTTCTTACGAACCGGACTCTAAACTTATAAACGCGTCCGAAAATAGTTTTAAAATCTCTTTTCTTCTTAATGTTAAAAACTCCTAATGAACTAAACAAAGCGCTTTCGTTGTTTTTGAAATAGTTAAAAACAATTAAGTTTAAATAGACGTTGGACGACTTTCGATCTTACCCAACGGAATTGAAGTGCGGGAAAACTTAAGTTGAAAGTTAAAATAGCCCTTAAGTGTTTCTACGAACAATTGTACGGATTATCGGTTCAATTACGATCCTCACATTCTAACCTTATAGATTTAGTTAGACATGATAAAGTAAAAGTGCATTAATTTAAATAAAAGTAGTGCGAGTGTGGAAAGTAAATAAAAGTAGTGCGAGTGCGGGAAGTAAATAATTTAAAGCGAGTGCGGGAAATAAATAATTTAAAGCGAGTGCGAGAAATAAACAAAGTAAAGCGAGTGCGGGAAATAAATAAGATAAAGACAAGTAATAAAAACCTGCTCCAATCGGAGGGGTGAGTAAATTGCAATACGGAAATGAAAATGGCGGCAGGATTAACTTCCTTCCAAAGTGCTCCAAACTCGATTACAAACTCTATCACAGACTTGATTACACAATTGTGGTAACACTCCAATGCGAAGCGATTACCACTATAAAATACTGAATATATGCCTAAGTGAAACAAATTTGCTTCTGAGTTTGCCTCTGTTCTAAGTTTGGATCATTGTAAAAGTGAATTCACGTTTCTATTTATAAGCAAGTAAAAAGATGGAAATGACTTGGATGCCCTTCAACTTGAAAATAGGAGGGAACCGTTTTTCCTCTTGTGGCGCCCGCCACAAGCACAATATGGGGCGCCTTAGTGGAAGTAGTGGGAAAACGTGGGAGTTGATGGAAGTTGAATTTGAGACGTCATGGCAGGGTCTATGGCGCCAGCCATGGGGTAGGCCACAAGAACAAAATGCTGAATTTTAGGGTTTTTAGCCCTTTTTCACTCATTTTCTCGATCGGGGCTCCGATTAGAGTAAAAACCTGAAAACAAAGGAAAACATAGAAATAACACAACAAAATGACAATAAAACAACTAGAATGCATGTGAAATCGGAGTCGAAAATACGTAATTTCAGTGTTATCAGTGTTGAGGACCCAATGACAACACAATAACAGAGAGCCATAAAAAAGGCAAAGAAAAACCAAACTCGAATATCCACAAACCACATAACACTAAAACAATGCATTAGAAACACCAGTAACAGTTCAAGCACACCACTAACAGTTCAAGCACATAAAAGGATTTGTCAGTCAATCCAAGAAGCAAGGGAAAGCTTATTAAAAGAACATTTCCAATACAAAAGATTACTCTGCACCATTTCCTTCAATATTATTGTAAAGCCTAAGAAATAGACATCTTTCAAAATTTCTTTAAAACTCATATCACATAATGTCATATAGAGCTAGCTTTAGATATAGCCCCAAGGGAACTAACCACTTCAAAAAATGAAAAAAATTATCAGAAAGAACTAACTCTCAACCAAACCACCTCAACACAGTATACCTCACCTGAATATGATTTAATAATATTTATATATAATTACAACACATGTGGTTGAGATGGAAAGAGAAGGAGCAAAATAGATATTTCAAAAGAGAAATGGTATTTTCGCATCAAATTTTACACCTATTTTTTATTCACTGTTATAATATAATAAGCTGTATTTATTTATTTTTAAATAAAAAATATATTAATAAAAAAATATTTGTTCTTAAAATTATTTTTTATAACACAAGTATAAATTTTTTTATTAACAAATTTTATTATTCCATTAATAATAAAAATATAAAAATATATGTTATTAATAATATATTTTACTTACCATTCATAAATCAAGTTTATTACTTAATTAATTAATAAAAAATATAACATTAATTAAATCTTAATATTAAAATATAAAATATAATAATTAATCGTTACATTCCATTAACCAAATTTATTGATTATATTTCATAGTATATTTCATAATTTAATATCAGAAATAATTAATGGAGTATAAGCAAAAACTTATTATATTTTATAATTTAATGTCAAAACTTGATTAAGATTATGTATTTTCTTGATTAATAAAGTAATAAAATTAATTAATAAATTATAAGTAAAATATTTGATTAATAATATATATTTTTATGGTTAATACAATAATAAAATTAATTAATAATAAATTTTATATTTGTGTTATCAAAATAATTTTAAAAACAAAAATATTCTTTTTTATTTATTTTAAAAAAATATTATCGATCTTATTTATGAACAATAAATACAGTGTGTGTGTAAAATTTAGTGTCAAAATAACATTCTTATTTTAAAATGTTTGGTAGCTTAAGACTCAAGTTTATATATTTAAAAATTAATTCATATATTAAGATCTTTAAATAGATCATTCGTTCAATGTATGACTAAAAACTAATAGATTTATAATGTGGAGGATATAATACATTACAAATATTATGAAAATAAAAACCACTCATTTACACATTAGATATGACACATAAGTTACTTGTGAAAGCATTCATTTTCAGTCCGTCAAGTGGAAAAAAAGAACAATCATTTTCAGATCTCAACAAAAACATTAACTTAAAAAGCCACTCTCAATAATTATTGTTTTTCAAAAGTCACTTACTATATTTTTATTCAGAAAATTGAGACTTAGAAATGAATCATATATTTGCTGTAGAACATTTAGTCATGTGCGTCCAATTAGTTGGCTAATCGTAGAGGCAAAGCTAAACTAAAATAAGCTGTTTTGCAATGTAATTCCATTCTTGGATTATCATCATTACCATACCTTTAAAGACAAGCTTACCTCAAACATAAAAAGGCATTCTCACTTTTAAAGTGAATCTCATTTAAACTTAAAAATAATTACACATTAAAAAAAAAGAGCAATAAACACAAAATATTTGGATGAAATAGTAAATATCTTTTAGTTTAACTATAAGCTTTTGGCTCGAATCCAACCCTGAACATATTTAATGTAAAAAATTTTGAGTGATCAATTTTTTAAATAACCAAAATGTTCAATAAAACGGTCAAGACTGCAATATTCAAATAAGTGAGAGAATGAGAAGTAATGGAATAAAGAAAATGAATTTTTACAATTGAAATGACGTGTTTTATCTTTATATACTAAAAATAATTAAAATTATTCATGTGTAATAAAACATGTTTTTCGAATAATCGTCATATTAGATCAGACGTTGTTGATATGTTGGATGATATGATCGTCTATTTTAACATAAAACAAATGTCTATATTTTTTATCTTTCGTTCGAGATATATGTCCTTAGAACTTTCTGTCTTCGACTTTATGAGTGATTCAAAACAAAATTTATTTAATGCAAAACACTGGATGGATTTGGTGTACACCACTTATAAATACCAACTTCATGAACCCAAAATCTTCCACACAATTACATCAAACCACCAACTAGTAACCAAACATTAAAAAAAATCAAACCAATGAAGCTCATTTCATCTCTCATCTTCTTCCTCCTAATCTCCATACCACATTCCTCTCCCACTCCAACCAAATCAAGAAAAAGAACACAAATCCACAAACCCTGCAAAACACTAACATTCTACTTCCACGACATCCTTTTCAACGGTCACAACTCCAAAAACGCCACGTCAGCAATCGTAGGAACACCACCATGGGGCAACACAACAACCTTAGCAAACCAAAACCACTTTGGTGACGTAGTTGTTTTCGATGACCCAATAACATTGGACAACAATTTACACTCTCACCCAGTTGGTCGTGCTCAAGGATTTTACATTTACGATAGGAAAGAAATCTTCACTTCTTGGTTTGCTTTTTCGTTTGTCTTTAACTCCACGATCCATAAGGGTACCATAAATTTTGCTGGTGCTGACCCTTTGATGAATAAGACTAGGGACATTTCGGTAATTGGTGGGACTGGTGATTTTTTCATGACTAGGGGTGTGGCTACTCTTTCAACAGATGCTTTTGAAGGTGAAGTTTATTTTAGGCTTCGTGTGGAAATTAATCTGTATGAATGTTGGTAATTAATTAAGCTACTTCAATGGTTGAAGCTGGTTATTACTAACTTAGATTCTCTGTGTTTTTCTTTTGTCATTTATATTTGTTTTTTTTTTCCTAATGTGAAATTGTATAATGCTTTGCATTAACACTGTGTGAAGTTTTGTTTCATGAGTAGTTAAATTCTTGTATTTTTTTATGTCATTTCATTCTTTTTAATGGAAATTTGGAATTCCGTTCACTTAAATGAAATTTGATATTTCTATTAAAATAATTATTTTTAATAAATGAATGGTGGTTGAGTGAAGATATCTGAATCCATTTTTAAGAGTAGGTTTAAGTTTTAATTATTTATCTCCGTTAAAAATTAGACTATCTTTAGAGATTCAGATTTAGATTTAAATTTGAAGTGGTAAAACTCGTCTCCGATCAATCCTATTGTCATGCGTAGAGATATGTCTATAATTAAATGGTTTCTTGGGATTGGCTGAAACACATGTTACCTTGATAATGTGACTAAGATGAGGTATGTTTCTAATAGAACTTCTAGCCGCAAACATGGAGAAGGTTATATCTACGACATGTATCACATAATGAAAAAGAAAAGAAGTTACAAGTTAGACCAAAACTAAACTTTCCTAATATAGTAAGTTAGTTAGTTTCTTATTATGTGAACTTCTCTTTATGAAAGTGGTAGTTAGAAGTTAGTTACTGATCATAATCCATTGTATCCATTCATAACTTGTAGAATATGGAACCTACTTCACCAATAAGTAGCATTTGTAAAGGTTCCTTTCAATCTATTAAATTCAATTGTTATGTTTATATTATGGTATATAGAGGTTTTTATTTTTTTTTATCTTAAAAAGATTTCAATTCGATCTACTTTTATTATTCCGTTGAGATTCATCTTGTTCTTTTGTAATTTCTTATTACAAAATCGATTTCTTGTTGCTTTTGTTTGTAAAATCAATTTTTGCTTTTTTTTATTTGGTTCCTTGTTAAGCAATTAATGGGATCTCACAACCATAATATGTTGAATAAGTGACTCTAAGTAATATATATATATATATATATATATATATATATATATATATATATATATATATATATATATATATATATATATAGAGAGAGAGAGAGAGAGAGAGAGAGAGAGAGAGAGAGAGAGAGAGAGAGAGAGAGAGAGAGAGAGAGAGAGAGAGAGAGAGAGAGAGAGAGAGAGAGAGAGAGAGAGAGAGAGAGAGAGAGAGAGAGAGAGAGAGAGAGAGTATGTGTGTATTTAGAGAAATTGCACCATAATTTATAGATGTTCAGTTGATCTCTTGGCATACTCCTCTCCTCAAGAAATTCGTCTTAAGAGTTTCACTAAAATAATATCTTTGAATTTTTTAACAGATTATGCCCACGAACCTTTTTATAATCAACTGAGATATTTTAACATGTTGATCCCTCAAACCAAAATAGAGTTTTTCATAGGCTATGATCAAGAACCAAGAACGAGATTTTAAATGGAAGATCTCAAGCTTATTGTACTAGATCCAAGTATAACATAACCTTTTTAGAGATTAAAAATCCTCGAACTCATAACCTTATGATGGCTTGTGACTACTGAAAATAGTCCCACCTTTTGAAGTTGGTCTACTTTTGAAGTTGGTCTGATAAGAACTTTTGGCCAATTTCCTTTATACAATTCCTTTTCTCTTGGGCACATACTTAAACAAGAAAATAGTAGAAAAGTATTCATAATGAAGATGCGATAATTTAACATTTGTTAGAAGAATAACTGGAGTTTTTCAAGATTATTCTCTACCAAGTGATTTACCTTTTACCAACTAGTAGGTGAGCTTTAGAGGACTTTTGTTTGCTTGACTCTTTTTTGAAACAAAATCAATTTTCTTTGAAGCTCTCTAAATCGAGATGAATTTTTGGAATCTATATCCTTCTTACTGAGTTACTTTCTTCAGACATGAAATTATTTCTCCTTAAAAAATCTTTCGACAATTTTTTCTAATTTGACAAATTTCCTTTTGGTGTTGCGAAGAATTCCTTCTTCATATTGGTTTCTCTATAACTTTAGATTTATGATTAAGAAATCCTTCCCCCCCCCCCCCCCCCCCCCCCCCCCCCCCCCCCCCGCCCATCATAGACATTGTGCATTATATCAGAAAACTCATTCCACAAGAATTTATTAGTAGAATTGATTGGTTTTAAGGAGTTGTATCAACCTTCATTCTCTGAAAATTGTTTTCAAGCAGAAACTTGCTCAGACGATCATATCGGGCTCTAGGAGCTTGTTTTAGACCGTAGAGAGCCTTTTTCAGTTTTGAAAATGTGATTAGAAAAAAAGAGTTCAGAAAACTGATAGGTTGATCAACATACACTTCGTCTTGGATGTAGTATTTCATGAACTTTCTAATTACATCCATTTGGAAGAGTTTTGAAATTAAAAATGAATGAGAAAGCTAAAAGCATCCTTATGGCATATGATCTAGATACAGTGACATAGGTTTCATAGAAACTCATACCTCTATTGAGTGTACTCTTTAGCAACGAGTCTTGCTTTTAATAAATTTTACTCAAGTTTGTTGTGAAAGACTCATTTGGATATAATCACTACATTAGATTAAGGTTTGCGAATAGGTTCCCGAACATTGTTTCTCATCTTGGATTACAATATATCAATGAGAGATTCATCAATTTCCTTTGGCTCAGTTTTGGAAACAAAGAGCCAAAAAGTTACACACCTTTATAAGTGAGTGTCGAGTCGTGACTCCCCTATAAATATCCCAAATAATATTCTTGATCTTTTTCTTGATCTTTATTTACTTTGATCTTGACCCATTTCTTAATCTTGATTTTCTAGAGAAGTGTTGTTGAGAATACTTGCAAAGACAAATAATTCTACCTCTACTACAAGTGGGTTAGATAAACAGAGATAACATGTATGAATTCTTTTATATTCATTGTCTTTTCGAAAATAAGTTTTTAAAAAAAGATAAATTTCATAATTTTTTAAAGACCATGCATATCATAGAACTTAGACAATACTTATTACCTTTGTCACATAACTTACTTAATTTTAAGTAAATTATACAATAAACATGTAATTCTTAAAATATTTCAACAATAGGATTGGGGATCTTACCAATAGTTCTTAAACCAATAATTTACCTTGGTTGTTGTTATAAGAAGAAACTTTTATTCTTGTAGGGGTGAAACAAGAGAACATATTCATTTCTTCATTCATATGATTTAAATTGCCACTATCAATATGGTGTTTTGATTTTGAGTTGTCAAGCATATTTCACTACTACAAATAAGATATTTTATGACGAAGTTTTCACCTCGAACCATCAAAAACAGAGAGGATAATTTTGGGAGCGCCATGTTTTATATATATATATATATATATATATATATATATATATATATATATATATATATATATATATATATATATATATATGGTTAGGATCAAATGACACTAAGGTGTCAAACTTAGTAACATGACACCTCTGATAACTCTTTACCGCATATTTATATAACAAAATTCATCGTTCGATTGAAGTTATTTTCATTTAGATCATGTCTAAGTTTAATATCAATCGGAAATCATTTGACATGTCAACGAGATACATAAAAACTAGCGTCTTACAAAACTTCATGAAAACTATTAATTTTTATCATTCTCTTTAACATATCAAATGATTTTTTATTGATACGAAATTTTATAGGCGTGATATATATGATAATAACTTTCAATTCAATGACGTATTTTATTATACGGAAATAGGGTGAATATTTATCGAATGTGTCATGTTACTAAGTTTGACACATTTGTGTCATTTGATCCTGATTTATATATATATATATATATATATATATATATATATATATATATATATATATATATATATATATATATATATATATATATATATATATATATATATATATATATATATATATATGGTTTAATGGTGATGCTCTGACAGTTTAAAAAGGTTTTACACTATCATCCAATAAGAATATATCATTTTACCATGTCATACACATATTTTAAAAAATTTAGTCTGACTTGGCAGGATGCAAGGTCGTCATTGATTGACAGTGTAAAATAAATTTACAGTGTCAGTGGATCATCCATTTTCTCATATATATATATATATATATATATATATATATATATATATATATATATATATATATATATATATATATATATATATATATATATATATATATATATATATATATATATATATATATATATATATATATATATATATATATATATATATATATATATATATATAACTTATTTTCTCGATTTTCTTAAAAAACTAAAGGAATATGGCTATAACGGAATTTACTTTGAATCTCGGTTACTGTATTTTATATTTTTTTAAATCATTTAATTAGTATTTCTTAGTTGGATCCTTTCTAGCTTCCTTTGTTTTCTTTGTTAATTTTTTTTTCTTTCATTTTTTGTTAGTATTAACCTGGGTTACATGGTCCAATTGAGAGGTATTTTTTTTTTGCATTAATTTTTTCAAAATCGGTTTTTTATTTTTTATTTTATATATTCAAATCCATTCGTTTTTCTCAGAAATTCACCTGATAGATATTTTAAATTTATTCCCAGAATATGGAGGTATGGTATATATATATATATATATATATATATATATATATATATATATATATATATATATATATATATATATATATATATATAATTAAAATATACGTGTCTGGTTTTATGGAAAATCGGTGTGATTCTTCTTTTACATGAAATACTTTAGAAAACTAGACTTTTAACTTTTCATTTACCTATCAATGCTCTAACTTCATTTCTTCATTCTCTTCGCAAAAATCCTAGGCGATTATCATCGAGACTCTCATAAAAAATCTTTCAACAGTAGGTGATGTTCATCAACACTCGAACATTAAAAGTCATCACGTTTGAGATATGTTTGTTCTTCTTCCAGCAGTAGGTTTATATTACTAAAATGGTTTTAGTATCATTGAAATTACTTTAGATTCTCTTGATCATTTGTTTTTTCATTTTGATCATTTGTTTCGGCACCTATTGAACGAATGTCTTCTATGAGTTATTTTTCAGTTGAATTTGTTTCACCGAAATGACTTCAGTATCACTGAAATGACTTTAGTATCACTAAAATGGCTTTAGTTACTCTTGATAATTTATTTTTTCATTTTGATCACTAAAATGTTTCTAGTTAGTATGTTTCTATGTGTTGTTTATTACTTAAATGATGTTAGTTAGTATGTTTCTTTATTTAGATAGTCATGGCGGATTCGACAAGCACCTCCCATACAACATCAGCTGCAATCTCTGTTAATACAAAACGTAAAAGCAAAACTAGAGGTCCCACGATGTATACCAAGGTGAAAAAAGCGTACCAAAACGGTCTTCACTATCCGATTATAGTTGATGTTGCAACTGACAGAGCATATGGTGAACATGCTGAGGATTTTATGGGTTACATTGCATTACAAGTTAAAAGAAAAGTGAATATTTTGATAGATACTTGTCATGATGTTAACGATCAGAAAACAACATATGGACTGATATTACGGTATTTATTTTGAATTTTATGATTTATTTTACAAGTATATATGATCGTTTAGTTTTTTATTTAATATTAATAACAATTATATTGCATTAACATATAAGGTGTTTATTATTAGTCCAGAGGATAGTATGGTGAAAAAATTGCTTACATATGTTGGTGAGCGTTGGAGGGGCTTTAAGGCGCAACTTGCTTGTGATTATATTAATCATCTAATTGGTCAAGCTAAGCTTCCATATATGATGTATTCATTTATTGATCAGGATGTTTGGGAGAAATTTGTAAAGTCTCACACCACTCCTGACTTCTTGGATAATCGCAAAAAAGGAATTTGTTGATTCTAAGTGTTGGCAGCAATTTTGGTAAAACAAAGAATGTTCACAAGATGTTATGTGTGATGTCTTAACATAAGATATCCTATGTACCTGTTGGAGTTCAAGAACATGTTCATGCAGGATTGTTTCAGAATGCCACATACAATGCCATGGCTTCTGATATTGGATGTACCTGCTGGAGCTTAAATGAAAGACATGTTCATGCAAGAATGTTTCAGATGACATACACAATGTCATGGCATCTGATATGGTTGTACCTGCTGGAAGTTATAAAAGGAATTATTGGATTATGCAGGATTTTTCCAGGATGTCAGACCCGATGTCACGACATCCTGTACACAGAACATTCAGTGTGAATGTCTGGTGTTTTGTGATTGTACAATTAATGACAATCTTTGTATGATTGAAGATCTGATTAGCTGACGCATTCAATCATGGATTACAACCAGATTTACTTATTTTCCAAGGAGATCTAACCAGTTGTTATAAAAAGATTTGATTGGAAAATAGATTTAGGGTTTTCAAGATGTCCAAGCCCAGCTGGATGCTTCTATAAAAAGGGACTTAGAAAACTTGTTTGTACACACAACCAAGACTAAGCGAACTATAGAGAGAGAGCTAGGGTTTGTGTCTGTTTAGTCGTGAGACTTGTAAGCCATTCAAGTCATCCATTGATGATTGAATTGGACTGATTTGTGGTTGTAATTTGTCACTCTAAAGCTGTTAAGAAAGAGTGTGTGTCTTCTTGATCAAAGCTGTGAAGCAAGATCAAGAGTGTGTCTTCTTGATTGAAATTGTGAAGTAAAATCAAGAGTGTGTAATTGAAAAGTATTTTCTTTTCTCAAGGGATTGTTGTTTAAGATCACAGGTGTGATTGTAGGGAAGTGAGTGGGTTCTCATATCTAAGAGTGCTTAGGTAGAAATTGCACGGGTAGAGATTAGGTGAGAAAGACTGTAACTTGTTGAAGTGTACGGAGAGTCTTTGAACTAATTCTATTTTAGTGAATTTCCTTCCTGGCTTGGTAGCCCCCAGATGTAGGTGCGTTGGACCGAACTGGGTTAACAATTGCTTGTGTATCTTGCATTACTATTCTCTATCTTTATTCTGTTTGCATTACTCAGATATTAGTGTCGTGACATTACCTTCGACATCTTATATATGATACCAGAATTTCAATTGGTATCAGAGCAGGCATTCTGCTCTGGTTCTGGGTGAGATCTAGGGGCAATACTTTCTGGTACAATGAAGAGAGATAGAGGATCTGTTCACAGGCCACCAATTTTGGATGGTTCTAACTATGACTATTGGAAACCTCGAATGGTAGCCTTTCTAAAATCTCTTGATAACAAGGCTTGGAAGGCTGTGTTGACAGGCTGGGTGCACCCTGTAGTTACTAAAAAAGGAGAATCCACTGCTGAGAAAAAGCCTGAAGAACAATGGTCCAAGGAGGAGGACGACCTAGCCCTTGGAAATTCTAAAGCATTGAATGCCATCTTCAATGGAGTGGACAAGAACATCTTCAGATTAGTAAACACCTGTGAAGTAGCTAAAGATGCTTGGGACATTCTCAAAACCACTCATGAAGGCACCTCTAAAGTGAAAATGTCTAGACTACAGCTCCTCACCACCAAGTTTGAAAACTTAAGGATGAAAGAAGATGAAAATATTCATGAATTCTACATGAGTATCCTTGAAATTGCCAATACCTCTGGAGCTTTGGGTGAGAAGATGTCAGATGAAAAGTTAGTAAGAAAAATACTCAGATCACTCCCCAAGAGATTTGTTATAAAAGTAACAGTCATAGAAGAATCTCAAGACATCTCAAATATGAGAGTTGATGAGCTAATTGGATCCCTCCAAACATTTGAGATGGGAATATGTGATGGAGTTGAAAAGAAAGCCAAGAGCATAGCATTTATGTCAAACACTAAAGAGGAAGATGAGGAAGGTGGTCAAGATATTGATGAAGACCTGGCAAATGAGATAGCAATGCTGGGAAGACAGTTCAACAGACTGATGAAAAAGGTAGATGTGAGAGCAAAGGGCAATGTCAAGAACATCACATCTGACATCAGTAAATCCAACAGCTTTGGTAAGAAAACAAAGTCTGAAGAAAAGCCCAAAGAAGTTCAGTGCTATGAGTGTAATGGGTATGGTCATATTAAAACTGAATGTAGGACCTACCTCAAGAAACAAAAGAGGAGTCTTGTGGCCTCTTGGTCTGATGGAAGTGAAACAGAAGAAGCTACAAACCATGTGACTGCATTGACAGGAAGATGGGGGTCTGAGGAAGAGTCAATTGATGATGAAAGAACCTTTGAAGAGCTGGCCACTACCTACAAAGAGTTATGCCACAGAAGTGCAGGAGTGTGCAGACAAGTTGAAAGCCAGAAGAAAGTGATAACTCAGCTGGAAAATGAAAAGGAAGAGTTTGTGGAAACCATCTCAAAATTTAAGATTGAAGTTGTATTCTTGAATTCCAAACTAGATGAGATGACTAAGTATGTAAGAATGCTTAACAACGGATCTGCCATCTTAGACAAGATTCTCCAGACTGGCCAAATAACAGGAAATAAATCTGGAATTGGATTCAAGGCTGAGTGCAGTTACACTGGTTGCAAACCAAAATCCAAACCTAAGTGCAGCCATGTTAAAAGTAAACCTGAGATGTCACATCAGATGTCACAACAGCAAAAAGGGAAGCATCAAAGATGGAAATGCCAATACTGTGGAAAATTTGGCCACCTAAAGCCCTTCTTCTATAAGCTATGTGGCTATCCTGGCTCTGTTAAGTCTCAATACCAGTCAAGGTTTAAGCATCACAAGATTGTCAACAAAAAGCAATGGGTTCCTAAGACAAAGGTCACAAGTCTAATAGCTCACACTTCCCTCACAGTTTCAGCCAAAGAAGATTGGTATTTTGACAGTGGTTTCTCCAGACATATGACTGGGAACAAAAATCTGCTAACTGAACTTCATCCTCATGCCATGAGTTATGTTACCTTTGGTGATGGTGCAAAGGGTGAAATCAAGGGAATGGGTAGGCTGGATTGCTCTGGAGTTCCTGACCTTGATGATGTCCTACTTGTTAAGGGATTAACTATTAATCTTATAAGCATCAGTCAACTGTGTGATCAAGGTCTGAATGTAAACTTCACCAGAACTGAATGTCTGATTACTAACAAAGAAAATAAAGTAATCATGAAGGGAGTTAGGTCCAAAGACAACTGCTACATGTTGAGCTCTCAAGAAACTGGATACTCTTCAATGTGTACCTTAGCCAAAGAAGAAGAAGTGAAGATATGGCATCAAAGATTGGGCCATCTGCACCTTAAAGGTATGAAGAGGATCATATCAGTTGAAGCTGTTAGAGGAATTCCCAACTTAAAGATTGATGAGGGAAAAATCTATGGAGAATGTCAGATTGGAAAACAAACAAGGATGTCACACCAGAGGCTCAGACATGACACAACTACCAAAGTCCTGGAACTCCTTCATATGGACTTGATGGGACCCATGCAAGTAGAAAGCCTTGGTGGGAAGAGATATGCATATGTGGTGGTGGATGATTTCTCCAGATACACCTGGATCAATTTTATAAGAGAAAAATATAATGTAATTGAAGTCTTTAAGGAGCTGTGTCTGAAACTTCAAAGGGAAAAAGAAAGTCCTGTTGTCAAAATTAGAAGTGATCATGGGAAGGAGTTTGAGAACAGCAAATTTGCTGAATTCTGCTCTTCAGAAGGAATTCATCATGAGTTCTCATCTCCCATCACTCCCCAACAAAATGGTGTGGTGGAAAGAAAAAATAGGACTCTTCAAGAATTAGCCAGAGCTATGATTCATGCTAAGAAATTGCCCTATCATTTTTGGGCTGAAGCCATGAACACAGCCTACTATGTTCACAACAGAGTGACATTAAAGAAAGGGACTCCCACAACCCTTTATGAAGTCTGGAAAGGAAGAAAACCTACAGTCAAATACTTCCATGTATTTGGTAGCAAATGATATATCCTGGCTGATCGTGAGCAAAGAAGGAAGATGGATCCCAAAAGTGATGAAGGAATATTTCTGGGCTATTCAACAAACAGCAAAGCTTACAGGGTCTTTAATTCCAGAACTAATGTATTGATGGAATCCATTAATGTTGTGGTTGATGACCAACAGACGGATGTCACAGACGATATCGAGACATCTCTGAATGATTCTCCAGCTGACTTCTCAGACAAAAATAAGGAAGAAGAACCTCCTCAAGCTGAACCTGAAGATGACAAAATCAACAAGGGACCCTCTATCAGAATTCAGAAGGATCATCCCAAAGATCTTATCATAGGAGATCCAGATAAAGGAATCACTACTAGATCAAGGGAAGTGATCTCACATGGCTGCTTTGTGTTAAAGATTGAACCCAAAAATATCAAGAAAACCTTGACTGATGAGTTCTGGATCAATGCCATGCAAGAGGAGTTAGGCCAATTCAAGAGGAATGAAGTATGGGAATTGATTCCTAGACCTGAAGGAGTAAATGTCATAGGAATAAAGTGGGTATATAAGAATAAATCTGATGAACAAGGGGTTGTTACTAAAAACAAAGCTAGATTAGTAGCTCAAGGATATACTCAAGTTGAAGGAGTAGACTTTGAT
Organism: Lathyrus oleraceus; assembly: GCF_024323335.1. NCBI lineage: Eukaryota > Viridiplantae > Streptophyta > Magnoliopsida > Fabales > Fabaceae > Lathyrus > Lathyrus oleraceus. Next base: position 49,845,951 of record NC_066585.1, read on the forward strand.
GAAACATTTTCTCTTGTAGCTCACCTTGAGTCCATTAGACTATTGCTTGGAGTGGCATGTATTCTGAAATTCAAGCTGTTTCAAATGGATGTAAAAAGTGCCTTCTTGAATGGCTACTTAAATGAAGAAGTATATGTTGAGCGGCCTAAAGGATTCACAGATCCAAATCTTCCACAACATGTGTACAGATTAAAGAAAGCCCTCTATGGGTTGAAGCAAGCTCCCAGGGCTTGGTATGAGAGACTCACAGTGTTCCTCACTGACAATGGATACAGGAAAGGAGGTATTGACAAAACTCTGTTTGTGAAGAATGAAGGAGGAAAGCTCATGGTGGCACAAATATATGTAGATGACATTGTATTTGGTGGGATGTCAGAACAGATGGTTGAACATTTTGTTAGACAAATGCAATCTGAGTTTGAGATGAGCCTTGTTGGAGAACTGACCTACTTTCTTGGGATACAAGTCAAACAGATGGAATACTCTATCTTTCTATCTCAAAGCAAGTATGCCAAGAACATTGTGAAGAAGTTTGGCATGGAAAATGCAAGCCATAAAAGGACACCTGCTCCTACTCATGTGAAAATCTCCAAAGACGAAAATGGTGTCAGTGTAGATCAGAGTTTATACAGAAGCATGTTGATAGGAAAAACACATCTGGGGGATGCTTCTTTTTGGGGAACAATCTGATTTCATGGTTTAGCAAGAAACAAAACTGTGTATCTCTATCCACTGCTGAAGCTGAATACATAGCAGCTGGGAGTAGTTGTTCTCAACTGGTCTGGATGAAGCAGATGATGTCTGAATACAATGTCACACAAGAAGTCATGACATTATACTGTGATAACCTGAGTGCCATAAATATTTCCAAAAATCCTATTCAACATAGCAGGACAAAGCACATTGACATTCGTCATCACTTCATCAGAGAACTTGTAGAAGAGAAGATCATAACTCTGGAGCATGTTACTACTGAAAAACAATTAGCAGACATTTTCACTAAAGCTTTGGATGCCAATCAATTTGAATGTTTAAGGGGGAAGTTGGGGATCTGTGTTCATGAGAACCTATAACAAGTAAAGGAATTTGTGGTTATCCCAGAGGATATTTCTGACTGGGTAAACTGTGTTGTGGCGAAGACTAGACTGTGTGGCTGGAAGCTATTCTGATGCTGATGTTTGAAAGACTGAAGTTTTATTGTTTTTGAAAAGGGTCACCTTTGGTCAATTTTGACTAAAAAGGGGGAGCAGTGCTGATATGGAAGCTGTTGTGAAAGTTGTGAGATGTATATAGCTGGAGGACAGCTATTATTAAAGGAAGTGCACAGGTGTTAAAACAACATGTTGTTCTGTTTACAGATGTCAAAGAGGATGTCTGATATGGTGCACATGTGGTGTTGTTGAAGCAAATGTCAGAATGACACTCTGGCTGGTACAGGTGTTGGAGTCACAGTAGCTGTTATGTTCATGGAGACTGTTTGTTGTGTGCACAGATTTAGGGGGAGAAGGAGTACCCTCGTGTATTTGTGTGTCTTACTAGTTGCATCCATAACTAGTAATTCTGTTTGTGTTGCACAAATTTAGGGGGAGGAGAAGTACCCTTGTGCATGTGTGTATTACTAGTAGCTATAGCTAGTAATTGTTTTGCTTCTGCTGTTGTTTAAACTACTGTTAAGTTGTTTAACTACTGATAGTTTACCTTGTGAACAAAAAAGACAGATATATGTTTTAGCCAAAATTTGCCAAAGGGGGAGTTTGTTGATTCTAAGTGTTGGCAGCAATTTTGGTAAAACAAAGAATGTTCACAAGATGTTATGTGTGATGTCTTAACATAAGATATCCTATGTACCTGTTGGAGTTCAAGAACATGTTTATGCAGGATTGTTTCAGAATGCCACATACAATGCCATGGCTTCTGATATTGGATGTACCTGCTGGAGCTTAAATGAAAGACATGTTCATGCAAGATTGTTTCAGATGACATACACAATGTCATGGCATCTGATATGGTTGTACCTGCTGGAAGTTATAAAAGGAATTATTGGATTATGCAGGATTTTTCCAGGATGTCAGACCCGATGTCACGACATCCTGTACACAGAACATTCAGTGTGAATGTCTGGTGTTTTGTGATTGCACAATTAATGGCAATCTTTGTATGATTGAAGATCTGATTAGCTGGCGCATTCAATCATGGATTACAACCAGATTTACTTATTTTCCAAGGAGATCTAACCAGCTGTTATAAAAAGATTTGATTGTAAAATAGATTTAGGGTTTTCAAGATGTCCAAGCCCAGCTGAATGCTTCTATAAAAAGGGACTTAGAAAACCTGTTTGTACACACAACCAAGACTAAGCGAACTATAGAGAGAGAGCTAGGGTTTGTGTCTGTTTAGTCGTGAGACTTGTAAGCCATTCAAGTCATCCATTGATGATTGAATTGGACTGATTTGTGGTTGTAATTTGTCACTCTAAAGCTGTTAAGCAAGAGTGTGTGCCTTCTTGATCAAAGCTGTGAAGCAAGATCAAGAGTGTATCTTCTTGATTGAAACTGTGAAGTAAAATCAAGAGTGTGTAATTGAAAAGTATTTTCTTTTCTCAAGGGATTGTTGTTTAAGATCACAGGTGTGATTGTAGGGAAGTGAGCGGGTTCTCATATCTAAGAGTGCTTAGGTAGAAATTGCACGGGTAGAGATTAGGTGAGAAAGACTGTAACTTGTTGAAGTGTACGGAGAGTCTTTGAACTAATTCTATTTTAGTGAATTTCCTTCCTGGCTTGGTAGCCCCCAGATGTAGGTGAGTTGGACCGAACTGGGTTAACAATTGCTTGTGTATCTTGCATTACTATTCTCTATCTTTATTCTGTTTGTATTACTTAGATATTAGTGTCGTGACATTACCTTCGACATCTTATATCTGATACCAGAATTTCAAAAATGATAATAGATCTAGAAATATTCAACCACCGTGAACCAACTTGCAAACTTAACACTCTCTTGATATTTGGGACTCATGGAGGATCATATATGTGTAATATAATATAATATGAAGTATACCTTGATATATTTGATCAAATGATGAAGAAACTTGCTGAGGAAGTCACACAAGATACCCAGATGAATTAGGGTTTCCAAGGCAAACAAGCTTCAAACTCTTGATGAATTCTTGATCAAAATGATATGTGAAAACCATGGGGATCCATGTATGATCTCTAGAACCAATGTAAACCATATCTTGATTGTTCTCCTTGCATTGAGGGTCTTAAACCCTAGATATGAGCTTGATAGAGCAGGGGTGAACACATACACTACCTACAAAAGTAACAAACTATACATAAACATATTTTTGGCATCTTAGTTAGTAAATAATGAAAAAAAAAGTATGATACAATCAAATGTGCTTGGTGACCTCTCCCAATACAAACCCAATGAATAAGGGGTAAGGAGGATACCAAGGTGTGATCCCAAAGCCAATGCAAATGATGAGATAACATGAGGGATCTTAGGGTAAAAATTGGGGTCTTACACTGCCGGAATGGTGTATCTAAAAAATTGATTGCATTTTGAGATTTTTTTACCCAAATACCCCTAATTTTCAAAAAAATCCCAAAATAACCCTGATTTCAAAAAAAATCCCAATCTACCCCACTTTTACCCCAACATTTAAGAGGACACGCCAGACCAATTGGCGTCAGCTCCTAAAGTTAGAGAGGAAGCGCCAATTAGATTGGCTACAACATATGATGTTGCTAATCCGATTGGCCCCCATGTGTTAATTTGTAGAGGAGGCGCCAATTGGTCTGGCGCCATAGTGTAAAGTGCAATTTTTTTTGTTATAAATATAGGTGTTGTGTGAATCATTTTTCCACGTATCATTTCATTATTTTGCAAAAATGTTTGGTGTTCGTCACCGCTATGGAAAGGTGATTTATTCGAGAGACAAACCTCCGATGTTGATGCTCTTCTGGAACATCACTAGTTTCGATCAACTGAAGAGGGAGCTGGTTCATTGGTTAGATGGAAAAATACCAAAAGGGGAAAAAATTAGAAGTATTGAGAGACTCGATAGTATATTTGGTTGGCTGCGAGTCAAAACTGATAAGGATGCTAGGGAAATGATGTTTGGACGAGATGGCATCAGTTTGATTGTTGTAATCAGTTAGAAATGTTATGTTTTAAGTTTGCTTATGTTGTAGTGATGTTTGTTGTTAACCTTATTGTAACAAAAAGTTAATGATATATAAAAATCCAAGGTTACAAAAATTAAAAGGAGATACTATCTTATGATGCAAATGTTGCTCCTGGATTGGGACAATTGTTCTTATTATGTACTGGTTGACGACATATACTACATAGTCTTATCATTTTATCAGTCATATCCATTTCTGTTCTAATACGCGTGTTGTTTAGCCATCCTTTTTTCTTTCTTTTCATCTCGTTGTTGTGCCAAACTATGCCCCCTTTATATGGAGGCCAATATTCCTCCATTGGTAGCACTGAGGAGCTTTTGTTATACACATTCATGACGGTAATGGCCTTGTAAACATCAGATAGATGCTTGTAAGCGTCCTGGCGAGTATATGCGCATGTCGCAATGACATGGGAACAAGGAATATGGAAGGCCTGGAACTTTCCACAGTCACACCAACTTCTATTTAGTTTGACAACATAGGATAAATTTGGTCTCCCCTCATTATGGTCCATTGTTTCCTATACGCTGAAATTTTGCCCATGACGGTCAAAGACTGTTACCGCGTGTGTGCTAGCTTTGATACTCTCCTCTTTCATCACTTTCATGCAACATTCACTGAATATTTGACCCGACATTAACACTGCACTCCATCTTTCACCTCTTGTCACAAAGGTAGAAGCCAACCTATAATAGGTTGTTCTGACCAAAGCGATTATTGGTAGATTTCTAATGCCTTTGGATATGCCGTTCATGTATTCAACAAGGTTTGTTGTCATGTGGACCCATCGACAGCCTCCGTCAAATGCCTTTGTCCACTGCTCTACTGGTATGTTATCCACCCATCTTCCTACATCTGCATTAGACAGTCTAATTTCATCACGGTAATATTGAAATGAAGGCTGAGTTAGAGCATACCCAACATTCACCACTTTTTTACGAAGGTTCTTATCTTTGATGCATGAATTTTTGTGTGATATGTCTAATGCAATAAACATGGGTAGAAGGAGGATCATGCCATCCGTTATCATGGTTATTATAAGCACTCTCAATGGCAGCATGTCTATCAGAAATCAAACAGAGATTGACTTGTGGAGCCACATGTGTTCTGAGATGTCGAAGAAAGAAACCCCAACCACCAACAGTTTCACCTTCAACTAGAGCAAAGGCAATGGGAAAGAAATTGTTGTTGCCGTCTTGTGCAACCGCCATAAGCAAAGTACCCTTGTATTTTCCGTATAACCATGTTCCATCAATTTGAATAATAGGTTTACAGAATTCAAAACCTTTGATGCACGGATCAAACTTCCAAAAGAGGCGGTGAAAGATTCTATTTCCAGCAACACAGGTTCTTTCTGGCGTAAATGCTGGAAATGTCTCCATAATTGCAACAGTTCCTGGTACGTATGTTTTTAGGGCCCATAAAAACCGTGTCAGTTCTTTGTATGAATCCTCCCAGTTGCTGAATACATGTTCAACAGCCTTTGTCCTTGCAAATCCATGATTTCTTGTAAGATGGAGTATAATTATATCTTGTTCTGATATGAGATATTATTAAACTCACCTTCACTGATGGGTCTTTATTAACAAGCGGAAAAATATCTTGACATATTAATGCAACGCTTAATTTACGGTGATCTTGTTCAACGTTAGTTACAATGCAACTGTGAGGTGGGTCTCTTGAAGCTATCTCCCAAGAGTCGCTTTTCTTTTTGTGAGACGCAGCCAACCAAAGCTTACAAAGGATGTTACGACATTCGATGACATACCTTCTCGAATCAGTGCATTTCACAGTGAAATCAGCAGATTTATTCATGTGAAATTTTTTGATAGCTCGCACACATTCTTCTTTAGTGCGGGACATGTCTCCCACCTTTAACTCGCCTTATGATCGTGGATACAGGTTATAAAAAACAATGTTAGACATTTCATCGTCATGTAGATCCATGTTTGTCATATGTTGAGTCGGATTGTATACATGACTTGGAGGTAATGGTGCTGGTTGATCATCATCTTCAATGTTGTTGTTCAACATATGATCGACCTGTGTCTCGGTCTCTTCTTTTTCTTCATCAATGACGTTGACTTCTGCTTCTGCTTCTAGGCCAGCTTCATCTGAGTTTTCTAAATCAAATTCATCAGATTCAACTTGATTAGTTATTTAAGATTGCTGAGATGGTATACTTGGTTGAAGAGTAATATATAACTCAATACAATTGCAACCAGAATGTTCGTGACTAACAAACATATATTCAACATCTTCATCATCCCGTATCTTCAACGGGGAAAATCTGCATTGATTGTTCTATAAAAAAATGGATTTTGATACGTGACTTTTGACACAATACCAGATCCTGTGCAGGATTCAATTCGTTTTTTCAAATGCAAGAAATTTGAATTTCTCTTGATCGTAAGTCGAATGGTATTGGTGTTTCAAAAACAAAACCCGCATAACTCATACTCATATGTCTCACCATTGCAGTGAACATTGATACTATATTTTGGTGAAGATGACATTGTAATATTTCTTGTGCAGATGATAATTAATTTCCTATTGCAGATGAATTTGTGTTGATTGTTGGATGTAGATAGTAAGACACTTAAATAGGTAAGTGATATGTCAAAGATGCAAAGATAGACGGAATTGATGTCTCAAACATGCAAGCAAGTCAGAAGTGATGTGTCAAACATGTAGTTCGATATACTTCAACACATCCCAAATCCCCCGACAAACCTAGGAGAATGACAACTATGTAAAGTTAACGACCAATGGAACTTTAACCCATGGTAAAGCTTCGCTAGATCTGAGTGTCGCAAATTGAAGCACCACCATGACCATGTCTTAAATGACGTTGTGATGCCAGCTGAAGAAAAACCAATTCGTAATTATATGGCTTGGTACATATCGGTTGGTTTTGAGTTCATCACCGAGGATATGTACCTATACGACCCACGTCAGGCAACTTACACACCAGAAGGCTCAACATCTAACCCCCAATAACATTGTCAGACCGGATACTCACAACCCCCTATCCGTCAAACTTTCCGTTCCACAAACACACAAACGTACAACCCTAACATGCCATACACCCAACCACAATACCAAGAGCATACCCCGTACCACCACCAACAACTATATCATCAACCAGAGACCCAACATCGCTTCACACCCAACATATCACCCTACCAAAGCCGCCTTAGCCAAAACATTCAACGATCATTTAACATCAGCCGTCCCTCCTCCTACCATAGTGTAGCACCTCAAATTTGCACCTATCATTGTACATACATTTTCATATTAGGTCATAGCATATCATGACCCATTGCATAACATTTGCATTGTCCCTCAGTTGCCTCAAGAGCAAGCAATCAGAAATTAGGTCAAACTAATCTCCTGATCAGTCAACCAAGCAAGCAGAAGAATTTCTCATTGAATCAAGGCCTTGGGGTTTGTCCAACAAGTTCACATGGCTTAGAGGTCTATTTGAAGTATTTTGGTCAAGGGTTAAGGGCTCAGAGGTCAGCAGTTCATGCCCAGACAGTCAAAAACCCTAAAAAAGTCAACTGTCAGCCAAAGCAGTAGATAGTGGTCATTCTTGTGGAATTTGGGCACCATGGTCAATGATCAATAATTCATACAACTTGGGACATCATTTGAAGTCAAGTTCTCAAGGAATTAGGGTTTGGAAGTCATCAGTCAATGCACAATCAGTCAGAAACCCTAAAAGTCAACTGTTGGTCAACTGTCCATTTAATCAGTGATTTGATGATTGGAATTGGTTTGTGAGAGTTCATTCATGTCCAAATAGCCATCATATATCATGCCAAACACCATCATGGAAGAATTTGAAGCCAGATCAAAAATTTCCCAAAACGGAAACTGGGCCTGTAACTGAAAACTGCCATAAATGGAAAGTTTTGATCCTCAAACTTACATCATGATACAAGCCTCAAATGAATTTTTGCCCAACATGAAAGTTGAAGATCTTGTTCTCCCATTTCCAAAAAGTCCTAGAACTCTCAATTCCCATGTATGGTTGGCAAGTTATGATCGAATCGATTTTAGAAAATCTTGAACTTCAAAGGGCCATATCTCCCAAACCGTTTGGCCAAATTTGGTGGGGTTTTTTCCTACAAACCACATTTTTCATCCTCTTTCCAAAAATATAAATTTCATGACCCAAAACTTCACCAATCAAAATGGCAAATTTTGACCTTTTTCATTTAAATGTAAGTTTGACCAAGAGTTGACTTTTTGACTCAAACATTTTTTCAGCATTTGGCCAATTGGGACAGCTCATAAATATCATTTTGAGTGTGTTTGCAAAGTCAAATTATGCAGCACATGTGAATCTATACTTGGTTGCTTGAATTGTAAGAAAAGTACAAATTAACCATACTTGTCCATACCATTCACCATGCCTTGTACCAACAGCATTATGCAGCATCCTGCTGTCATTAGCAGTTTAAAACCTCAGAAAAGAAGCCACACTAGCTTACTTGAACATTGGCAAAAGGACATTGTTTCAACAACCACATCCATGAACCATGCTTTACCACATCATAGCAATTTGGTGCAGCATAGTTTTCTGTCATTTTGGATACATGAGGCTGCACAATACCACAGAACTGGAGGCTGCAAAAATCACACCTTGACATTGTTGGAAAGAACTGTCAAATTACCACAGTGGGAGGACATTGCCTTGCCACCAAAAAGCAGGATCCAGCAGCAGTTTATTTTGGGGGGGGGATGTATTTTCTGTCCTTTTGAAGACAGCAGCAGCAAGGGCAGCAGAAAAACCCTTTGGCCAAGGCAAATGAGCAGGAGGCATTCTCATTAAAAAAAAAGAAACTCACTGATGCACAAGGGCACTCTCTGACCTGGCCATTTTCGTTTTGCATTCAAAAAAATCCTGTCACCACATCCTACAAAAGAGGACTCTGCTATTGGCATTTGGCTTTGGCTGTCAAGAACACAATAGAACCAAACATTGCAAAAAACAAGAAGCAACTGCAAACAGCAGCTTTGCTCACCATTTCACCCTTTGGGACCTGCCTTCCACCAACATCCCACTGCAGACAAACCCTTGTTTAACTCACTCATGATAAAACCCTCATCCTCTCTCACTTGGGCATTTAGCAAAAATCTGTCACAACTCAAGAGATCACAAGACCAAACCTTGACCTACAGAAGAACAACTTCTAACAGTAGAGTTTCATCCTGACCAAAAAACCATTCTTTCACTCATCAATAGATTTTCACCTTTTTGGCCATCTTTCAAGAGAAAAAGACTGTCAAGGGAAAGCAGAAAAGAGGAGAAAACACCAGACCTTGTGCAGGTTTTCTGCTATCATTTTTTAAGATGCAAATGGCAGCCACATAGAAAACCAGTAGCAGACCAAACATACACCCTGGCTTTGCATTCCTTTTGCTGTCAAAAGCATCAAAGTAACAGCCAAAAGACCACAAGACCATAGACAATCACCTTCACTCTTTGGCCAACCATACCATGACCTGGCTTGGCATTTTTTCTGTCCAGAAAACCTGTCCAAAACAAAAAGCTGCCTGAGCCTTTGTTTTGCATCTAAAAAACCTTACCAACACAAACCCACCCTGCTACAGCAGCCACAAACCATTCACCACAAGCCCTTGGCATTTCTTTTTTCTAAAAAATCTGTCACCATCTTGCATCTTAAAAGCCTTAAAAAGCACTAAACCTAACTTGCCCTTGGCCACTTTGCATTGTCTGTCCAAGTTCCTAAATAATTCAAACCTGGCCATTACCACAAACAAACCTTCACTCACTTTCCAACATGATCTTTGCTTGCTATTGGCTTTGGATTTTCTCTGTCAAGAAAGCATCCAAGTGACAACCCTTGTTTTGCATCACAATTGCCTTGCCACAACCAGCATAGCATGACCTAACCAACATAACCCTGCAGCATCAAAAGTCAATATCCTGCAGCCAAACCCTTGCCACTTGCCCTCTCACACTCACTCCAACTCACTCTCATTGTGCATCCCACACCTTCTGTCCAAACCAACATAACAAACTCAACCTTGCCTTGCCCTCACCTGACTGCTTGCATCTCAAAGATTCCCTGTCCAAACTCAAGAAGCAAGGGATCCTGCTATTGGCACTGGATTTTTTTTCTGTCAAAAGCACAACAACTTCAAAACACCACTGCATCACCATTGTGCTTCAAATTTGGTAATATTTCGAACTTCATCATTCATTAAGCCATGCCATGTTTCATGTAGGTCTTACTTAGTAGGATGATTTAAGCTTTGAATCACATTAATTGGATGACTATGCTGTGAGATATCTTGATTTTCATTTTGGTGAACAAATGCACTTTTCATCGATTTAGCTTGGTTATAATGATTTGGTGAAAAGTGGTGCCATGTTTGTGATACTGAATGTTTGATGATGCTATTGGTGCAATTAATTTTGGGATCTGAGCATTTTGATTTTTCTGCTTACATGAAGTTGATGATCCTGCTGTGATGCTTGAACCCTATTTCTGTCCAGAAATTCCTCATGCTTGAGTGGTCTTGCTGTTAGCTAGGGCTGCTTGTTGATAAATGCTCATGACCATGTTTTATTGTGGGTGTTGGTTCATGATTTGGTGATTGATGCTTGAATAATGAAGATGAATGCTGTTAGGTTTTAGAATCCTAAGTTCATTTCCAGAAATTTAAGGTTCTTGTGTTTTGTTTGTTTGAATGGTGATTGCCTGAGTATCATTTGTTTCACTGTATGCTATTTGGAGCTGGTGCTGTTTGAATGATGAACTTGATGCATATGCCCTGTTGTTAATTCCTGTCCAGAAGATCTTCATGATTATGCTTGTGTTATTAGTTGCTGGATGATATTACCTAAACCAATACCATGTTGATTGTGTGCTGATTGAATTTTGTTTGGATGTTGGTGACAACATGAGCTGCCATGCTAATTGAACCCTGTTGCTGCTACAGCCAAGCACATAAACCTTAGCCATTTCCAAGATTCCTGTTGGCTGCTGTTGTCTGTTATTTGCATGAACCATTACCACTTGCTTTGCTTTTGTTTGGTGGTCGAATTTTGTGATGTTAATGATGAACATAAGCTGCCATACTGATTATGCCCTGCTGTTTGAAACCTCCTGACCATTGCCCTGAGATTCATATGTTGATGTTTGTTATGTTTGGTCATAGGTGCTGGTTTATTTATGAACCTTACACAATGCCATGTTGTTGCTGCTGTTCGTTTTAGTTAATGCTGCATGATGAAGTTTTTGCTATGCTGTTGTGTGATGTGGTCGAATCATGTTTTGTTTGATGTGTTTGAACAATGAACATGCCCTGCTATTAAACCATGAACATTGTCCAAAAAATCTATGCGAATGATGAATGCTGCTGTTATGATGATGCTGTTTGAAAATGAATGCTGTTATGCTATCAACCATGCTGCAAATTGATGATGAATTGCCCTGCTATTAAACCTCAGGACCTTGCCTAGAAAATCCATGTGAATCATGTTTGAATGCTTTTTGATTGTTTGTTTATTTGTTGGAATTTCAATTGACAATGATTGATGAACATATGAATGCCATGCTGCTTGCTTGATGCTTGTTTTAATTGAGTTCATGATGATGAACATGGATGATGAATATGAAGATGCTGCATATACCCTGCTGTTGTGATTACTTGGAGGAACTAGTTTTGAATATTGTTGATGAACATGTGCTGCCATGCTGATTAAACCCTGCTGTTGTTTTCAAACTTATGCCATGCCTAGAAATCTCATGTTTGTCTTGGTTTTGTTGTATAACATGTTTGCATTGAAGAGCATTGCTACTGCCATGTTGTTTGCTTGAGGTTGTTATAATGATTACATGATAATGATGAAATACTGCTTGCTGTTTATATGCTGTCATGTGCTGTTGTTTGGTTTGATATGATGCTGATGAACACATACTGCAATGCATATCCTGCTGCTGTTTTGTTATTTTTTGAGCTGCCCAGAAATCCATTGGTTTGTGACTGTTATGTGTGGTTTGTGGCTACTTGATTTGTTGCATAATTGTTCTGTTATATGCTGTTGTTCATTGGATGTTGGTTTGGTCGGTTGCTTGAAGCAAAGCATGAATGCTATGCTGTGTGTGTTTAATGTTGGATTTGCTTGGGATGTTGATTGAATGCGTATGAATGCCAAGCCATGCTGCACATGTCCTGCTGTTGTGTTTAAACCCTAAACTCATGTTTAGAAATTCTTGATTGTGTTTGCTGTTGTTTATGATGAGCACATGTTGATGATGATGAGTGCTGTTGATTGCTTGATGAGTGAACATTGCTGAATGCTATGCCGTTTTATGTTGGTCGAGTTTGTGCTGATGTTTGAATGAAATGCCTTTGTCATGCTGCACACAAACCCTAGGGTTTTTCCAACTCAGAAAATTTGAGCTATTGGCCGTGTCCACTGTTCCATTGGCTGAGAGCCAATGGGAACATTTCGTTTCCCTCATCAAAACGCTGTAGTTTTAATTAGTGACTTCACTATTTACACAATTGCCATCGGTTGACTTGGTTTGACCCCATTTGCTATGCTTTCATGTTCATATTTCATCCAAATGTTCATCAACTTCCACAATTCATTTTAAATTCATTTTAACTCCAAAAATTGTGAGATTTTTTGCATTAAACTCATGAATGTGTCTAGTATTTTATGGTGAATTTTATTTAATTTTTCATGTTCTGGATTTTAGATGATAAATGATTTCCCAACATGTATGCTAAAATGATACATGGAGCCATTCCTTTTGTGAAATTGTCATGTTGTATCCAATGAGCTTGAACTTTTTTGTGGTGAAACTAGACACATTGACCTTCATTTCCATATAAAGTTTGTGCATTTATCATTTGTGGATTGAGAGTTATGATTTTCTGAAGTTATGTGTTACATTTGGTTCTATACCATGATCATCCATTTTCCCAATTTTTGTTCACATGCTTCCTCTTCTCCAAATCACTTGAAATTTTACATGGATGTTCTTTCACATGTCTAGTTTGTGTATGAATTTTCTTGGAATTAATCTTGCTGTTTTCCATTTGATTGAGAATTTTCTTCCATATTTGGTCATTTGTTGACTTTTTGTGCTATGCCTTGCCAAATCTTTTGTGAAATTCTCAAATCTTATTGTATGATCATGAAATTTCATATGTGGTAACTAGACATCTCAAGCTTTGCATTGGTGTTAATCTCATTCATTTCTCTTCTGTTTTCAAATTGATATGATTTTTTGAAGTTGACCCATGCTTGTTGACTTTCACCATGCTTACTTGAGTGTACTTTGACTTCCTGATTTTCATTGACTGCCTTCCAATTGTCCAAATGGGATGAAATTTGACATGCTTACCATGCTATGTGTTAGGTTTGATCATGATTTATTTGGTGATTTTTGGAAAAGGTTTAGATTGCTTTTGATGCAAGTCTTGCTGTTGACTTCTATGAGCTTCTGTTTGCCATGTTTTGACCTAAAGGGTTCATGAAATGATGATGATGATTGATATGAGTGTGAACCCAATTGGTTTTGTTTCCTAATTGTTTGAACATGATTTTGGATACTTGACCCTTGCTGTCTTGACTTTCTCATTCACCTTTTGACCCTAGGCTTGCCCTAGTGGTCCTGTTACTCACCTTTGAGTTTGTGATTTCAGGTTGACTATCAAATGGCCATTAAGACCAATTCTTTTGATTGAGCTTACTCAAGTATCATTGTCTAACCTATTTGTTTTGTAGGTGGCTTGGCTCACATGCCCTAAGCCTTGTGCCTTGCACATCCATGTGCCTATAATGGACTGTTGTTTTCTGTTTCTGTTTGTTTTGTTTGAAGTTGCATACTAACATCTGCTTGACTGTTTCAGGTGCTTTAGTTGCTTAGTTCCTTGTGAACTTTTTGCTTTGCTTTGCTTGTATAAGCAATTCGCATTGAGGTATGTCTCTTTGTCTTCATGTAGTCTGGAAGACCTGGCCTGTTACTTGGCCAGGCAATTGTCTGAAGTCCTCCTTAAGAGGCAATGTTTGTGATTGTTTACTTTTGTCCCTGCATAGAGTCAAAGTCCTCCTAAGTGAAGAGGCAATTGGTGGAAGGTAGGGATATGCAATCTATCCCCCACTATTCAGTGTGTCATCTGCTTTGCTCACACCACTATGTTGATGCATTGCGGATACAAACCCAAGATCTTGTACAAACTGTACAGTGGAGTCAGTTTTAAATGTGTAGAAGGGTTCCCGCTTTCTGAACCCACACATTCTTGTCTTGAGCTCTCCCAGGCCAGGGATAAGAGCTGTGAGGTCTCATCCTCACTTCATCCTTTCATCTGCTTCACCTTAGTCTCTCAATGGCAAGGTTAAGAGCACCTTTTACCCTATTCCAGTTGGCCTCAGTGCCTAACCCTTGTTTGAGCCTCTTGCTTGTGTATAGTGTGTGCTATCTGTGCTTGTAGGATTGTTTGACTTGCTTCCTGTGCAAGATAGGATTGTTTGACTTGCTTCCTGTGCAAGTTAGGATTAGTTTAGACTTGCTTCCTGTGCAAGTTAGGTTTTGCTTGGCTTGCTTCCTGTGCAAGTTAAGTATGTGTGGCTTGCTCCCTGTGTGAGCCATACTTAGGATAGGTTGGCCCTTGTGCCATTTAGCTAGAAACCATAACTTAGGGTTGATTTTGCATGACAACATCTAGGCTCGAGTCGTAGTCTCCCTAGTGTTGTGTCTCCCTCTGTTATCTGGTTAGGCTAGATCCTTTATCCCTGCGTAGGGGAACTACATCGCCCTGATCTTCATACCAGATGAAGTATGTAGGCAGGAGATTGAGCTGATCTCTCCGGGCGCCCTTTTTCTTTTTTGTGTGTGTTGTCTGACAGTTGCTAGGCTCGAGTGCCTGACTCCTTAGCAATTTGTTGTCTGTCTGTGTGAGTGTGTTGTTGTG
Organism: Lathyrus oleraceus; assembly: GCF_024323335.1. Lineage (NCBI taxonomy): Eukaryota > Viridiplantae > Streptophyta > Magnoliopsida > Fabales > Fabaceae > Lathyrus > Lathyrus oleraceus. The sequence goes on from NC_066585.1 coordinate 49,861,109, forward strand.
TGCTTGGAAGCTGATGTAAGTCCATCGAGTGGCATTTGGGTTCCAGTGTGCGTGTGTTTGGTTCGGATGTCAATGTAAGTCCAGTGATTGGCATTTGGGCTCCATGTTTGCCTTCTTGTGTGTTTTGGTTCGGATGTCAATGTAAGTCCAGTGATTGGCATTTGGGCTCCATGTTTGCCTTCTTGTGTGTTTTGGTTCGGATGTCAATGTAAGTCCAGTGATTGGCATTTGGGCTCCATGTTTGCCTCTTTGCGTGTGTTTAGGTTCGGATGCTGACATAAGTCCAGTGATTGGCAGTCGGGCTCCACGTTTGCCTATTTGTGTTTGTTTGTGTGCGTGTCAGCCGAGCTACGAATGCTCTGATTCTTCTCTCGTCCGAGAAGATACGTATGCATAGGATGCGATATCCTAGCGAGCATGTGTCGTTTCCCCAGTCCGAACTACTTGGACTCTGATGTCTATGCCTGATAGACTAAGTAGGCCCAGGATGTGACATCCTGCCGAGTTCAGTTTCAGTCAGTCTCTTGCGTTTCTTTCAGCCAGTGTGTGTAGATGTTTATGAGCAGTGTTTTAGCAACCAATATTCCTTCCTTTTGTGCGTGGATCCCGTAGAGTACTACGGATGCGTAGGGGTGCTAATACCTTCCCTTCGCATAACCGACTCCCGAACCCATTCTCTTTGGTCGCGAGACCATGTTCTTTTCCAGGTTTACTTCGAGCGTTTCCTTTCCCTCTTTTGGGATAAATAACGCACGGTGGCGGCTCTGTTGTTCTTTCTTTTCCCGCCGGTTTTTCGCGCGATGCGACAGCTGGCGACTCTGCTGGGGATAAAGAGAAGTTGACCTATGCTGGTCCATCTTCCCTGAGCGAGTCTCTCCTAGCGCCCTCTAGGTTAGGGTTTTGGTTGCTTTGTGCTGTTTTTTTTTATTATTGCATTCATTGTATATATGTGCATTTATTGCTTGCATTTATTATTTGCATTAATGTTTGCATTTCATTCATATTCATCTGTTGTGCTGTCTGTGTTTCTCTGTTCGGGGGTGGGAGTTACTTGAGGTAAAAGGTCCAATACCTAGACCATGAGTGAAAATCTAGGATGATTAGGAATAGAGTGATTCATGGGAAGCGGGTGGTATGGCGCCACTTAGCGGAACATTGATATCACGAGCAGTTCAGACCCTGGTGGGATGTTATCGTTACATACTTCGGGTGTGTATATGATGATGTTCTGCGAAAGGTTATTTATGCTGCGTTTCTCTCGACCTTACCCTGGCCTAGATGACACCCGTGAGTGGGGAGGGTTTGATCATTACAGGTACAGTTGCTGATTGTTGGTGACTTGTTGGTGACTCTTGATACTGGTGGTGACTGTAAGTTATGGGCATTTATTTCTGGGACGCCAGAGTTCTGTCCATGGTTTATCAGCGGGTTCCGTTTATTTCGGATCCCCGGGCTGAGTTGAGAGTACTTGTTCAGAGGATCCATTTGTCACCCGTTTAGTGAGTGTTCCTGTAAAGATAAGTGATATAATCTCCGGTTCCGTTTATTTCGGAACCCCCCCAAGTTGGATTTATGATGACTTGATCCCACAGATTGACTGATTCAGAAAAGCAGAGGGTCTACAGTTAACTTGGTGGCACAAAGGCCTGCATTCATGCATTTGCATCATATCATCTCGCATTCATCTGCATTCAACTCATGTCTGTCCGTACTCAGGGTCCATTATTTTTAAATTAAAAACCCCGGTTGAGAGACATCCAGATGTCAAAATGTTGTTGATGAAATTTTATCTGTCTCGATGAAACCAGAAAAAAGAGGACTGAATATTCCTGGTACGGACAAACATTGCATGTGTGAGTCATACTAACCCATTTGCTGTTTTGTAGGTTTCAGTATTCAACCGGCGCGCATAGCTCGTCTGTTCAGATAACCTGCTGAGGGTCAACAAATCCAAGCTGATGGATCTTCTCAACGCCGACGTCCTTGAGCTGAAAGAGATGATGAGGGAGTTGTTCAGTGTTGTGCAAGGACTTGCCTTGGGACAGAAAGCCATGTCTGAAAGATTGGAAAGGATCGAGAAATGGCTGATAGTGGAGAAGGTTCAGGGGAAGGCTCCGTCCTCCGAAGTGAACAAACCTTCTGGTACTGTAGCAGAGAAACCCTCCGACAGTGGTCCATTCAAGAAGAAGGTTGAGCCAGTTGGTGTGCCCGCAAAGAAAGAACGTAGCAAAGATCGTTATCATCCTTATGCTGTCACTGTAACCACTCCTGTCAACAATCCGCCTGCTCAACAGCAACAACTGCCACTTCAACAGAAGACACCGGAAGCTAAGAGCCAGGTGAAGAAGAAGAAAGAGGATCGTCAGTTCGAGGAACCACCCGTGACTTACGCCCTTCTGTTCCAAAGGCTGATGGATCTTGCGTTAGTACGGCCAAGGATATTGATTCCCCTAGAACGGCAGAAGAGGCCACCAAACTATGATGAGAATGCCAAGTGCGAATTTCACTCTGGGGCACCCGGACACAACGTTGAGGGCTGTAGAGCTTTTAAGCATGTCGTCCAGGACATGGTGGACTCCGAGACCATTAACTTGGCCCAGATTATGAAGGGGGATGTCAACCCTGCGCCCAGAAGGGGTCCTGTAAAAGTCAAGATGGTGAAGAAAGCTAGGAAAGGAGTGGAAGTGTCTGAAGAGGGTCAGCTGAAAGGTCCAATGGCTATGGTTCCAAAATTTCTGATGCAGGATGGAGCTTTCCCTGCTGTTGATAATGCTTGTGCGACTGTCACTACAGAAGAGTGTGCATTGATGAAAGACACGACCCAGAAGATGAAGAAAGTAGAAATGAATAATGTAAGATGCAAAGCACCCAGTCTAGCAGTTGAAACCATCCAGGTCGAGAATGCCTTTGTCGCTGAGAAAAAGAAGAAGCTGTCCATTTCTTCTTATAAACAAGCTCTGGAAGTGGTAAAGAACAAAGAGGCCCAAGGCTGGGGGAGTATCATTGACATCGTGGCAAAAGCAGACATGTTTGGAGTCGGTTATCATCCAGATTTAGAGTCGTCCAGACCAGACAGAGGATGTCGTCCACTATACGCCTTCGTCAGTGCCGGAATGCTGGATCCTGGTCATGCCCGTTCAGTGGTTGAAGATGTTGACAGCGACCGCGAACTCGAGTTGTGGATAGAGTCGTGCGTGCCAGGCGATTGGAGGGCCTCCAAAAGCATCACTGTCACTCATTCTGAAGAGTAGTATTTCTGTTTTTCAATTTTTGTTTGCATGAAAGCCATACGTTTTGCCCAAAACGTAATGGTCCATTGTAAGGGCCACCTCATGTGTTTCATTTTGCAACATTTTGCATCAGTAATGAATGGATGTTTTTTGTAATTAAAAGCGGCGTTCCCTGTTTTTCACTTTTTGCAGTTTTAAAAAAAATAAAATAAAATAAAAATGGCAACGTTCTTTCATTCTCTTTCCTTTTGATTTTGTCTCGTTCCAAAGTGATTACTCTCCTGATCTCACCGATAACGATTTGGTTACACCTCTGTATGACTTCGACAATTCAATCTATCATGCCAGAGAGAAAGACGAAGAAGATTGGGATTTGCTGGAATTAGCCAGGTCATTGAAACAAGAGGAGAAGGTGATTCAACCACACGAGGAGCGATTCAAGATTGTTACTCCAAGCTCCGCCGAGGTTAGAAAGCAAAAGCTGAGGCCGACAAAGGATGAGAAAGAGAGAAGATGTGAATAGACTATCAAGATGCGAGCAGAGCTAATCAGAAAGACGCATTCCCGGTACATCACAATGAGGTATTGGTTGATTATATGGCTCAGGTCTCAGTGTTTATCTTCATGGATGGCTTCTTGGCCAAGACCAGATTGAATTGTTGCCAGATGATATGGAGTAAACCAGGTCCATCACACGAGGGGTACCTTCTTGGTCTAAGTTGATGTCGTTCCGTCACATGAGGCCGGTGCCACGTATCAGAGGTCTACGGTGACTTTGTCTCGTGATATGATTCATCGTGAAAGCAAACACCATGTTGACGACGATGACAAAATCCCAAGCAGAACAGGGGCATCCGGTAGACTTGGGGCAAGTTGTTCGACCGTTTAAGATAACTCGTACTGTTGAGTCTGAAGCAGTGCACTTATGGAGTGTTGTCCATCAAGCTACCGAGGCTTGTTGAGAGCGAATCAGAGGAATCGAGGTCGATCCTGCTAAAAAAAAAAAAAAAAAAAAAAAAAAAAAAAAAAAAAAAAAAAAATGAATTACAGGGACCTTTGATTTTGATACCTCAGTGAAAGAGATAACTGTTAATCCGGTACTTGATAACCCTCGAGGGGTCAACGAGGTGCGTATTGAGTCAGCATGACTAAGTCTTGTCGAAAAGAGTATGCAATTTACCTAAGCAAAGAGTTTATCGACTGTGAAACCATACACCCGCTGTTCAAAAAACTTGATGTACTTTGGCATAGGCTGCTCGCCGACTGAGACAGTGTAAGTTGATTCATACCACTTTGTGGATGTCCAAAATGGATCTGATCAGATATGTGTTTGAGAAGCTAGTAGCAACCCATGGAAAGGTTATCAACCAAGGAAGTTTGAGGTCCCTGATGAGGACATCTCGAGGTACTCAAATCGAAAGATTGAGAGTGACCGATCCCGGAGGAGGGGCCTGGCCCTGAATCCGAACGGATTCCGATGTCTGATGGGGAAGTAAAGTGAATGAGGTAGTGCTCCCCGAATCCCAGTTGGTTGCACCAACAATGGTGGCTGAACATAAAGTCTGTATCCTGGATATTGAATCTTGGGATGTGCATCTGCTTGGGGCAGTGACTTCCTCACAGATATATGAGAAATCAGAGAAGACTGAATGGATAAGGACTCAGAATGACACGTTGAGTCCAACCGAGGGAAGGGCTGACAGTTACTTGTCATGGGGCAATTGTACCCGGTGAACGAAGCATGCTGTTAACCAAGAAGTATGACCTCGCGCGTACCACGTGGAAGAATTGGTTGAAAGGGATCCTTCCTCCTCAAGACGATTGTAGGGCAGATGGACAAACAGGTATGAATGTCCGTTCGTGGTCAAGAGGGTCCCATCTGACAGAACCTTGTTGTTTATGACCACGGATGACGACGATTTTTCCATTCCCTGTGAATGCGGACGCAGTTAGAAAATACTTCGTGAAAGAAACCCGCTGGACAAAAAAAAAAATAAAGAGTCCAGGCAAAAAATGGGCATCCCGGCGAACCAAGAAAAAGAGAAAGGTTCGGGCAAAAGTTAGGGATAATAAAAGAAAAGAAATGTACACCCGGCAAGTTGAAAACCCGCAAGGGCGGCTTGGGCAAAAAAGGGTATCCCGGTGGACTGAAACCCGAAAGGGCGGTCCAGGCAAAAGAGGGATTGAAACGAACAACTGCGTCCAGCGTGATCATTTGTGCTCATGATGACTTGGATAATCTCCGACAGAGACCGATCGGAAGCGTCTGGTTCAGAAGACAGAAGGTGCGGAAAGTCCTGAGGACATATGAGGTGTAACCGAGTTGGAACCCGATGAGATCGCATTTTCACGTTGCCACTAGGATAGATTTTTCTTTTATGTGCAATCACCTCTTTCCAGGGTTTGCTTCCTGTGTGTTGCTCAAATTGTGAGCCATCTTTTATTCCAGTCAAATAAAGCGTGTGTTCGGTCAAATAAATTTTGTTTTTTGTGTCATTACTGTTTTGGTTACGAAAACATCTATTCATTTTGATAAGAATATTTGCCTTTTGAAACATAGAGGTCCCTTCTGATGCATGCTTGTGAGATTGAAATCTGGAAATCTTACTTGGAAGTCTGAGTGACCTAAGTGTTGAAATATCAGAACACCTGGGGCATACCTGGGGCACGTTTTTATCTGACGATCTCTTGTGCAGGTGATGTTAGACATCTTCATTCACTTGCCAGTTGTAACATGAACCCTTTTGACAAAGAGATCCCCTCAGAGTCCAACCAGGGGCAAGGGATAGATGAACCGTGAAAAGACGGTGAAGGATTACGACGACGATCCTGGAAAGTTAATCAAGAAGACTCTTCAAAGTCTGATGATTGGAAAGTATGTATGAATCCCAAGAGTTCAGCCTCCGTGAAGTACGAACGAGTTGGGAATACAAGATGATGGAGCAGAAAAGTCCAGAAGAGTCTGGGAGTTCTTAAAAGTGGAAAGTCAGCACTATGGGTGGATGATGGATACTAGTGTTCGACGAGTCGACCGACATCCCTGTCAAACAAGCTGTATCTCCCCAGAGGATTGAGAGTGTGATCTCCCTGGCAGATTCGAGATCGTTGTCTCCTCAGCAAGCCTGAAGGTTATCACGTCCCCAGCCCAAGCCAGTATTGAAGCTATCAGAGTTATTTCCCCTGCAAAGATACCTGTGGACAGTACCTCCTTTCCCCAACAGATCTAAGGATTGCTTCTCCCCAGCAGTCCTGTGATTGCAGATTTCCCCAGTTGAGAATCCCCGCTGAGCGCCTGGCAGTTATTTTCCCCGGGAGCACCCCAGTGGAGTTTATCAGTAGACTGTTGGTGTGTTCCCCAACAATTGGTTTTGTGATGCTATCATCTCCAGTGTGGCCGTGAGTGCTTATCCCAAGCAGGTTTGTGGGAATTCATCTCCAGTATGATATGACGTGCTATCATCCTCGACAGAGTTGTTACTCTTGCCACTACGGTTGTTCTCTCCGCTAGGATTGTTCTCCTCAGCAGAATGGCGTGGTTTTTCCTCAGCAAGTTCCCCGAGTGGAGCGGGTCTTATGAAATACATCTCCAGCAGTGATTCTCTTACATATGGATTGGTTGGGTTGTCCCTAGTGGAGTAGCATTTATTTCTCCAGCAGAGTTCATCCTACCAGTGGATCGGACGAGTTTCTGTAGTAGACTGATATCTGCATCCCCAGCTGAGTTGATTCTACTTATGGATCGCGTAGGTTATCCCTAGCGGAGTAACAGACATTCTCCCAAGCAGGGTTTATCCTATCTGAAGGTTGGTTGAGTCTTTCTCCCAGTGAAGTCGTTGTACCATTCCCCAAGCAGAGTTCTCCGCAGAATATTTCCCCAAGAGGAGTCTCCCCACGGAGTCAGAGTATCTGGTCATTTTGGCTCCCTAGCCAGGGTTCATTTGCATTTTGCATGTAGTAATCATTGCATCTTCAAAAATCGCGTAGCATTTCCATTCCTAAATGGAGCATTACGCCATAGAAAAATTCAAACATATGCATTCATGTGTTCGAAACCCCATCAAACCGTATTCCCTGCAGAGACGGATTTTTGTTCAACCTGTACAAACGCATCGGCTACAGTTACTCCAGTCAACATTTGGTGTTTATAATCCCCACAGAGGTTTATTTCCTCACCTGTTGGTGACAGAAAGTTTGTTTCTCCCCAGTGAGACCCCCTGCAAGTGTTCAGCCTAGCCCTGTCATCTTGAGAATGTCAGTATACCCTGTCAGCACCCGTGTCTGGTATTCTTTGGTGTCGGTAAACACCATCTTTCGGTGATTTCCAGTCATGCGTAAGTGTCTGGTCTTCTTTTGATGTCGGTAAACATCCTCTTTCGATGTTCATAACGTCGCTATCCCTTCCCTAGTGAAGATTACTCCTCTCCGTTGGTGTCGATAAACGTCGAGTTTTTCCTAGTTATCCGATGATGTCTAGTTGTACCCCTCTCCATGCAGAGTCTCCTCTCCGTTGGTGTCGATAAACGTCGAGTTTTTCCTAGTTATCCGATGATGTCTAGTTGTACCCCTCTCCATGCAGAGTCTCCTCTCCGTTGGTGTCGATAAACGTCGAGTTTTTCCTAGTTATCCGATGATGTCTAGTTGTACCCCTCTCCATGCAGAGTTACCTCTCCGTTGGTTTCGATAAACGTCGAGTTTTTCCTAGTTATCCGATGATGTCTAGTTGTACCCCTCTCCATGCAGAGTTACCTCTCCGTTGGTTTCGATAAACGTCGAGTTTTTCCTAGTTATCCGATGATGTCTAGTTGTACCCCTCTCCATGCAGAGTTACCTCTCCGTTGGTTTCGATAAACGTCGAGTTTTTCCTAGTTATCCGATGATGTCTAGTTGTACCCCTCTCCATGCAGAGTTACCTCTCCGTTGGTTTCGATAAACGTCGAGTTTTTCCTAGTTATCCGATGATGTCTAGTTGTACCCCTCTCCATGCAGAGTTACCTCTCCGTTGGTTTCGATAAACGTCGAGTTTTTCCTAGTTATCCGATGATGTCTAGTTGTACCCCTCTCCATGCAGAGTTACCTCTCCGTTGGTTTCGATAAACGACGAGTTTTTCCCAGTCGTCCGTTGACGTCTGGTTGTGTTTCTCTCATTCCCATTCATCTGTAAATGTCTGGTCGATCTTTTTGGTGTCTGTAAACATCATCTTTCGATGTCTGTAAACGTCGAGTCTTCCCATTCATCAGTAAATGTCTGGTCGATCTTTTTGGTGTCTGTAAACGTCATCTTTCGATGTCTGTAAACGTCGAGTATTCCCATTCATCTGTAAATGTCTGGTCGATCCTTTTGGTGTCTGTAAACATCATCTTCCGATGTCTGTAAACGTCGAGTTTTCTCCCATTCATCCGTTGATGTCTGGTCGAGTCTCCCCAGTCATTCATTAATGTCTGGTTACCTCTCCGTTGGTTTCGATAAACGTCGAGTTTTTCCTGGTCGTCCCCAGTTGGCTACCTCTCCGTTGGTCTTGGTAAACGTTGAGTTTTTCCCATTTCGTCCGTTGACGTATGGTTGTATCCCTTCCGGTCATTCATTAATGTCTGGTTACCTCTCCGTTGGTCTTGGTAAACGTCGAGTTTTTCCTAGTTGCCCGTTGGCATCTAGTTGTGATTTCTTTCCCCCATTCATCGTCGTTGCGATGTCTGGATATGGCTGTACCCTTTGAAAACAAAACCAAAAAAACAAAATACCCAGTAATAAATATCAAATCCCAGTGGACGTTTCCATTGGTGGATCCCTGTATTGTGCAAATTCTACGGTTCTTGGTATTCAATCCCTGTTTACCCTGAAAGTCTGACAGCCATTGCTCTCATCCATTCGGGTTCCCAGCTGATTGAATAGGGGCAGCTGTAGCACCTCAAATTTGCACCTATCATTGTACATACATTTTCATATTAGGTCATAGCATATCATGACCCATTGCATAACATTTGCATTGTCCCTCAGTTGCCTCAAGAGCAAGCAATCAGAAATTAGGTCAAACTAATCTCCTGATCAGTCAACCAAGCAAGCAGAAGAATTTCTCATTGAATCAAGGCCTTGGGGTTTGTCCAACAAGTTCACATGGCTTAGAGGTCTATTTGAAGTATTTTGGTCAAGGGTTAAGGGCTCAGAGGTCAGCAGTTCATGCCCAGACAGTCAAAAACCCTAAAAAAGTCAACTGTCAGCCAAAGCAGTAGATAGTGGTCATTCTTGTGGAATTTGGGCACCATGGTCAATGATCAATAATTCATACAACTTGGGACATCATTTGAAGTCAAGTTCTCAAGGAATTAGGGTTTGGAAGTCATCAGTCAATGCACAATCAGTCAGAAACCCTAAAAGTCAACTGTTGGTCAACTGTCCATTTAATCAGTGATTTGATGATTGGAATTGGTTTGTGAGAGTTCATTCATGTCCAAATAGCCATCATATATCATGCCAAACACCATCATGGAAGAATTTGAAGCCAGATCAAAAATTTCCCAAAACGGAAACTGGGCCTGTAACTGAAAACTGCCATAAATGGAAAGTTTTGATCCTCAAACTTACATCATGATACAAGCCTCAAATGAATTTTTGCCCAACATGAAAGTTGAAGATCTTGTTCTCCTATTTCCAAAAAGTCCTAGAACTCTCAATTCCCATGTATGGTTGGCAAGTTATGATCGAATCGATTTTAGAAAATCTTGAACTTCAAAGGGCCATATCTCCCAAACCGTTTGGCCAAATTTGGTGGGGTTTTTTCCTACAAACCACATTTTTCATCCTCTTTCCAAAAATATAAATTTCATGACCCAAAACTTCACCAATCAAAATGGCAAATTTTGACCTTTTTCATTTAAATGTAAGTTTGACCAAGAGTTGACTTTTTGACTCAAACATTTTTTCAGCATTTGGCCAATTGGGACAGCTCATAAATATCATTTTGAGTGTGTTTGCAAAGTCAAATTATGCAGCACATGTGAATCTATACTTGGTTGCTTGAATTGTAAGAAAAGTACAAATTAACCATACTTGTCCATACCATTCACCATGCCTTGTACCAACAGCATTATGCAGCATCCTGCTGTCATTAGCAGTTTAAAACCTCAGAAAAGAAGCCACACTAGCTTACTTGAACATTGGCAAAAGGACATTGTTTCAACAACCACATCCATGAACCATGCTTTACCACATCATAGCAATTTGGTGCAGCATAGTTTTCTGTCATTTTGGATACATGAGGCTGCACAATACCACAGAACTGGAGGCTGCAAAAATCACACCTTGACACTGTTGGAAAGAACTGTCAAATTACCACAGTGGGAGGACATTGCCTTGCCACCAAAAAGCAGGATCCAACAGCAGTTTATTTTGGGGGGGGGGATGTATTTTCTGTCCTTTTGAAGACAGCAGCAGCAAGGGCAGCAGAAAAACCCTTTGGCCAAGGCAAATGAGCAGGAGGCATTCTCATTAAAAAAAAGAAACTCACTGATGCACAAGGGCACTCTCTGACCTGGCCATTTTCGTTTTGCATTCAAAAAAATCCTGTCACCACATCCTACAAAAGAGGACTCTGCTATTGGCATTTGGCTTTGGCTGTCAAGAACACAATAGAACCAAACATTGCAAAAAACAAGAAGCAACTGCAAACAGCAGCTTTGCTCACCATTTCACCCTTTGGGACCTGCCTTCCACCAACATCCCACTGCAGACAAACCCTTGTTTAACTCACTCATGATAAAACCCTCATCCTCTCTCACTTGGGCATTTAGCAAAAATCTGTCACAACTCAAGAGATCACAAGACCAAACCTTGACCTACAGAAGAACAACTTCTAACAGTAGAGTTTCATCCTGACCAAAAAACCATTCTTTCACTCATCAATAGATTTTCACCTTTTTGGCCATCTTTCAAGAGAAAAAGACTGTCAAGGGAAAGCAGAAAAGAGGAGAAAACACCAGACCTTGTGCAGGTTTTCTGCTATCATTTTTTAAGATGCAAATGGCAGCCACATAGAAAACCAGTAGCAGACCAAACATACACCCTGGCTTTGCATTCCTTTTGCTGTCAAAAGCATCAAAGTAACAGCCAAAAGACCACAAGACCATAGACAATCACCTTCACTCTTTGGCCAACCATACCATGACCTGGCTTGGCATTTTTTCTGTCCAGAAAACCTGTCCAAAACAAAAAGCTGCCTGAGCCTTTGTTTTGCATCTAAAAAACCTTACCAACACAAACCCACCCTGCTACAGCAGCCACAAACCATTCACCACAAGCCCTTGGCATTTCTTTTTTCTAAAAAATCTGTCACCATCTTGCATCTTAAAAGCCTTAAAAAGCACTAAACCTAACTTGCCCTTGGCCACTTTGCATTGTCTGTCCAAGTTCCTAAATAATTCAAACCTGGCCATTACCACAAACAAACCTTCACTCACTTTCCAACATGATCTTTGCTTGCTATTGGCTTTGGATTTTCTCTGTCAAGAAAGCATCCAAGTGACAACCCTTGTTTTGCATCACAATTGCCTTGCCACAACCAGCATAGCATGACCTAACCAACATAACCCTGCAGCATCAAAAGTCAATATCCTGCAGCCAAACCCTTGCCACTTGCCCTCTCACACTCACTCCAACTCACTCTCATTGTGCATCCCACACCTTCTGTCCAAACCAACATAACAAACTCAACCTTGCCTTGCCCTCACCTGACTGCTTGCATCTCAAAGATTCCCTGTCCAAACTCAAGAAGCAAGGGATCCTGCTATTGGCACTGGATTTTTTTTCTGTCAAAAGCACAACAACTTCAAAACACCACTGCATCACCATTGTGCTTCAAATTTGGTAATATTTCGAACTTCATCATTCATTAAGCCATGCCATGTTTCATGTAGGTCTTACTTAGTAGGATGATTTAAGCTTTGAATCACATTAATTGGATGACTATGCTGTGAGATATCTTGATTTTCATTTTGGTGAACAAATGCACTTTTCATCGATTTAGCTTGGTTATAATGATTTGGTGAAAAGTGGTGCCATGTTTGTGATACTGAATGTTTGATGATGCTATTGGTGCAATTAATTTTGGGATCTGAGCATTTTGATTTTTCTGCTTACATGAAGTTGATGATCCTGCTGTGATGCTTGAACCCTATTTCTGTCCAGAAATTCCTCATGCTTGAGTGGTCTTGCTGTTAGCTAGGGCTGCTTGTTGATAAATGCTCATGACCATGTTTTATTGTGGGTGTTGGTTCATGATTTGGTGATTGATGCTTGAATAATGAAGATGAATGCTGTTAGGTTTTAGAATCCTAAGTTCATTTCCAGAAATTTAAGGTTCTTGTGTTTTGTTTGTTTGAATGGTGATTGCCTGAGTATCATTTGTTTCACTGTATGCTATTTGGAGCTGGTGCTGTTTGAATGATGAACTTGATGCATATGCCCTGTTGTTAATTCCTGTCCAGAAGATCTTCATGATTATGCTTGTGTTATTAGTTGCTGGATGATATTACCTAAACCAATACCATGTTGATTGTGTGCTGATTGAATTTTGTTTGGATGTTGGTGACAACATGAGCTGCCATGCTAATTGAACCCTGTTGCTGCTACAGCCAAGCACATAAACCTTAGCCATTTCCAAGATTCCTGTTGGCTGCTGTTGTCTGTTATTTGCATGAACCATTACCACTTGCTTTGCTTTTGTTTGGTGGTCGAATTTTGTGATGTTAATGATGAACATAAGCTGCCATACTGATTATGCCCTGCTGTTTGAAACCTCCTGACCATTGCCCTGAGATTCATATGTTGATGTTTGTTATGTTTGGTCATAGGTGCTGGTTTATTTATGAACCTTACACAATGCCATGTTGTTGCTGCTGTTCGTTTTAGTTAATGCTGCATGATGAAGTTTTTGCTATGCTGTTGTGTGATGTGGTCGAATCATGTTTTGTTTGATGTGTTTGAACAATGAACATGCCCTGCTATTAAACCATGAACATTGTCCAAAAAATCTATGCGAATGATGAATGCTGCTGTTATGATGATGCTGTTTGAAAATGAATGCTGTTATGCTATCAACCATGCTGCAAATTGATGATGAATTGCCCTGCTATTAAACCTCAGGACCTTGCCTAGAAAATCCATGTGAATCATGTTTGAATGCTTTTTGATTGTTTGTTTATTTGTTGGAATTTCAATTGACAATGATTGATGAACATATGAATGCCATGCTGCTTGCTTGATGCTTGTTTTAATTGAGTTCATGATGATGAACATGGATGATGAATATGAAGATGCTGCATATACCCTGCTGTTGTGATTACTTGGAGGAACTAGTTTTGAATATTGTTGATGAACATGTGCTGCCATGCTGATTAAACCCTGCTGTTGTTTTCAAACTTATGCCATGCCTAGAAATCTCATGTTTGTCTTGGTTTTGTTGTATAACATGTTTGCATTGAAGAGCATTGCTACTGCCATGTTGTTTGCTTGAGGTTGTTATAATGATTACATGATAATGATGAAATACTGCTTGCTGTTTATATGCTGTCATGTGCTGTTGTTTGGTTTGATATGATGCTGATGAACACATACTGCAATGCATATCCTGCTGCTGTTTTGTTATTTTTTGAGCTGCCCAGAAATCCATTGGTTTGTGACTGTTATGTGTGGTTTGTGGCTACTTGATTTGTTGCATAATTGTTCTGTTATATGCTGCTGTTCATTGGATGTTGGTTTGGTCGGTTGCTTGAAGCAAAGCATGAATGCTATGCTGTGTGTGTTTAATGTTGGATTTGCTTGGGATGTTGATTGAATGCGTATGAATGCCAAGCCATGCTGCACATGTCCTGCTGTTGTGTTTAAACCCTAAACTCATGTTTAGAAATTCTTGATTGTGTTTGCTGTTGTTTATGATGAGCACATGTTGATGATGATGAGTGCTGTTGATTGCTTGATGAGTGAACATTGTTGAATGCTATGCCGTTTTATGTTGGTCGAGTTTGTGCTGATGTTTGAATGAAATGCCTTTGTCATGCTGCACACAAACCCTAGGGTTTTTCCAACTCAGAAAATTTGAGCTATTGGCCGTGTCCACTGTTCCATTGGCTGAGAGCCAATGGGAACATTTCGTTTCCCTCATCAAAACGCTGTAGTTTTAATTAGTGACTTCACTATTTACACAATTGCCATCGGTTGACTTGGTTTGACCCCATTTGCTATGCTTTCATGTTCATATTTCATCCAAATGTTCATCAACTTCCACAATTCATTTTAAATTCATTTTAACTCCAAAAATTGTGAGATTTTTTGCATTAAACTCATGAATGTGTCTAGTATTTTATGGTGAATTTTATTTAATTTTTCATGTTCTGGATTTTAGATGATAAATGATTTCCCAACATGTATGCTAAAATGATACATGGAGCCATTCCTTTTGTGAAATTGTCATGTTGTATCCAATGAGCTTGAAATTTTTTGTGGTGAAACTAGACACATTGACCTTCATTTCCATATAAAGTTTGTGCATTTATCATTTGTGGATTGAGAGTTATGATTTTCTGAAGTTATGTGTTACATTTGGTTCTATACCATGATCATGCATTTTCCCAATTTTTGTTCACATGCTTCCTCTTCTCCAAATCACTTGAAATTTTACATGGATGTTCTTTCACATGTCTAGTTTGTGTATGAAGTTTCTTGGAATTAATCTTGCTGTTTTCCATTTGATTGAGAATTTTCTTCCATATTTGGTCATTTGTTGACTTTTTGTGCTATGCCTTGCCAAATCTTTTGTGAAATTCTCAAATCTTATTGTATGATCATGAAATTTCATATGTGGCAACTAGACATCTCAAGCTTTGCATTGGTGTTAATCTCATTCATTTCTCTTCTGTTTTCAAATTGATATGATTTTTTGAAGTTGACCCATGCTTGTTGACTTTCACCATGCTTACTTGAGTGTACTTTGACTTCCTGATTTTCATTGACTGCCTTCCAATTGTCCAAATGGGATGAAATTTGACATGCTTACCATGCTATGTGTTAGGTTTGATCATGATTTATTTGGTGATTTTTGGAAAAGGTTTAGATTGCTTTTGATGCAAGTCTTGCTGTTGACTTCTATGAGCTTCTGTTTGCCATGTTTTGACCTAAAGGGTTCATGAAATGATGATGATGATTGATATGAGTGTGAACCCAATTGGTTTTGTTTCCTAATTGTTTGAACATGATTTTGGATACTTGACCCTTGCTGTCTTGACTTTCTCATTCACCTTTTGACCCTAGGCTTGCCCTAGTGGTCCTGTTACTCACCTTTGAGTTTGTGATTTCAGGTTGACTATCAAATGGCCATTAAGACCAATTCTTTTGATTGAGCTTACTCAAGTATCATTGTCTAACCTATTTGTTTTGTAGGTGGCTTGGCTCACATGCCCTAAGCCTTGTGCCTTGCACATCCATGTGCCTATAATGGACTGTTGTTTTCTGTTTCTGTTTGTTTTGTTTGAAGTTGCATACTAACATCTGCTTGACTGTTTCAGGTGCTTTAGTTGCTTAGTTCCTTGTGAACTTTTTGCTTTGCTTTGCTTGTATAAGAAATTCGCATTGAGGTATGTCTCTTTGTCTTCATGTAGTCTGGAAGACCTGGCCTGTTACTTGGCCAGGCAACTGTCTGAAGTCCTCCTTAAGAGGCAATGTTTGTGATTGTTTACTTTTGTCCCTGCATAGAGTCAAAGTCCTCCTAAGTGAAGAGGCAATTGGTGGAAGGTAGGGATATGCAATCTATCCCCCACTATTCAGTGTGTCATCTGCTTTGCTCACACCACTGTGTTGATGCATTGCGGATACAAACCCAAGATCTTGTACAAACTGTACAGTGGAGTCAGTTTTAAATGTGTAGAAGGGTTCCCGCTTTCTGAACCCACACATTCTTGTCTTGAGCTCTCCCAGGCCAGGGATAAGAGCTGTGAGGTCTCATCCTCACTTCATCCTTTCATCTGCTTCACCTTAGTCTCTCAATGGCAAGGTTAAGAGCACCTTTTACCCTATTCCAGTTGGCCTCAGTGCCTAACCCTTGTTTGAGCCTCTTGCTTGTGTATAGTGTGTGCTATCTGTGCTTGTAGGATTGTTTGACTTGCTTCCTGTGCAAGATAGGATTGTTTGACTTGCTTCCTGTGCAAGTTAGGATTAGTTTAGACTTGCTTCCTGTGCAAGTTAGGTTTTGCTTGGCTTGCTTCCTGTGCAAGTTAAGTATGTGTGGCTTGCTCCCTGTGTGAGCCATACTTAGGATAGGTTGGCCCTTGTGCCATTTAGCTAGAAACCATAACTTAGGGTTGATTTTGCATGACAACATCTAGGCTCGAGTCGTAGTCTCCCTAGTGTTGTGTCTCCCTCTGTTATCTGGTTAGGCTAGATCCTTTATCCCTGCGTAGGGGAACTACATCGCCCTGATCTTCATACCAGATGAAGTATGTAGGCAGGAGATTGAGCTGATCTCTCCGGGCGCCCTTTTTCTTTTTTGTGTGTGTTGTCTGACAGTTGCTAGGCTCGAGTGCCTGACTCCTTAGCAATTTGTTGTCTGTCTGTGTGAGTGTGTTGTTGTGTGCTTGGAAGCTGATGTAAGTCCATCGAGTGGCATTTGGGTTCCAGTGTGCGTGTGTTTGGTTCGGATGTCAATGTAAGTCCAGTGATTGGCATTTGGGCTCCATGTTTGCCTTCTTGTGTGTTTTGGTTCGGATGTCAATGTAAGTCCAGTGATTGGCATTTGGGCTCCATGTTTGCCTTCTTGTGTGTTTTGGTTCGGATGTCAATGTAAGTCCAGTGATTGGCATTTGGGCTCCATGTTTGCCTCTTTGCGTGTGTTTAGGTTCGGATGCTGACATAAGTCCAGTGATTGGCAGTCGGGCTCCACGTTTGCCTATTTGTGTTTGTTTGTGTGCGTGTCAGCCGAGCTACGAATGCTCTGATTCTTCTCTCGTCCGAGAAGATACGTATGCATAGGATGCGATATCCT
The DNA here is from genome assembly GCF_024323335.1 of Lathyrus oleraceus. NCBI lineage: Eukaryota > Viridiplantae > Streptophyta > Magnoliopsida > Fabales > Fabaceae > Lathyrus > Lathyrus oleraceus. The sequence continues at coordinate 49,878,363 of NC_066585.1, forward strand.
AGCGAGCATGTGTCGTTTCCCCAGTCCGAACTACTTGGACTCTGATGTCTATGCCTGATAGACTAAGTAGGCCCAGGATGTGACATCCTGCCGAGTTCAGTTTCAGTCAGTCTCTTGCGTTTCTTTCAGCCAGTGTGTGTAGATGTTTATGAGCAGTGTTTTAGCAACCAATATTCCTTCCTTTTGTGCGTGGATCCCGTAGAGTACTACGGATGCGTAGGGGTGCTAATACCTTCCCTTCGCATAACCGACTCCCGAACCCATTCTCTTTGGTCGCGAGACCATGTTCTTTTCCAGGTTTACTTCGAGCGTTTCCTTTCCCTCTTTTGGGATAAATAACGCACGGTGGCGGCTCTGTTGTTCTTTCTTTTCCCGCCGGTTTTTCGCGCGATGCGACACATAGCCAAGAAGCCCAAACATCTCAAAACCATATGTTTACTAAACACCACAACAATCTTTCCAACCTTTCCTCGACGCATCATTCACACCAATGTCTCCCTTCAGTCATCCCGGTCGCCCTCCAACAACTCAAACACAACCCAACTACTCTGGCACGGATCATGAACTCAGCTATGGCGGTACACCTTCGATGTATACACAAGACTATGCTGATTTGTCTGACTATCTCAACAAGAAATCTCCTGCAGTTGGTAGTGATGTTCCTGGGTCCTCAGATACTCAAACACTTAGGGTGAATCATCAACGTGGGTTAGGGCCACGGGTTCGGGTAGCTAGGGGATGTGAGACCAGAGGTCGGTTAGGTGATCCCGGTCATCAACATTAGTCTTTTTTGTGTAAACGAGAATTAATATTAATATGAATTGGTCTGATTTCGACTTTATATATCATGTAGACTTTTTTTGAAAAAAAATTACAAAACACACAGAGGTGTCAATCCAATTGGCGCCTCCCTTTAAGCTTTACACATGGGCGCCAATTGGATTGGCAACACCAGGAACCCTAGCCAATCCAATTGGCGTCTCCTCTCTAAGTTTAAGAGGAGACGACAATTGGTCTAGTGTCTCCTCTCTAAGTTTAAGAGGAGGCGCCAATTGGTCTGACGCCTCCTCTTAAAAGTGGGATAGATTGAGATTTTTTTTTAAATCAGAGTTATTTTAGATTTTTTTTTTGAAAATCAGAGATATTTTAATAAAAAAATCGCATTTCGATTTCAAAATTACTTTGATTTTAATTTACTGACATCACATTCTTGAACTTTTATATCTTATTAGTGTAACATTAAAGAAAAACATCAAAATATTGATTTGAATGCAAATTATTTTGTATATATATAACCATGTCATACCCAATACATAATTCTGCATTTTTGTTAATTGATCAACATATAAAATAAACATATATAGTAACATGCTAAATTTACAAAACAAAAACAATAGATATTACAAGTAAACATTATTATTGCAATTTTAATTCTACAGCACATGCACATAAAAATATAAGATTATACAGAATCTCATGTTTAGCTTTGTCTCGTACAGAATAGAAGATTATTTTTAATCTTTTCAAAGTACTTCTATTCAATTATTGTTCAAAAATGCATATTAGTGACATATGTATATATTTTACAATATACAGTAAAAACAAAATATATGAATGTGTGTATTCATTTACACATGTTAGTTCCTTGTTACTCTATTATCTAAAACTAAATGTTTTATTGAAGCTACATACTTTATATATCATGATTATATTGTCAAACTAAATTTTACTTTCTCATTACGGTATATGTAATTCCAAATTATGGATATATACATATGTCAGAACTAAAAATCTTTAAATGGTTGTGATATGAATACAGTCCAGAAAATTTGTTTAGTATGAAAATATAACATATTTCGATCAATTGTTTAAGACTTATATGCACTGTTTTCATTACTGAAAAATCACAATATCGATAATCAATATTGTAATACCAATTGTTAAGATTAATTTATTTAGGATTTTGATTTTATAATTTTCACAAGACTCTAATTTTTATGAAAAAACAATAAATTGTATTTGGATATATAATATTAATTTCTTTTAGTATTTTTTATTTATAATTTTGATACTTAAAATAGAAATCTCAGTTGTCATTATTTGAATATTTATAAGATTGTTAGAATATTCAACTTATACTCGAGTTTATACAAGATTGATGAAAACTCGAATTTAGGAAAAGAGTATTAAAAATTTTAGTGAAAAAGATATATATTTTTTTAATATATTTTTCTGAATCCTGAATGAAGTATTTATAAACCATATTAGTGTTGTTTCACAAAGTTGCGACTTCCTTTTATCAAGAGTCACAAGTTTTTGTCAAAAATTAGATACTTTTTACTAAAAATTACATTGTTTTGCCTACTACAACATTCTTCAAGAATATCATATTTTCATTCTACAACACTTCACAAAATATTACCTAGTTCTAAATTCAAAGAGCAACACTTTGCAACACTTTACAAATATTATCTATTTTTTAATTTAAAATTAATTTTTATTTATATATTTTCTTGTCAAAACATATTCAAAATTATTAATTTTAATAATTTACAACAATCACCTTATCAATTTATAAGTTTTTATTTGTAGTTCTAGTCTATTATTATATCATGGTTGTTTTTTAATTATAATTTTTGGTGTTTTTAGAAAACACACTAAGTGATATGGAGTAGTTGACTGTTATCACTAAAAATGATGGATTTATAGTTATAAAAAACTTGTTAGTTGTCATCATAGAACAACCAAACTTGCGACTGGTCGACAACACAACTACCAGTTGCCACCATGGAACTCCATCACAATTGATTGTTGTTAGGTAGTATTCATTAGAATTATTTTGCTGTTTTGTTTAAAATAATTAAAACTTAGTTAGGATAAGTTGTTAGTTTTTATATTAGTTACTTAATGATTATAAATAGTGATTATATTTTTTAATCAATCTTTTTAAATTATAGATTCTCTTTTATTAATTAATTATTAAGATGATACCTTTTTCTTTCATTAAAATTTTATTGAAGACGTTGTGTTAGGCCAACTTAATTGGCATGTTAAATATATAATATTCGAAAATGTGACATCTCACATGTTCTATAAAAAAGTTGATTACAGTATTTAAACTTAAAAAACAAAATTAACAAAGACTTTCAACTCTTTTAAATATTTATTTATTTATATAATTTTAAAATAAAAATAATAATACAAATAAAATAATAATAATAATTTTAAAATATTATTGTTCAAAATCTTTTAAAAACCTCAAAAAAGAATTATTAACATGAATAGGTATTTATTTGTTAACATTATATCGTAGTCAATAAAAGATTATAACATTATAATTTCTTTTTTTAACATACAAGGTATATGCTTTAAACCGAAACAATATCTGAATACTATCGAAAAGAAATTGTGTTAGTAAATAACGATGTTTTGAGGTGGTTGGACAATATTCCAATTCAAAAATGGACATGGGAATTTGACGAGAGTCGGCGTTGGAGTCACATGATAATGAACTTCGTTGAGTCAATGAACTCAATCTTTAAAGGCGCTCATAATCTACCTATCACAATATTGTCAAGTGCAACCCAATATAGGATGGGGTCACTATTTACAGAAAGATGCGTACAATAGAGAGCAATGTTGGAATCTGACCAAACATTTATAGAAAATTACATGAAGGTGATGAGAGAAGAAACAATATAATCCAACACGCATCAGGTAATCTCTTTTGATTATCAACGTCACACTTTCAGTGTGAAGGATACGATGGACCATGGTGAGGGGAAACTCATGGGATGTTACAAGGTTGACATGTTACATGGATAGTGTGACTGCAAAAAATTTTAAACTTACCGCGTTCCTTGTTCACATGCTATCGCTGCATGTTTCAGTGTACATCAAGACGCCTATGCTCACTTGTCCAACGTTTTCAAGGTCGCAAACCTATTTGGGGTTTATCGCACAAGCTTTCCAGTACTACCATACGATAAATATTGACCTATTTATGAAGGAGATCGAATTTTCCATAATCCAAGTATGCGGAGGAATAAGAAAAGCCGTTAGTTATCACACGTATTAGAGCAGAAATGGACACGATTGATAAGTTTAAGAGAAAATGTGGATTGTGTCATCTTCCTGGTCACAACCGAACTCAGTGTACCACTGTTGGAACTAGTAATAATTAAATTTTTTGTTGTTCAATATCAATTTCAGATTACCATCTACTGCTAATTAAGTATTTATCTATCGATAATGAAGTTTTTTTAATACAAAGATCTTTCACATTCAATAATAGATAACAAGACAACCAACCCTTAACATTACATATTACCATCTCAAAATACAACACAAACAACAAATAAAAACACTTCACACCACAATATTTTTAAAGGTACCGGCTATTCAATCGACAGGTGTTCTAAGAGAGACTTGTTTTTTTTTGGAAAGGTGGTAGTTTGATATATAATATTGAAATAAATGATATATTGGATATGCCTTTGTGATAAAGTGGTATATTGGTAAAAAAATTATATGTTATGAGAAGTGGATGAGAGATGCAGTATCATTGAGCTAGTAAGAACATGTCACATGTAATAATATAATAAGAAATGTAGAAATGTTTTAAATAGATTATTTGTTATTTATTGAATAGCCTTTTTTCAATGTAAAATTTTAGATGTGAAGGGAAGGATCCTCTCCAATACAACTTATATTGGAAAAGGGAGCAGTGGACATTCATGCCTTTAAAATCACCTATCATATTTTTTATTGTTTTTTATATTTAAATTAGTGGTCCAGATTTCACTGAAAAAACTATTAAATTAATGGTCCAGATTTCACTGGACAAACTTTACAATTGACAGAATCCCTCTTATTGATTTATTATAAATGGATAGTAGATGGCTTAACAAGAATCATAACACAACCGAACACACCATTAATTTAATAGAGAATAGGTAAGAAGAGAACCTAAATTTTAAAAGACATAGATGGATATTGATATTCAAGATGTGTATTTATTAGTTTTATTATATATTTATTTTTTATTAAAATAGTATTTTTTTAATAGCTTAATTTTTTATTTTGAAAATATTATTTTTATACTTAATTCATAGTAAATATTGTCGTTTAATGTAAAGACATGTGGTTGGTCTAACTCAACACAACGGCCTAACTCAACCCTACAAAACCGATTGGTAGAGTGAGGACTGTCCCCACTTATAAACACGTGTTCATGTCATATATTGCCCGATGTGGGGCTCTGATACCATGTAAAGACATGTGGTTGGCCTAACTCAACACTACGGCCTAACTCAACCCTACAAAACCGGTTGGTAGAGTGAGGACTGTCCCCACTTATAAACACATGTTCAGGCCATATATTGTCCGATGTGAGACTCTTAACATTTAATTTAATTATTGATTTTTTAATGCTATGAATAAATGAAATATTGAAATTCAAAAAAAAATATTTATTTATTATTTATAAAAAAGAATTACAATTTTATTTGAAAGGGAGATGAATGTTCAATAATTTAATCATCTTTAGAATATTGTCATACCTAATTTACATTTTGATACACCAAATTCAAGTTTTAATATAATATTTAAGAAAATCAAAATTGGCAACCACTTATCCAAAGCTTGGGGTGACCGTAGTTAACTGCTTTTAAAGGTGTAGTCACACTAAAAATTAAAAGTGGTTGCTATGATTTTGGAAATCGTAGGCTTGAAGCGTTTTGGAGAATATTAAATTAGATTAAATGAGGAAAATTAGATTATTCAAATTAGGAAAATGGTCTTCCCCTCTTCCTCAAATTTGTGCTTATTTTTTCTAAATGTTTAATGTAACATGGCTTCGAAGCGAAATAATTATAGGAGTGAAATTGAGGAAATTTTTATGAATTGCGTTATGAATGTTTTATAATATGTCGTTGACGGGATATGTAGCTCTCTTTTAAAGGGTTTCACGATATTATTCAAAATTGTATAAGAAAGATTATAAATGATGACGTCTTTAGAATATAATAATTTTATTCTTAAATGAATAATTACTATTATACAATAGATAATCGAACGAAATGCATATTCTGACAATACAAAGGTATGTTTATATGATATGTACTAGGCGTAGTACTTAGTATCGGATATGAATACAAGTCTTATATAGTGTCAAACAACCACTCAAGAATAAAATAAAAAAATTATAGATGAAATAGATAGGCGAGAGAGAAAGGAGAAAGACTTTAGTTAATGCATAAATAAATCTAGAGTGAAGAAAATGAGGTGCAAAATTTTATATTTATAGAAATCTTTTGCATGGCGTTATCTTGTCGCTCAATGATATTAGGCTGTCAATCTTGGGTAGCTTAAACTTGAGAGGAAGCGTTCTTTTTATCTGGACTCATTTTCAAATGCTCCCTGCACAATATAAACCTTTAAGATTCTCTAAGAATAAGGTCCAAATGCAAATGCTTGTAATGCAATGTTATGCACATTTATGATTCAGAGTTTCGGCGTATTCTGGACAGACTGTAGGAGATTCAAGGTGGGTTAGAGTTTAGTTTTCCTGCAAGAAACTCATATCCCCTCACAGGTGAGTTCTAAAGCTTTATGAAGATGCTTAAAGTCACGGATCCTTGGATGAGAATACTGTTATCGTCGCAAAAATACTTGCGGGCCAACGATATCCGAAAAAGGGATCTATTCTAAGTGAGGTCACCCTTAACTTCAAAAGCCACATGTTTGCTAAAGGTCCCTAGAGTCACGAATCCCTTTTGAAAGAATGGTTGTCAACGCAAACTGACTTACGTGTCAAAAAAATTCAAAAGCAATCTACTCTAGGTGGGGTCTTCGTACCTCCCCATCAAGACAACTACGTCCGACAAGTCAGTACGGAGCCCCCAATCTATCTCAGGTGTACTCTCCAACCCTGGGTATTGGGCTTATCACTTAATAGTATCAGAAACTCATCCCACAAGAGCAGAATAATATATACATAATATATGAAGTATAATAGCAAGAGATAAGTGAAAGCAAGTACGATAAAGGTAAACATATGAAGAACAAAAAGATATAGGCAAAGTTGGACTTGACTCGCTTATTGGTACTCCCCAGCAGAGTCGACAGATGTCGTGCTGCGAAAAATACAGAGTCACCACCGAATTTTATTTATTCCAAAGGAAAGAGAAAATATCAATAAAATTCCAAAAGAATGGTCTTCGTGACCAAGAGCGGATTCGGGAGTCGGTTATGTAAGGGGAAGGTATTAGCACCCCTCGCATCCGTTGTACTCAAAGGAAACTACTTTGCTTGTTCTATGTGCGTATGGATGTTGTCATATGAAGATTACTTGATAATGGTTAAATGGAGAAAATGAGTTTTAAATTAGTGTGCTCGTCAAGATCTCACAATCTTGTGCCTACGTATCCTCATAGTTCAATAAGGAAATCAGAGCTCCGTAGTTCCGAGTAGAAAATGAGTATGTGTTGGTTGTTTTTAGTAGACAATATTAACGATCGTGTTCTAGAAGTTAACATTGCTTGTATGCTCGTACATGGGATACTTGAGTATTTGTTTGTTTGTGGTAGAATGGATGCGCTTGGATCACATTCTAAAAGTTAAACATGACTTGTGTGCTTGCGCATGAGAGACTTTAAGCGTTGTTCATACCACGGTAGAACGGGAGTAACATGTCCTTTGTGAAAAGGTTTTGGATGTCCTAAGGCAGAAAATTAGGTTTGAAGAGTTGTGGTTGATTTAGAATGGAGACAAGTATCAGACCACAAGCTAGGTACGTCCGACAATCTGAGTACTTGGGAGTTGAGAGGATAGTGACATCCTAACCCCTCTTTTTCATCCAAAGAGTTTTTGTTCATGAAATTTGTTTGACGAGTTTAATCATTCGTACTCAGAGGGAGACAAGTATCTAACCAATGGCTAAGTACGGTCAATAATCAGAATACTTGGGAGTTGAGAGGACGGTGGCATCTTAACCATTCTTTTTCACTCTCAGAGTACTGGATTAATCTTGTTTTATTGTTAAGTGTTTTAAATGGAAGTCAAGTATCAGGCCACAAGATAGGTACGACCAAAAATCCAAGTACTTGAAAATGTTGTGCACAAGTACGCACACTCCATCTTTGTCTTCTAGTTTATTGTGAATATGTTTTGAAAAATCACTTGACGTTGGATCAAGTGTTTGGAATTTGAAATTGTGAAAGGTGTCAGAATGGAATAGAGATAGAAGTGTGAGAATAGAACGGAATGGATGAGATACTGGACATTAGATCAAGCACTCGCGTTGCTTTCGAGTGAATTTGATTTGGAAAAGCACTTGACGTTGAATTAAGTGTGTTTTTATTCTTTGGAAAAGTTCTTTTTATCATTTTGATTTTATCTTATTAATTAACATGCAAAGGGGAGCAATAAAGGAAAGGTAAATCCTAAGCTATTACATGTTCATGAGAGTGGGGGAAATTTTACCCACCATGGGGGATGGATTACAAATCATACATGAAATGAAAAGATATTCATACAAGTATACAATAGCACCATGCCTAAAACAATCAAGTGACAATGGTAGAATTAAGCATATCCAACTATGCAATGCAAAATGAATGGATACAACAAGAATACAAATTAGGGCTAAGTCTAAAGTTAATCATGTATCAAAGTGAAGCAAAAGTCTAAATGGAATCATGTTGATCAATATATTTTCAACTAAAAAATGTGGATTAAAATCAAATGCATCATATGTGAAATCAATTGAAAAATTAATCCGAATTTTAATTGGAAAGTAACATGAGCATCAATCCTACATGGTGAACTAATGTCTCTTTAAAAGTGGGTTAATAATCAAAACCTAATTAGTCTCTAGGATTAACCATTTTTTATTCAAAAGTCCCAAAGTAATTTTAAAGTAATCAAATCAATTAATGCTAATTGAAATTCTAATTACTAATCATGTTAATTTTATAAGTATTCTAAAAATGATTTTTGACTTCAACATGAAACTTGTGGCTCTTTCTCTTAACTTTCCAATGCATCTTAGTGTAAGCCAATCCGATTTCGGTAGCTCAAGATACAGTCTGCATAGTGAGAATGCATCAATTAACTGCTTAAGCTGAAAATAAAACACGAAAATAAAATAAAGGCAAAGATACACTTAAATATAAAAAACACACTAGAATAGTAAAAATAATAAAACAAAATATTGAATTGCCTAAGTAAAATAGTAGAAGAGTGTGCATCAAAATGAACTGATCAAATTCCCTCACACTTGAACTTTTGTACTTCGAGCAAAACTATAAATTCAAAATTCAAAACAAAAAACACAAGAGCAAAACAAAACATGAAATTCCACAGGTTCTTAGGATACAAATTGCAAGCAAAATTATAATTTTAAGCTTCAAGAATATGGTATTAGTGAGCACCTAATTGTGATAGACAAAGCAGATAAGAGGATAGTTTATCAAAGAGTTCATCATAAACAACAAGATTCTCATAGGATAAACTTTCCCTCAACTCTCAAGTGTTTAGGTTAACTGTTTACACTCAAAGCACAACATGAAAGTTAGTATTGCCATAAGCTTGAAAAGACTCCAAAATCCATAATTGAAATACATGGGCACAAAGATCCAAAGGACTTTTATTCGAGTTGTAACTTGGCAAAGGTTAGGGTGATATAAATCCAAAGGACTTAAAGGTTAGATTGAATACCAAAGGTTTCCCTCCGAGGTCTTAGGGGGAAATAATCTTAAGATCCGGTAATTGAAACAATATTCAGTATTAAGGAGTTATACACTCAAGGGTCATTACAGGAGATGTTTATACACCTTCCTTGGCATATCATATTAATCTGTGAAAATATTTATTTGTTTTATTCTTCCTTACAGTAAATTGTACCAAACTCAAACTCTTACTTGTGTTCAATTGAGTGACTGTTTACTCTTATATTGCTCGCAATCCTCGAGATCGATCTTTGGAAAACATCCCTCTTATTACTACATCGGCAAAAATAGTACACTTGCTATTTTTCTGATCAGTGTGTCACTACAATATCCCTGTTATTGTTATCTAGTACCTATTTATATAGCATTAGCCTAGCAGTCTCGTACTACTGAGAGTGTCGTCATGCCTATGTTTCAGACATTATACTTAATTGTTTTTCATGTGAGTTGGGTGATTGTTTGAGGACAAGCAACGATCTAAGTATGAGGGAATTTGATAACGAGAAATCGTATCGTGTTTTTAGGCTTATTTCACATGTTATATGTCTATGTTTTTATGTATTTTATCGCCTTTTACTTCTGTTTTATTTGTTTTGCAGTTGTTAGCCGATTTCATTGGAGATTTAGAAGCCTTGCGAAAAAAGAGCGAAAAAGGAGCTAAAGAGGAGCAAACGAGTTGGGTTTAGCCATTCTGAACAGATGGCGTTCTCCACCTACTAGATGGTGTTCACCATCTCCAATTCCTGCGACGTCACTTAAGTTTTGAAGGAATGAAATTCGCCATTCCCCTAATGCTGTTTGCCATTATCATGCAGAATGCAGTTCTGCATAGTGGACAGTTTTTTCAGTAGTTTCTCAACTGCCACTCCCTCCACTAGGTCTGCACGTTCCAAGCAGTTGCCAAGGGTCTAAACTCTATATATAGGACCATTTTGGAGTGTTTGGCATCCGACGAATTTGCGCGTAAGCTCTGTCAAAATTTCTTCTTAGTTTTAAGCAGAAAATTACCTGTAAAGTGACAATAACTCATATTGAGGGATTGTCACACCTTTTTAATTTCCATATCATTTGTACTTTGGATCAAGAACAAGCTTTCCACCATTTTCAAGTTCAATTTAATTCAAGTTTCATTTTACGTAATGTCAGGGTTTTTTTTCCTGCTTTTAATATCTGTATGCTTTACCGCTTTTCATTACTTGCATGCAATGCTATTCTCAATTTTAAATGCTTTAGTCATGTTGCTTTTAATTAATACCATGCCTTGCTAAATTATCTTGAGTCCGGCGTATGAGGACCGTCGTTACCGACGGGACTCAGTAGAAATAATAGGCGCGATTATATGATTTAATTATGTTCTGGATTTAATTTCCAAATGTATGTTTTATTGTTTTGACATGAGAGTGAAGAACAAATCAAGGTTCAGTCCGATAGCGCGAGAGTGTGAGGAAGGAACCAGATAGTGGAAACCAGGCATCGATCCTAAAAACAGTGAGAGCGCTTTAGGCATCGTTTAGGATCTCATTTACTTTCAAAATACGCTTTCTAATTAGAACGGGTGAGCGAGAGAAAAATCCTGTGGTTAGGAGGTGTGGTCTTTGTTCATAGCGCGAGAGTTTGAGACGGGACCTTTAAGTCGATATTTTCTACATAACGTAATAGAGTTGTATTTAGTGTTCGAGTTCTACCTAAGCCCTTAGGAACACGGAATCCATATTTCAGGCTCGTTTTATCATAACTTTTAAACCTTTAGAAATTAGTATCTTTATTCCCGTTTATAACCTTATAACCTTTAGTCTTAGATTTGCACTACAAAGATAGATAACATTAGTTTGACTATTAGTCTCTGTGGGTTCGATAATCTTTTAAAACTACACGATAGGTTGTGCACTTGTAGTCATCATCCGACAGACACGTCTGGACGCGATCACAAAACCCGATTTTTTTAAAATAAAACTAATATGTACATTTTAGTTTGAAAAAGGGTGTTGCTTTCAAAATATTAGAGATATGGGGAAATAAATGTTTTTTCTAAATTTTTATGTTTGCCAAGACTTTTGAAGTCTCATGCCTACGTACTAACAAAGTGAAATGAAGGATCAAAACCTCGTAGATCATGGTAAAAATAACAAAGATGTTTGTTTTGATTCATTTTTTATGGAAAGATAAATTATCATTTTAAGGAGAATATTCAACTAGTCACCCACAAGTATGAGATCTTTGCATCATCATGAGAAGGGCTCCAACTTGGATGAGGATCAACAAGTATACTACTAGCTCTCATAGATGGAAAAGAATTGTCATCAATCCTATGGGGATATGAGAATTATATCTCAACAATGGAAATGACTCATGTCTAATATTTGAGAAACGTTTTAAAAGGAAAAGTGCACAAAGGACACAAAATGATTTGAATGAGTTATTCATTTTTTACTCTCTTGAAATTGGTCTGAATATGCTTAAAATGGATTAGCATTTATTAGGAAAAAAGTTTTGAAAATCACTTGACAAAAAGTCAAAGTTTGTTAAGAAAATGGTGCAAGTTAGAAAATAAGAAGATTTTTGAAAAGAGAGAGAAGATTTGAAAATTGAAGAGAGGGAGGAGAAGAAGAGATTGTCCTAGAGCATAAAGTAAAAGCTAGGGAGGAAAGATCTAACCAAGAGATAGTAAGATTTATGAAACAAGTCAAGCAAGAATTCCCTCCTTTGGATTAAGTCTCAAGCAAAATAAGAAAATAATCATCCATGCATCAGATGAAACCAAAATAATCAAACCAAACCTTTACATAGAAGTCCAAACTCAAAGGCATCAGATGAATCCCAAGGTCTCAAATCATAATCTCCCAAAGCAAAGGTCAAGGTCCTAACTCTAAGTCCATAACTCCATAACAATGCTAAGGATAGTAACCTCAGGTCCATCGATAAAGGGAACCAAAAAATTTAGGTTTTTTCTTTATTAATGTTTTCTTTACAAGGATATGAAAGAAAAGTCCAAAGGGACAAAGAACAAATGACATAATCACAAATAATATGGTATGGGATGCTAGACATAAAGTATAAAGTAAAAGACATAAAATAAAAGAGCATAAAGTAAATGACATTGAAGTAAAAGTTAATACAATAAAATGTTAGTAAATGATGCTAGTAATCAAAAATGAAAAAATTGCTTGGTCATTCTTTGGAGAACACCTAACTATTCACCCACAAGCATGAAAATATGAGCCTATACATCATTATGATAAGGGATCTAACTTGAATAAAATCAATAAGTATGCCACTAACTCTCACAAATGAAAAGGGAGCAATATTTTCATACAATACCATGAGGAGTAGGAGACTTACAATATCACTTATAAAAATATATTTGCTCTCGGGACAAATTTAGCGCTATGTTAAGCAATCGTAATTGGACTTATTTAGAAGTCACAACTATCTGAGGCCGGTCCATAATAATGTTAGTGTTAATACATGCTAGAGAAATGATATGTAAAACATTCTCCTAAACCCATGCCACATAAAAAGAAAAAAAGAAATGATCAAGCACAAAGGCTAGGAGGATGGTCCATTACTTCAATCCATATTTCATGACACTTAGGACAAACTTATGCATCACTCCAAAGTACCTTAAATGATCCATGATCAATTAGGAGGTAGATTTGAAATGATGAAAGTTCATCATGTACCAATCCATACATCATAAACAAGATTGACACAAGCCATCCATTTGATAAAGGGAAAGAAAGAGATGAAGAAGAAGGGGACAAGATATATCACACCCAAAATAGACAAAAGGTTTGATCAATTCATCATCAAAATCAACCATCCATTTTGGTGGATTAGGGCTTTCACCCCATCAACTTCCAAGATCCATTGAGTTTGATGAGACTCATGATCCAAACTATCATGATCCAAGGCCAACAGAAGTTCACAAAGGTCACACAAATATAAAGTGAAATCAAATGAAATAAAAATGCACCAAAAGTATTTTTAAATGAATTTTAAAATAGAAATAAAATGAAAAATCCATAAAGTCTTTCAAAACACCAAATAAATGGCCAAGAAAAGTACGGGAGGTTGGAAATAAAATAAGAAGCATGTAATAATTTTTTGAGAATTTAAAAATGCAGAAAAGTATTTTTAGACCAATTAAAACAAAGGAGAAAAGAGAAAATTTATGAAAAATAGAAAACCAGTAAAATAAAATGTGATAAAATAGAAATCAAATGAAGAAAAATGAAAGAGAATTTTAGAAATTATTTTGGGATTTTTTGGATAAGAAATGGAATTACTATGAATTTTAAAAGAAAAAGAAATTAAAAATAATAAAAGAAAAAGAATTAAAAATCATAAAAAACACGAAGCGTTGGATCACGCCTCATTAATTGACGTGGCAGATCCAACACTCCTCAAGTTAGGACGCACGATGGAATGCAACACAACCAACAAAAGGAATCCAATTCAAATTGAACCAATGAAAACATTTCATTTGTCCAATATGTCTGGCCAAACTCAGACGACCTAGAAAACTTTGGTCATCTTTTTCGGTGAACTCTCACTGGAGTTTCATCATTTGGTAAATTCAGAACACGAGACCACCACCATTGTGATCCTCTTCTCATCCTGAATTCAACCTTATGCTCTAAATTCATTTATCTAAATTGAGCAAGGGGAATTTCAGATAAGTTTCAGAAGCAAGCAAGCCACGAAAAATAAAATTAAATGATAAACTCGATCAATCAACACCAGACAAGTTAGGGGAAAACATCATAGAGTGAAAGACTACATTATGGTAACTTGTTTGAGTTCAAATGATGCTCAAAACTACCTTGCCCAAATGGTGATCAAAAGTTGATGAAGCTCGGTCTGGTTAGAGCACATCAGAAGGTCTCAGAGCTTGGGAATTGTTGTAAAAGTTTCAGAGAATGCCGAAGATGCTAATGGAATCAAGAAATTGGATTGAAATAAGCTAGAATTCAAAACATGATAGTTGAGTTTTTTTGGAAAATTTCAAGTTGCAACAGGGATTTTGTGGCTCTCAAAAGCTTGGAAATGAACTCAGTAGCTTCCTTTATTTATAGGAAATGTTATTGGATCCAAATACGTGTGAAATAATTTTGAATTCGTGCAAAACGAATTCAATTCGAATGTGAGAAAAGTGTGGCTTGCAACTCATCAAAACTCAGCCAAATGATGTGTTTTAAAGGTCAATTAACTTTTGGAGACTTGGTTAAACATGTTTAGGTCTAAAACACATTCTAATTTGGCTTGGAATTGAAATTAGTGAAGTTCAAATTTTGGGCAATGGTAATTTCTTCAGTTCCAAGTCACCATGTTCAACCCAATGAGGCATCCTACTCAGGAAGCTTTTTGATCCCATTATTCTTGCAATGTGTTGACATCATATCAAAGATTACAATGTGCCAAGAAAGGTTGAATTTAGATGCTTGAGCACAAAGTTATGGCATATTGAAGTAGGCATGAAAAATTGGTTATGTAACTTAGAAAAATTCAAGTGTTCAATGGCTGAAAATGACCTATAATGTCTCAATGAATTCCATGGTCTTCCAAGCATAATTTGACCTTGATCATTGAAGCAAACTTGTATAGGGAATCACAAATGACATTTTGTAAAAGGAATCAGACTCAAATGTTGAAATTTGAAGAATTTATGAATCTTGAAGGTTGAGAAAAGTCACTTGAAAATAGGTCAAATTTCACTAAGTCCACAAATGGCCTATAATGTCTCCAAACATTTGATGATCCTCTAAGAATGATTAGCTCTTGTCATGTAAAGAGAAGTTGTGGAGTATGTCGAGAAGAGTCATATTCAGAAAGAAGCATTCAAAAATGTTGAGAATTGAAGGAGTTGTTATCCTTGAGACATTGACTTCAATTGTTGACTTTTTGGTCAAACCTCTTGGAATGAACTTGTGCACTTGGAATTTTCTTGCATTCTGAGGTACATGGATGATCATATGAACTCAAAATAAGGTTTCCTTAAATGTCTCTTGATTATATTGCTCAAGGCTTGAGGTAACTTAGTGAAGAAGGCATGGAAATGAACACATGAACCTTTGACTTTCCTTGAGAAGTAAACAACAAAACTTTGATGTACTCTTGCTTAAAATGAGATTGAAATGCGCCTTAGAACCTTAGAGATCATGCATTGGAATATGGCCCCTTGAGAATTAATGGTTTGCCACACTTTATCTAGAGGAATTAACACAAACCCTAGCTGAGGAATCATGCTTGATACTCTTGATGAAAAGCCGTACCTTGCACAACAAACTTAAAGAAAACATATTTTGCTATTTGATTAGTGGTCAGGAAATGAACATATAAACACAAAGGTAAAACATTAACAAAGAGGTGCTTGATGATCCCTGCAAAAGAAAAACTCAAATATGAGAGGGAGATGGACCAAGAGGTGACCTTGTTTGTGTGCAAGGATGCCAATGGTATATGGGATCTTATGGTTAAAAATTAGGGTATGACAGGTGTTACTATCTAAAGGTTAGTTGCAAATGGTAAAAAGGGAAAAATAAGTTCATTAATTAGTATGCTCGCCAAGGATTCAAACCCTCGTGCCCACATATTCTCATAATGCAATGATAAAATCAGAGGACCGTAATTCGTTGTAGGAAATACATATTTGTTGGTTGCTTTTAAGGAACAGTTATAATCGTATACTAGAAGTATGTAGATGTAAGCTTTTAGTCTGATTGCTAAAGAATGGATTATAACAGTTCTTTTATGAAAAGAAAGAAAATTGTTTTCAAAAAGGTTTGTATGATACAAAGAAACAAAGAGTTGCTTGAGTTTAAAAAGAGTTATTTGGATTACTAAAAGGAGTTGTGAAATGAGGAAAGTGTTGTTTGGATGTTGTGAAAGAAAATTTATTCATTTTCTATTCAAACCCACCTCCACTCACTTCTCACACACAACACGACTCTCAGTACTCACACTTGAATCTTTTTAACCCTAAAAGCCCTAAAACTTCTATAACCGTTCAACAAAACTCGACTGAATGGTTGAAAACTTATTTATCACTTAAAAATCTCACTCATAAGATGTTAGTAACATGAGTATCAGAAATAAGCATTGAGGAAAGGATCGGTTTTTATTACTCAGAAAACATTATAAGATTCATAATTATTTCAAAAGGAAGCTAAAGCACTACAAAAGATTACAATTTTCATATTAAGTAAGGATGAAAACGACCCATTCTAAGAAAGGTCTGCCATTCTTCAATAGTGGTTGATCCGTTGTCTTCAGCTGGCTTATTCTTCTTTTTGAGGTTCTTCATCTTTGAAAATGAAGTTCTTCCTACCACAGAAGCTCCCACAGCTGAACTAACCTGTGTTGTTTCACCTTCAGAAGTCTTGAGCTTATCATCTTTATGCTTCTTCTCCTCAACATCTTTGAGCTTCAAAACAACATTACTAAATTCTTTGGATGAATTACTCATGTCTAGAGAGAAATTGAGAAAGATGGAAAAGAAAGGATTATGATCCTACTTATAATGAAGTATTCTTTATATAGAGAGTTTTAGGATTAATCCAAATATGATGTATTTAATGTGCTCCAATGGACAAAGGAGAGAGAGACATAATTTTTTATCTTCAAGAACATCTTCCTAATTTTGATTGCTACTGGATTGGACCAACTCGAGAACTAAAGCGATTTTATTGAACATTCAATCCAAATTATGACTTTCTTTTACAACTTTTTTTTATTATGCAGTGTCCTTCCAACATTCTTTTTAAAGTTTTTATTGTTGTTCTTTTTCAATGTTGTGTAACAATGTCTTCTAACAAGCGTGCTAGGTTTCGTGTCTTGTCATAAATCTTTTTACTATGGCTTTTGTAGGTAATTGTTAAGTTTACTTTCTTTTCAGCTTTCTACCCTATTTATTTCTTGGTCTTTTAAACTCCTCTTCTTACTCTATTCAAAACTCCTTTTACCTCTCACTCTTCATTACCTCTTGTGTCTTCTCACAACCGCTTCTGAAAGTTTGCCTTCCTTCATCTTAACTTCAAAATGAGAAATGACTTATAACACTTTCTTTGGTGAAGAAAACTCCTTGCCAGTCAATTATGATAAATTTGTTGAATTTGCTAAGCTGAAGAATCAAGGTTTTGATCTTTCTGATGCTGTCAAATTGCAACAAATAGACAAGTACTTTGACATGCTGTTTGAGCCTATTTATCCTTTTCTTGTAAAAGAATTCCGGATAAATGCTTTAAGTCAACAAATTGGACGTGATGATTTAAGAATCCAGTCTAATGTATTTTGAATCCCAATTGTCATCACTCTTTCTCTCATTGCTAAAACAATAAATTTTAATGAGAATGGTGTTTGTGTCGATCAGTATAGAAGGAGAAGTCCCTTTATCACACTCATTCCTAAGAAGATTCTTGCCAACTTTAATAAGCCTGCAAGTGTATCCTCTCTCTTTCCCATGGAAAATATATGACATCAACTATTGGTGTCAAAAATTCATCCAAGAGAAGAGAATTCAGACGTGCTCACTTATGATGACAATTATCTACTTTACTCCATCCAGACTAATCTTAAAGTTAACCTCCATCTCACCATCTTTAACTTTATGAAGTCAAAGATCATTTCCTCTCACGAGGGAATGTCTTTCTTCATTCCTTTTGGATGAGTTCTTTATAAACTCATCTATCTAGAAGGAATTGTGAATAAGGTGCAGGATGCTAGCCTAACAGAGGCTCTTGAAATCCATTGGAGCTTAAAGCTTTACGTAGTTGAAAAGCACTTATGATGTTGGACCCTATGCTCCATAGTCTCCCTTTTCCCTTTATTATTTTGTGTCTCTTCTATTTTATCTTGTATTTCAAAAAATTTAATGAAGTTATTTTTAAGTTATCCTCATTTTAACTCTGACTACATTTGCTTTTTTCTTCATTTTATAAAAAGTTTATTTTCTATTCATATTATTCTTTTTTTATTGATGACAAAGGGGGAGAAAAATAATATGATTTTAATATATCTTTAACCCTTAATAAATCTCATACATGTTATATTCTTATACTTTAAAATTATTGGAGATTTATTAATTAGGAAATCAAATTTGTGTTGCTAAGTTCTTCAACCAGGCAAATAGATTTCTCATTGATAAAAACCAAACTCTTAATTGTAATGTTAACTAGGTAAACATTTTTATCATGATGACTATTTTTCTGGACTATCAAAATTTTTCTAGTCTTAATCTCAGGGGGAGCTAACAAACCTCATTTTAAAGAAGCTAAGAATAATTTTGATAAGTATAAAACTCAGGAGGAGCTTACAAACCTAAACTCTAATATTTTAAAGATTTGATTATCCAAGTAAAAATTGTTCATCAAAATACATGGATTTGTCATCATCAAAAAGGGAGAGATTGTTGGAACAAGTTTGATTATGCAACTATCCTTGAGTTTTGATGATAACAAAGCTTAATATGTATAGAAAATAATTTTGTACTCTAATTATTTTGTTAAGTGTGTAGATCATATAAAACAGATTTTGACTCTAAAGAAGCCAACTCTAGAGAAACAGACTTTGAACTATAGACACACTTTGAACCAAAGGAAAAATCAAAGGTGCATTTAAATGAAATTTAAGCATCTGAATTACTAAGTCAACGCTTATGAAAAAAATCTATCCATAATGACTCTAATAATGAATATGATATTTCAAGCCTCTGAAGTCACATGACTTTGAACTTCATAGACTCTGAAGTCTCATTTTCACTAGTTTCTGAACACAGACTCTGAACTCTACTCAAGCTTCATCAACTTTAATATAAAGCCTCTGACTAGAAGTTAATGACTAAAAGTCAACGATTGAAAGAAGAACACGTTGAAAAAGTATAATAAATACAAAAGTAAATATCCTTTCCACTACCTTGAAGATCAGTAAAAAAGACTGTACTATTGTACCAACGTTGTTTCTCATGTCTCATCCTCACCCACGGTTTGTTGCACGCGCTACTCTACTGTTGTAGAAACATGTGAACTTTGTACAACTCTAATATTTAGGATATTCCAACGTCACCCTCCAATGGATATATTCTTCATCAATATAAAGAGGTTTGAAAAGTTTACAAAAACAATTGATTGCACAACATTGCAAAATGCTCATACGTGAGAAAGAAAAAGAAAAGTGTTTTCACACTAAGAAAACTTTCACATTCATACACTTAGAACACTTTCTTGAAATATTTCTTAAGTGTATTATTTGATTTTAACCTATGTATCTGCTTATTTTTAGAAGCAACTTGTAAACACAATCTTGTTTTATTAACTTTTGGTTAAATTTCTTGAGAGACTAAGTTATAGTCAGGATTCTCAAGAAGTCTTTGACAAGTTGTCATTGAGTTTGTAATCAAGTCTTTGGTTAGTGAGTTAAGTCCTTATTGAGAAGGTGAAATCACTCAGGCGGATGAACTAGATGTAGCTTTGTTAACAGTGAACAAGGATAAAAATACTTGTGTCTTCTATCCTTGTTGAATATTTGTTGTTAGTGTTATTGGGTAGCGAAAACGTTTTTTATCTAGAAACTCAACTCAAACCCCTATTTCTTGTGTTTCTTGAACCTTCACCTTCTAGTGTAAAGGATGAATTTTTTCTGTTAATCATGGCTAAGGATGGCTATGTGTGGTAGCGAATGGTAACAATAAGTATGGTGATTGTATTGAAGAATGTGTGCTCCAAGTTAGTTTTACCGGGCCCTACGATGAGTGTCACTATAATGGTAAAAAAATATAGGTTTTCATGTTACCCCTGCAAGAGCAGAGGTACTCAGAGACCTTAGTAGGTTTATAACAGTTTGTAATTGTTAGGGCTTGCCCACGATGGTGAGAATCCATGTGCGGTGGTTTTATGGTGATTATGGAGGTCATGCTCACATGAGTTGAGAGACCCTGTTATGCAAGCATGTTACTTTAGGTGTTGAATGTGTAAGTTATGATTTATCTTCCTCCCATTTGAGAGAAGTATATAGGGATCTTTTGGGTCTATGGTTTAAACCCTAGAGGTATTATTTGTTGCTCCATGACTAGGGGAGATTGTTGACTACCTATTTTCTAAGGAGTTGTGGTATGACTCATGTTCTACAAGGATGTCTCTTGAGCGACATCATTCTATGCAAAGACCCGAAGTCGTCACTATTTAGGAATTTCACGAATATAATACTATATTACATATTAATCACAAGAGATTGATTATCACAAAATCATAATAGCTCCATTGATAAAGAATCATGTCTATGGGTTTGAACCATCCAATTTTGTTGTTTGTTTTGTGTTGTTGGTTTAATATAAATAGTTAATACGTGAGATAGTTGTAGAAGAGATCAATGATTTGATTTGATGGTAAAGTCATTTGTCTATGCATGGAATTACCTTTGTTTGAATCTCTCTTAGGGTGTATTTTGATTTATTTATTTTTGGATGTTTTAGAAAGTCTAAATGGTTTAAATAATTTGAAATGATAAAAAAAATCATCGTGTAATTTAGAAAAATAATAATTAAAACCCAACATGGCAACGGCACATCAAATTTTGTGCAACTAACTTTTTAAAATGTCAAAATAAGAGAATTTTCAAATAACAAGGACAAAATTCCCTTTTTATTTACAAATGTGTTTTTCCAATTTCTCTAATTAAAAGGGGTAAATTAGATAGTAACCCTTTATATTAAATATTACTATTTATTTTAATCATCAAAATTTAATACTGTGAATAAATGAAATACGAAAATTCAAAAACACATAAATTCATTTTTTTTAATAACAATTTTATTTGAAAGTAAGATAGATCAAAAATCTATTTTAAAACGTGCTCTCCATTACGACTTGTTGTCACACCTAATTTACCAAAGCCTGGGGTGGCTGTAGTTGACTGCTTTTAAAGGTGTAGTCACACTAAAAACTAAAAGTGGTTACTATGATTTGAGTAATCTTAGGTTTGAAGCATTTGAGGAAGATTAAATTAGATCATTCAAACGAGGAAACTGGTCCTCACCTCTTTCTCAATGTTGTGCTATTTTTTCTAAATATTTAATGTAACATGGCTTGGAAGCGAGATAATAACTTGAGTGAAATTGAAGTATTAGCCATAGTTGCCTGGCACACACAAAATACATGCGCACATATACTAGTCATAGTTGTTCCCACTCACATTCATGTCTCAATCTATAGACACCTACCACACACAAATTAAAATTATTTGTTTGGTAGAAAAGATCATTACATTAATAGGTCAGAGTCCAAAGTAGGAGGAACAACTACAAAAAGAAATATTGAGCCCAAAAATCTATTTCTTTTTCATAATTTTACTATTAAGCTAAAGATATCTTTAGGTCAAGAATGAGGCGATTTAGAGTTAGAAATGTGTCGATAGAAATGTGTTTGATTTTGCAGTAATAAAAATTATTTTTAATTGTAGATTTTTTATTTAAAAAATGAAAATTTGATTTTTCTATTTTAAAATCTAGTATTTTGTTTCTTTAGATTTCTTTTCTTCATACCAAGAAATCTATTTCTACTTCTTAAACGGGACAGTGGCACCGTCTATAAGAATCGATTTCTGATTCTTACGATTTTCATGATTTCAGTTTCAATCTTCGATTTACCAGTTCGTAACCTCCTAAATTTACCGAATCAAGAGCATTCAAGATCAAAACGCGAAGATTTGTTGCATTAGATCCAATCAATAATCGTTTCAAATACGATTCATCGGATTTTGAGATCTCGAATTCCCTCGGGAACTCCGTGAAGTAGAGAAGAAAGAATCCTAGATCCAAATCCAGATCTACACTAAAATTACTAGAAAGTGAAGGCAATTTCTTTGGAGATCATGTCGAAGATTTATGGTTCATCTTCTGATCTAACATTGCCTCTATCTCCCATCGTCGTCGTGATACTTGTTGTGGAGACTTCGAAGATATGGCGAGTTCATAGTTAATGACCGACGTAGATTTGGTACCAAAGCGCCTCATATAGGTACCAAAGGATCTTCGACCACTGAACGGAATCTCCTCAAGCCAGATCCAGCATGCCAAAAGGGAGCATGCCAACTCTACAACATCCTTTCTGTATCGCTTCGAACAATTATTATCGGAGGGGTAGTTGATTCCAGTGACAACCTTTTGGTAAATTGCCTCCTTCATATGACCCTGGGATGATGCATCAAGAAATAGAATCAATTGAAGAATAAGAATGCTGAAAAAACTATAGCTTCATGCTACACAATAAGTGCAACAGTTTCCACCAAGGTCGGAGTCTAGACTATGGCAGCAAGGAAACCAAGCCCCCTTCAAAGGAACTTCTGGTCGAAAATTGTCTCTAGCCCATCACCTGACATTATCGGTCCGTAGAAAGATGACTAGATGAAAAGAGAAGGCCGAGATTTTTTCGTAAAGTTCTGGAGATGAACGTCCTAAGGATCTCAACCTTCATCTGACCATGTTATTGGCCCCCGAGGAATACAGTTGTAAGTCAGAGCCAAGCTAAAATGGTGTTATAGTTGAGGTTTTACTTAGTTAGTCATTATGTTGTTTCACTGTAACAAATTTACTTCATTTTGAACGAAAATACTTGTCTTCTATTTTTCTCCTAATGCACTATTCTTTGTCTACCTCTCTTTAAGACTCTAAAGGCGAGGAGATAAAGATTAACCGCACTTATGTGTGTTCGACATAGAATACACACATTTATGTGTATATGATACAAATTAAATTCATTTCCCCCATGATTGCGTGTCTGATAAAAAATACACGCATTTTTGCGTATCTGATACGGCTTAAACGCATTTCTCACATGATTGTGTGTCCGATACAGGATACACGCATTTCTACGTATCTGATACGGCGCGACTGCGTGTCTGATACAAAATACATGCATTTATGTGTGTCTGATACCACTTAAACACATTTATATGTAGCTAGTGCACCCCTCTTCAAATCTAAGAAATCCAAGGGCGTAAGCAGTGGAGCCCGGAGACGTCCACCACGATCCGAGCCAAGCCTCAGGGGCAGGGACGGGGATCCTCCCCTTGGTCGGGGAACGATCCTCTGTGACACGGAGTATAGTACAAAGAGACGAACGCATCTGATCGGTCTCGTTGATCATGATCCACATCGTGGGAAACACAACTAAAGCGCTCTATACATCACACAAATCAATAGGTTACTACAATGAATGCTAAATGAAGCATGCAAACAAACAAAAAATACAACGGATAGGCAGAGCAACCAAAAATGGTATCCAACATTATTCTGTGCGCTCAACCGCAAACTTAGACCATGGCCAAGAAAGAGAAAAGAGTACACCAAGTACCTTGTCGTAATGAGGCGCCTCTTTTGCTCCTAAAGGAAATCAAGCAAGGTTATTGCACCCTAAGCTGGAAACCCTTCGTAGATGCCAAGGCGCAGACTTGTAACTCACCAAAGAACATCTGCAAAACCCGATAATCCACGAATCTATCATTATAGGGATGCCAAGCGAACCATGGAGTTATAATAACTTACTACTAACTAAAATTGCAACGGAGCAACAACAATGAAATGGAGACAAGTACATAACTCAAAGATAATTAGGGAACAAATCATTGAGGTAAAAAACTTGTACAAATATTAATTGTTACATTCAAGGCACAATGGCTTGGAAATGTTATAGGGACAAAGACATTACAAAGTAAAAAATAAATAAAAAAGTGGTCAAGCCGAAGCACCTGGAACCGAGGTAACAAAACCATCATCTTGAACACCCGGGGAAGCAGCCAAGAAGGGGTTTAACTCTCCAATGGGAATCTCGACAGCGGGGCAGAACCTATTCGCATGTTCCACAACCCGATCATGGACCCCAAACACAACTTGCATAGTTCATTGGAGGGAATCATTAAGCATCTCCTTTAGACTGACAACCTCGTCTTCAAGGATTTTCAAGGCCTTGACATAAGCCTTGGCCTCCAGACAAAGAGTCTTCTGATCCTCCTCCGCACGGTGGTTCATCTCAATATCAAACTCAGAAACATCATGACATCATTTCTCCTCTGCTTGAAAGGAAGCCTCTAGCTCGGTTGCCTGAGCTTCCATAGTAGTCGGGGATTCGTGGATCTTTGACTCATATTGGAAAGAACTAGAAAACTTGGCCTTCTTATGAAGCTTATACAAATCCTTCTGAAGAGTAGAACATGTTTTCTCCATAGCTTTACATTTCCCTTTCCAAGTGTCCATTTCCTTGGAGGAATTTCCAGGATCCAGGATGTCTCCTCAGCAGCAGCGACAGTGGAGAACAAAAATGTAGCCTAGTATATGTTGTGAGTCACCTTATAAACAAGCTTTATCTTCTCCCACTAAGAGATATTTTAAATGAAGGACAATTCTGACATTGACACGGTAGTAGTAACCTCTTTAGGAGTACGGGCAAGCTGGGACAAGAAAATGATGTGCATCTACATAAAGGGAGTTACCTCCCTTGAAGCATCGTCCCTAGAAAGATGAGTACTCTTAGGAGTCAATTCTTATGAGGGGGAGGACTAGTCTTAATTGCGTCCCCTCTTTTTTGGAATTGGATATGATAGCGCCTCCCCCACAGTTAGATTGCTCGCAACATTAATAAGTTTCCCGGCCTTAGGATAAGAAGCAGAAGTCTTGGCAGTCGAGATAAGGGTATGGTCGAAGCAGGAAAAGTGGTAGTCAGAGGGGACACAACAACCTTGATGTCTTCGAATTAGCAAGATTGTCGAGCATCTTCAACGTGTCCATCTTATCTGCAAAATGCAATCACACGAGCAAAAAACAAAACAAACAAAAAACAAATTAAAAACACTACAAATCCATCCTCGCCAAAAAAGGTGTAAGTGTCAGTTCTTCTTTTCCTCACCTCAGTAGGAGGCACCTCGACCGAGTTGAACACTTTCTCGTAGCCGAGCCCCTAGAACCAAGAATGCAGGTCTTCCTTCATCATCGCCTCATTAGGGGAAATAAGACTCAGCATGTTGCAGTATGAATGGACGTCCTAATTTAAATGAGATGAAAACCAGTACTTCAGAAATGACCTCCTGTAGAAGCGAGAAGACTAGGCATGAGAGTAGCATAAAGTGAGATGGGCCTTTAGCGTAAGGGGCCTCACCAGTAGAAATCACCCCATAAAATCAACCTAGTCTTAGGTAAAAGGGTTGAACCAAGGATTGTCCAAATGGAAACTAATGAGTTCTTGTTCACTAAAGTTTTATGAAGATGAGCGCATAATATAGAATAGATTAAGGGATAACCCAAAGGAATGTTTCCAGGATTTATGTTCGACACACATTTGGAATACCCTCATGTAGGGCCATGATTTAGGATGAAGCATAAATAAGGCAACTTTTAAATGTTTTAGAATGACCACTTTGAAGTCATAGAAAGGTAGTCACAATCCTATCCTTGTGAACAAACACACATAGAATAGGATCACACAGTCGTCAAAGGAATTTCATATCCTCTTCTCCGGGCCCAGTGGAAGAGTCTACCATTCTAGATGATCACCAACCATGATTGTTGGTTCTAAGTGTTGGCAACAATTTTGGTAAAACAAAGAGTGTTCACAAGATGTTGTTTGTGATGTATTAACATAAGATATCTATGTACCTGCTGGAGTTTAAAAACATAATTATGCAGGATTGTTTCAGAATGTCATACACCATGTCATGGCATCTGATATTGTGTACCTGCTGGAGTTTAAAAACATAATTATGCAGGATTGTTTCAGGATGTCATACACAATGTCATGGCATATGATATGATTGTACCTGTTGGAAATTATAAGTGGAATTATGGAATTATGCAGGATTGTTCCAGGATGTCAGACCCGATGTCATGACATCCTGTACACAAAACATTCAGGGAGAATGTTATGTGTTTTGTGATTGTGCATTTAATGGAAATTGATGTGTGCTTTTCGCAAGTATACGAACGCGTCAGAGTAATATAAAAGATTATCGAATCCACAGAGACCAAGTGTCAATCTATCGTTATCTATCGTTATGGTGTTTATCAAAGGCAGTCAAAATAATTGTTTTTTGGAGTGTGCAATGAAAAGTAAAGTGTTGAATAAAGATTAATTAATAAAGACAGGATCGAATGTAATTCACGTAATCAATGGATAATCCAAGTACTTGCTAATAGAGCTACTTATGGGCAATGTTTCCTACTTTGAAAAGAACTAATTTAACAAGAACTGTCGCTTTCGCGTATTCAGAACCGAGTTGTACTCCCTAATCAAACCCTTTTATTGTCACTTATAAAAAGGCGCGCATTGCGTTAGAGTAGTAAACCTATTTTTAAGAAATATAGTATCTTGACAAAGTTGAAAAGTATTATAACTTGGATTTCTTAACCAAAAGAGGTTCTCACGAACCAGACTCTAAACTTATAAACGCGTCCGAAAATAGTTTTAAAATCTCTTTTCTTCTTTATGTTAAAAACTCCTAATGAACTAGACAAAGCGCTTTCACTGTTTTTGAAATAGTTAAAAACAATTAAGTTTAAAAAGACGTTGGACGGCTTTCGATCTTACCCAACGGAATTGAAGTGCGGGAAAACTTAAGTTGAAAGTTAAAATAGCCCTTAAGTGTTTCTACGAACAATTGTACGGATTACTGGTTCAATTACGATCCTTACATTCTAACCTTATAAATTTAGCTAGACATGGTAAAGTAAAAGTGCATTAAAATAAATAAAAGTAGTGTGAGTGCGAAAAGTAAATAAAAGTAGTGCGAGTGCGAGGAAATAAATAATTTAAAGCGAGTGCGAGAAATAAATAAAGTAAAGCGAGTGCGAGAAATAAATAAAGTAAAGCGAGTGCGGGAAATAAATAAAGTAAAGAGAGTGCGGGAAATAAATAAAGTAAAGCGAGTGCGGGAAAATAAATAAGATAAAGACAAGTAATAAAAACCTGCTCCAATCGGAGGGTTGAATAAATTGCAATGCGGAAATGAAAATGGCGGCAGGATTAACTTCCTTCCAAAGTGCTCCAAACTCGATTACAGACTCTATCACAGACTTGATTACACAATTGTGGTAACACTCCAATGCGAAGCGATTACCACTTTATAAAACTGAATATATGCCTAAGTGAAACAAAGTT
Source organism: Lathyrus oleraceus (assembly GCF_024323335.1). Taxonomy (NCBI): domain Eukaryota; kingdom Viridiplantae; phylum Streptophyta; class Magnoliopsida; order Fabales; family Fabaceae; genus Lathyrus; species Lathyrus oleraceus. The sequence continues at coordinate 49,906,228 of NC_066585.1, forward strand.
GCTTTGAGTTTGCCTCTGCTCTAAGTTTGGATGATTGTAAAAGTGAATTCGAGTTTCTATTTATAAGCAAGTAAAAAGATGGAAATGACTTGGATGCCTTTCAACTTGAAAATGGAGGGAAACTGTTTTCCTCTTGTGGCGCCCGCCACAAGGCCATGGCGCCCTCCACAAGGCCAAAGTGAGGCGCCTTCGTGGATGTGGTGGAGAACGTGGGAGTTGAGGGAAGTTGAGCTTGGACACGTTATGGCTTGGTCTGTGGCGCCCGCCATTGGGTAGTCCATAAGAACAAAATGCTGAATTTTAGGGTTTTTGGCTCTTTTTCGCTCCTTTTCTCGATCGGGGCTCCGATTAAAGTAAAAACCTGAAAACAAAGAAAAACATAGCAATAACACAACAAAATGATAATAAAACAACTAGAATGCACGTGAAATCGGAGTCGAAAATACGGTAAATTTCAGTGTGATCAAACTCTCCCACACTTAAACCTTTGCTTGTCCTTAAGCAAAACATTGAAAAGCTCATAAATTTTTTTTTGTGTAAACGAGTGCTTCAGGTAAAATTTCCAAGTTCAAGTCGGGATGCAGTGATAGGTACTAACTGAGTGAACTAAGGGTGTCATGATGACACTAATCCGTAAATACGGACATAAACTTTATTCCTATATTAACCAACCCATATTATCCCACAATACCTAGGCCTGCCTCTTCATCTCTTTTTATGTCCTTTTCATTCAGGCGCAATCACATTAAGCCTGTTATCCGTACATGCTTCATAGTAGAGTGGCCTGTTAGTGATTATGATCAGAGTTTGGGGTTTCTGGCACATAAATATGTGTGAACCCTTTTATTGGACCCAACTGTAGTTGTGGGGGATCGGATCGTAATCCTCCCTACCGAGTTCAGTGCCAGATACCTCTGAACCAACTAATAGCGGGTGAGTTTCTTTCTTTTTCTTTTTCTTTTTCTAGCAATTTTTTTACAATCCTTTGGTTTAAATGACTTTGTGAGGGTCACCTATACCGGAGTTGCTTTTTTGCTTTCTTTTATTTTTTTATTTTTCTGGATCATTCACTTATTTGCATCGGTCCCCTACGTAGAGGATGCGTAGGCCGGAGCTGACTGCTGAGATAAACTACTAAGGACTTATACGGAAATGATGATTAAGGCCATGGTATATGGGGTTTCAGGAATGATTCCTATATTTACGAAGCTTATGGTGCTAAAACAGATACTGATGTTTCGCAAAGTTCTCCCAAGTCACCGCATCCTTACTCAAAACATGTCTTTAAAACCTGAAAACTTTCGGAATAACACTATTTTCTTTTGCAAAAAAATTTGGTGAGGCTAAAGGTATGGGGAGGTAGGATTGTAGTAAAGATCTACTATATTTGGTGGCTCGTCAAACTCATGCATTATACTAAAAAGCAAAATAAACAACTAAAAGGAAATAACCATAAATAAACTATATAAAAACAGCAAAGAAAAAATGATAAAGGAAAAATGAGAAAAAGCAATAAAGAAAAGACGATAGAGTCTCCTCCCACACTTAAATCGAACATTGTCCCTAATGTTTCGAAATAAGATAAGGAAGAGTTACCTGGCAACCTATTGCTAACCACTAGTGCCCTCCCCATCCTGAGGTGGACGACGGGATCGGGTACGACGACGATCTCTTTGATCCATCCTCGCCTGCAGGGCATCCTGAGCGGTTCTCACGTCTCGAAGGTGACCTAAAATGGTACCCTGAGTGTTTTCTATGAGAGCAATATGCTGACGGTGGTGGTGTTGCTGACGGGCTTGTGTATCTGTGATTGTCTGCAGGGATTGTAGAACAGTGTCATAGGACCTGTCTGTCCTCCGCTGCGACTCTTCCATGAAGTTCATATTATCCGTCATTTGTTGCTGGAGGGTAGAGAGTAGGTCGTCACGCCTTTGCTCTCTAGCCATGTGGTCACGCCACATCTCCTCTGTAATATAGAAGCCAGGAGTGGTACCTGCAGAAGAAGAAGATGGTGTGGTGTGTGGTGGTGAAGGATGATGGAGGGACACATGTGGTACGGGAGATCTCTCTCTCCGATCATATTCATCATCAGTGTCATGTCCCGCCTCATCAGGAATGTTAGGAGGAAGAGGACCCAAAACAGGTGAAGCGTCTAAATCGTAGGTCCAATTCCTTTCATCTCGTACATTTGTACGTCTAGTGCACGGTAAAACAACAGACGGGATGGCTACACCATGAACCATAAGCATATAGCCTTCTTCTCTCCTCGAGCGGCACAATTTCATGTCTCTCAGAAATTTTAGGTTAATTGTGCGAGGAGGTAAGGGTTCTAGGGTAGCCATCTCATCGTTCAGGTTAAGCGCCTGAGCAATAGATGTAATCAATCCACCGAAAGAAATCGGTCCCGCTTTATTCACAGTTAAAATCATATGAGCAAGCATGAACGGGACCGAATTAATACGTCTATTTGTGAGGCTTCCTTGTAAAAATAGAAGCTCTCTAGCATTAACCTTATTTGGATTCTCCCGGCCCAAAATAGTGCATGCCAACAGATATCTAAAAACTCTGATGGCTGGGTTATGGATAGTTGAGGCAAGAACTCCTTTAAAAGAGTTTATAGAAGTGTTTGATAGACGCTCCCAGAAGGAAAATACCTCAACAGACCATTCAGAATCCAAAGGGGCCTCACAAATAGCACCTTCCCCATGAGGGATCCCTAACAAGCTGGCTAGTTTGTCGGTACTGAATTGGTATTCAACAGCAAACATTCTAAATTTGACAGTACCAACTGTGCTAGCAGTGTTAGGGTTGACAATATAAATTAAGGAACTCAAAAATTCAATTGTCAACCGCTCATAGGTAGGTTCTTTATTGGAAAAGAAATTATGCAAACCTAAATTATCTAATAAATGAAATATGCTATGATAGATACCTAAAGTGTAGAGATAGTCTTCGTCAACATACCTTGTCGGGAGGATTTCCCGATTTTGCAACCGTTCAATAATTTTTCTTTGTTGATCCCCCGGTTTCCCTCCTCGAAGAATGAATCCGTTAAACTCCATTTGAATGCTCTTGAAAAGTGATGAAGAAGATGAAGTGGTTTGTGAAAAAGGTTGGATTTTTATAAAATCCGACGGATGAAATCGAAAATGGAAAGTGGAACAATGATTTGTGTGGTATGGTGGTTAGAAAAGTATGAGCTTTTTGTGGGTTCAAGGATGTTTTTCCAAGGTGAAAAAAATGGGTTTGGGAGGTTGTAAGTTGCAAAAATGGTGAAGAAAGGGGTTCTGCCCTGACCATTTACAGACGCTGTGGCGGGCGCCACAGGTCCTACGGCGGGCGCCACAAGGCAAAATCTGGCTGGGCCAGATTTTGGTCCTTTGGTTTGGGCTTCTCTTGTCTTTTGGCTTTGAGGGGTTTGAATAGCATTTGTCTTTTGATTCTCCTAGTAACTTTGACTTGCATAATTTTATAAAGGCAAAAACAAAAATAAAAAGTGAAACTGAAACAAAAACAAAAACAAAAATTAAATATAAATTAAATAAATAACTGAAAAATTAAAATGCAAAATAAAATAAACATAAAACATATATAGATAAAAATAAAAATACTAATGTATAGATGTAGTTTATATAATATTCCAAATGCGATAATATAAGATGAGTTATGTAAATACGAGAAATATAAAAAAATGAGATAAAATAAGATTAAATGGTGAGATCATGTAGTGGGGATGTCATCTTCCTGAGAGGAACCACGGAGCATGGCTACTTCTTGCTTGAGTTCTGCGATCTCCTGATAAAGACAGTCGGCTTCAGTAGCATGGGTGGGATCAGACACTCCCATCTGTAAAGTAAGGTCAGCCACCTCCTGTCTAAGCGCTGCGATCTCTCTACGACACTCAGCAATCTGAGTGCGGATGTCGGGTGTCTGCAATGAAAGATTATTAGAGAAAACAGTGATTTTGGGAGATGGTGGTGTAGACGTGTATTTAGCAATGAGTGGCGATCTCGGCTCCTCCACGGTCTCTCCCTGGCCCTCTAGAGCATAACTCCAATTCGCTGGATCATGCACACTGGTCATCATAGGATCTGGCAGTGTGAAGTAATGGATGGCCTCGCTGTTGACTAGCAATCAGAACTGACATGGGTGGAAAGAGGCTCTCCTCATCAATCCTCTGGTCAAACAGAAGTCGATGTCCATGGTCGTGTACCCACAGTAGGTCCGAAGATGCAACAACTTGCGAGACAGACCCAAAGCGACAGCAATCTGTGTGATGATTCCGCCAACATGGATGACTCCTTCGGTAGATCTAGAGATACCGCTGAGACTGTATAACAAGAAATTCTCACATGCTACTGGGTGAGACTGGGATGCAAAAAATAGTAGGAAGATCTCCTCTTCACACAGTAGTGTCTCTGCATCCAGCCTTCCCAAGAAGGAATGTGCTAATATCATCTGAAAGTATCTGAAGGCGGGGTTATGTATGACATGAGACAGCTGCATAGATGGATCCTGGATTCCTCCACCTGATATGTCACTCCAAAACTTCTCAACCTCCTTACCCAGAAAATATCCCATAGGTGTCTCCGGGATAGCATCAGGAGTAGTCTGGAAACCCAATAAGTCGCCAAACTCTTTCTGGCTGAAAGAGTACTCAACTCTGAAAAGCCTGAAAGCAGCATACCCATCTGGTCCAGAATATGGGTCATAGTCGAATGAACTCAGGAACTCCAAAGTCAGGTTCCTATATGTGTTACTCAAATCATCAGCAAACTCGTCCCAGTGAAGCTGGTGGCTAAGGAATCAGATACTAGGCTCGATACCCAGTCCCTCAATATAGTGCTGGTCAGGATAACGTGTGGGTGCCATAGGGCGCTGATACAAAGCGATGTAACGCTCCCTTTGAGCATTATCTCTATAGGCCACATGCATGTCATCAAAATCCTGCATCCTGGTAAAAGTTAAGAAAGTGATCCTGAAAATACAAACCATTCAAATATTAGTCTTAATGCAAAATATGATAAAATAAAAATAAAAATAAAAATAAATGCGAAAAATTAAAATGAAAGAAAAACCATGGGTTGCCTCCCATGCAGCGCTTGTTTAACGTCATTAGCTTGACAATTAGAATTTATACACCTGTAGTAGTAGTAGGAATTGGTGGATCAATCAGGGTGTGGCTCGAGTAGTATGCTGGAATGTCTCCTCCTTCGTAGAGCTTCAGTCTTTGTCCATTTACAATGAATGGACTACAGGTATCGTTCTTGATTTCTACGGCTCCGGATCTCAGAATCTTGGATACTTCGAAAGGACCAGTCCATCTTGAACGTAGCTTTCCAGGGAAGAGTCGTAACCTAGAGTTAAAAAGGAGAACAGGATCGCCTATATTGAAGTTTTTCTTTACTATTCTTTTGTCGTGATAGGCTTTTGTCCTCTCTTTATATATTTTTGCATTCTCGTAGACAGATTGCCTAAGCTCTTCTAATTTATGAATGTCTAGGGTACGCTTTTCTCCAGCGGCTAGGTAGTCTAAATTCAAAGTTTTAATGGCCCAATAGGCCTTATGCTCTAACTCGAATGGTAAGTGACATGATTTTCCATAAACTAGTTGATAAGGAGTAGTTCCTATAGGGGTTTTGAAAGCGGTTCTATAGGCCCATAATGCTTCTTGAAGCTTCTGAGACCAGTCTCTCCTAGAAATAGAAACAGTTTTCTCTAGGATTTGTTTTATCTCCCTATTAGATACTTCTACTTGGCCACTAGTCTGTGGGTGGTACGGTGTTGCTACTCTATACCTAACTCCATATTTTCTTAAAAGTTTGTCAAATATTCTCGATATAAAGTGTGATCCTCCATCGCTTATGACTAAACGTGGTGTTCCAAATCTAGGGAATATATAGTTTTTAAATAGTTTGATTACTACCCTAGTGTCGTTTGTGGGTGCAACTATAGCTTCAATCCACTTAGACACATAGTCTACAGCTACTAAGATATATCTGTTTCCTAAGGATGGTGGAAAAGGTCCCATGAAATCTATACCCCATACGTCAAAGAGTTCTACTTCCTGAATGTTTCTTAGAGGCATTTCATCACGTCTTGAAATGTTTCCAGTGCGTTGGCATCTGTCACATTTGACAATGCAAGCATAGACATCATGCCACATGGTAGGCCAGAATAGGCCAGCTTGAAGAATCTTGGCGTATGTCTTAGAGGTGCTCGCATGTCCACCATAAGGTGCAGAACGATAATGCTTGATAATATTATTTACCTCTTCTTCTGGAACGCAACGGCGAAAAATGCCATCTTTACCCCTTTTGAAAAGGAGCGGTTCGTCCCAATAGAAGTTTCTCACATCGTGGAAGAATTTCTTCTTGTGGTGGTAGTCAAGATCAGGGGGTATTATATCAGCAGCTAGGTAATTAACGAAATCTGCATACCAGGGTACGTTACTTATTGCTAAGGAATTTTGGGAGTGCTCAAAAGGATCTAGGTTATTATCTTCAATGGTTTCTACTCTAGCGATCAGTCTATCATAGGCAAAATCATCATTTATGGGTACTAGTTCTAGTTTTAGATGTTCTAGCCTAGAAAGGTGATCGGCTACTACGTTTTCAGTGCCTTTTTTTATCTCTTATGTCTAAATCAAACTCTTGTAGTAATAGAATCCATCGGAGTAACCTGGGCTTGGCATCTTTTTTACTTAATAGGTAACGAATGGCAGCATGATTGGTGTAAACAATAATTTTTGCTCCTACTAGATAAGATCTAAATTTGTCTATAGCGAAAACTACAGCGAGTAATTCTTTTTCAGTTGTTGCATAATTAAGTTGGGCAGCATCTAGGGTTCTACTGGCATAATAAGTGGCATGTAATTTTTTATCTTTCCTTTGTCCTAGAATGGCTCCAACTGCATAATCACTAGCATCGCACATTATCTCGAAAGGTTCCGACCAATCAGGTGGTTTCATAATGGGTGCAGATACTAACGCTTGCTTTAAAAGATTAAATGTGTCATTACATTTTTCATCAAAAATGAATTCAGCATCTTTCATTAAAAGTCCGGTTAAAGGTTTAGTTATTTTGGAGAAGTCCTTAATAAAACGCTGGTAGAATCCAGCGTGTCCAAGAAAGCTTCGGACTTCTCTGATGGTTTTTGGGGGTTTTAGGTTTTCTATAACTTCTATTTTAGCTTTATCTACCTCTATACCTTTTTCGGAAACTATATGTCCTAAAACTATTCCTTCGGTTACCATGAAATGACATTTTTCCCAGTTTAGCACGAGGTTCACCTCCACGCATCTCTCCAGGATTTTCTCAAGGTTAGCAAGACAATTGCGGAAATCAAATCCGCAGACCGAGGAATCATCCATAAACACTTCCATGATACCATCTAGGTAATCTGCAAAGATTGACATCATGCAGCGTTGGAAAGTAGCTGGGGCATTACAGAGGCCGAACGACATCCGTCTGTAGGCAAAAGTTCCATAAGGGCATGTAAAGGTAGTTTTTTCTTGATCTTCGGGATGGATAGGTATTTGGAAGAATCCAGAGTATCCATCTAGATAGCAGAAGTAAGAGTGTCTGGCTAGACGCTCCAACATCTGGTCTATAAATGGTAAAGGGAAATGATCCTTCCTAGTTGCTTTATTTAATTTTCTATAATCTATACACATCCGCCATCCTCCTTCTAAACCTTTTGCTACATGTTCGCCTTTATCGTTTTGCACGACTGTGATGCCTTCCTTTTTAGGTACTACATGCACAGGGCTCACCCACTTACTATCCGAGATCTGGTAGATGATACCTGCCTCAAGTAACTTAAGAACCTCCTTTTTAACAACATCACTCATTATAGGGTTTATTCTTCTCTGATGTTCCCTAGAGGGTTTTGAATCTTCTTCGAGAGAAATTCGATGCATGCATACGGATGGGCTTATACCTTTCAGGTCAGAGATATTGGTTCGTTTCCTCTTGGCTCAAGGTAGCACTAATTATAACTGGACGGTTCATCTTTTCATCGAGGAACTCATATCTCAGGTTCTTAGGCAGTTCCTTAAGTTCTAAGGTTAGTTTCTTAGGGCATGGCATAGGATCTAGGGTAAGGGATAAACATTCGTAAAGGTTATCATCGATGTAGGGTTTCTTAAAGTCATCATCTTCCCTTATGAGAGTTGATGGTAACTTAATTGTTTTTATAATTTCTTTTTGTTCTAATTCTCTAACGCATTCATCAATGATATCTAAGGCATAACACGAGTCTCCCATCACAGGTGCCATAAGAAATTTTGAAAGTATAAATTCTATTTTCTCGTCACCTACCTCAAATGTCAACTTTCCTTTCTTGACATCTATTATGGCTCCTGCAGTCGATAAGAATGGTCTACCTATAAGGATTGGTATATCATTGTCCTCTTTGATGTCCATGACAATAAAATCAGTAGGGATAAATAACTGACCTATCCTAACAGGAACATCTTCTAAAATGCCTATCGGATATTTAACAGATCTATCGGCTAACTGAAGTGACATCTTAGTGGGTTGTAATTCTCCTAAGTTTAACCTCTCACAAACCGCTAAAGGCATTAGGCTCACACTAGCTCCTAAGTCTAGAAAAGCTTTTTCGATGACATGATTACCCAAAAGGCAAGGAATGGAGAAATTTCCAGGATCTTTATCTTTCTTTGCTAATTTGTCCTCGGAAATAGCATTACATTCCAAAGGCTTCGGATCATCAAGTCTACGTTTGTTGGTAAGGATGTCTTTGAGAAACTTTGCATAAGAAGGTATTTGGGTGATGGCTTCTGTGAAAGGGATTTCTACATGAAGTTTTTCTATAGCTTTAATAAATTTTTGATACTGTTTATTGATCTGGGTTTGTTTGAGTCTTTGCGGATATGGTATAGGTGGTTTATATGGCGGGGGTGGTACGTAAGTTTTATCTTTAGGTTCTTCTCCTTTTTCTCGACCTTCCTGGTTTTCAGATTCCTCTGGTCCCTTTACTTTGTCCGTGAGTTTGGTACATTCCTTAGAAGTTTCGGGTTCACTCAATCTAGGGTTTGGTGGCTCATCATAAGCGTTCCCACTTCGTAGGGTAATGGCATTGGCTTGTCCTCTCGGATTTTGTTGAGGTTGTCCAGGGAATTGTCCTCTAGGTGTAGTCTGAGGGGCTTAGTTTAAGGCTACCTGAGAGATCTGGGTTTCAAGCATCTTAGTATGAGTAACTATTTGGTCAACCTTGGTTCCTAACTGAGTAATCAATTCGTTAACATGAATGTTTTGGTTCATGAACTCCTTGTTTTGTTGGGTTTGAGCGGTGATAAAATTTTCCATAATTTTCTCAAGGCTCGGCTTTGGTGGTACAGGTTGCATAGGTTGATTTGATCTAGGGGCTTGATAACTAGGTCTCGGAGGTGCATTATTTTGAATAGGGTTATTGTTTTTATAGGAGAAGTTCGGGTGATTCCTCCATCTAGGGTTATAGGTATTTGAGTATGGGTTCCCTTGGGTGTAGTTCACTTGCTCAGAGTGGGTTTCGTTTAATAGACTGCATTCTGCAGATTGGTGTCCTTTGGTTCCACATATCTCACAATCCGACGAAACTGCGGCTACAGTATTCGGGTTTATGCACATATGCTCGACTTTGAGGGCTAATGCGTCCATTTTAGCTTGCATCATGTCTATAGAGCTTAGTTCATGCACTCCTCCTTGGGCTTCCTTCTTCTCAACTGTCGCTCGTTCGACTCCCCATGATTGATGGTTTTGAGCCATATCTTCGATGAGGGAACTAGCTTCAGGATAAGGTTTGTTCATCAGAGCACCGCCTGCGGCAGCGTCGATGGTCATCTTTGTGTTGTATTGAAGTCCATTATAGAAGGTTTGGATGATTAACCAATTTTCTAAGCCATGATGTGGGCATGCTCGTAACAACTCTTTATATCTCTCCCAAGCTTCGAATAACGATTCTACTTGGTTTTGGGTAAATCTAGTTATATGGTTTCGAAGAATGGCGGTTTTACTCGGGGGAAAATATCTAGCAAGAAAAACTCTTCTAAGGTTATCCCAAGTCGTAATGGAATTGGGTGGAAGGGAATCTAACCATGATAGGGCTTTATCTCTGAGGGAAAAAGGAAATAGTCTTAAACGTATTGCCTCAGGAGAAGCTCCATTGGTTTTAAAAGTATCTGCTAATTGAAGAAATATTTTTAAATGTTGGTTTGGGTTCTCAGTAGCGAGACCCGCGAATTGTCTTTGTTTCACTAGTTGTAACAGAGATGGTTTAAGTTCAAAATTATTAGCTGGGATGGTTGGGTTTAGTATACTAGAACTAGGTTCTTCATTAGATGGTTGAGCGAAGTCCTTAAGAGGTCTTTGATTTTGATGTTCGGCCATAGCTCTCTTAATTCTATGAAAGAATAAACGTGCGCGAGCGTAACGTTCAGGTTCCGCCAGAGGGTATACTAAGCTTAAACTTCCGGTGCTGCGAGTTCTTCGCATTGACCGGCGGGAAATAGCCTAAGTCTAAACGATATAACAACAGGAAAATGAAATTTGACGAAATTGGTCCCCGGCAACGGTGCCAAAAATTTGATGCGTGCTTTTCGCAAGTATAGGAACGCGTCAGAGTAATATAAAAGATTATTGAATCCACAAAGTCCAAGTGTCAACCTATCGTTATCTGTCGTTATGGTGTTTATCAAAGGCAGTCAAAATAAGTGTTTTTTGGAGTGTGCAATGAAAAGTAAAGTGTTGAATAAAGATTAATTAATAAAGACAGGGTCGAATGTAATTCACGTAATCAATGGATAATCCAAGTACTTGCTAATAGAGCTACTTATGGGCAATGTTTCCTACTTTGAAAAGAACTAATTTAACAGGAACTGTCGCTTTCACGTATTCAGAACCGAGTTGTACTCCCTAATCAAACCCTCTTATTGTCACTTATAAAAAGGCACGCATTGCGTTAGAGTAGTAAACCTATTTTTAAGAAATATAGTATCTTGACTAAGTTGAAAAGTATTATAACTTGGATTTCTTAACCAAAAGAGGTTCTCACGAACCAGACTCTAAACTTATAAACGCGTCCGAAAATAGTTTTAGAATCTCTTTTCTTCTTTATGTTAAAAACTCCTAATGAACTAGACAAAGCGCTTTCGCTGTTTTTGAAATAGTTAAAAATAATTAAGTTTAAAAAGACGTTGGACGGCTTTCGATCTTACCCATCGGAATTGAAGTGCGGGAAAACTTAAGTTGAAAGTTAAAATAGCCCTTAAGTGTTTCTACGAACAATTGTACGGATTACTGGTTCAATTACGATCCTTACATTCTAACCTTATAAATTTAGCTAGACATGGTAAAGTAAAAGTGCATTAAAATAAATAAAAGTAGTACGAGTGCGGATAGTAAATAAAAGTAGTGCGAGTGCGAGGAAATAAATCATTTAAAGCGAGTGCGAGAAATAAATAAAGTAAAGCGAGTGCGAGAAATAAATAAAGTAAAGCGAGTGCGGGAAATAAATAAAGTAAAGCGAGTGCGGGAAATAAATAAAGTAAAGCGAGTGCGGGAAATAAATAAAGTAAAGCGAGTGCGGGAAAATAAATAAGATAAAGACAAGTAATAAAAACCTGCTCCAATCGGAGGGTTGAATAAATTGCAATGCGGAAATAAAAATGGCGGCAGGATTAACGTCCTTCCAAAGTGCTCCAAACTCGATTACAGACTCTATCACAGACTTGATTACACAATTGTGGTAACACTCCAATGCGAAGCGATTACCACTTTATAAAACTGAATATATGCCTAAGTGAAACAAAGTTGCTCTGAGTTTGCCTCTCCTCTAAGTTTGGATGATTGTAAAAGTGAATTCGAGTTTCTATTTATAAGCAAGTAAAAAGATGGAAATGACTTGGATGCCCTTCAACTTGAAAATGGAGGGAAATTGTTTTCCTCTTGTGGCGCCCGCCACAAGGCCATGGCGCCCTCCACAAGGCCAAAGTGAGGCGCCTTAGTGGATATGGTGGAGAACGTGGGAGTTGAGGGAAGTTGAGCTTGGACACGTTATGGCTTGGTCTGTGGCGCCCGCCATTGGGTAGTCCATAAGAACAAAATGCTGAATTTTAGGGTTTTTGGCTCTTTTTCGCTCCTTTTCTCGATCGGGGCTCCGATTAAAGTAAAAACCTGAAAACAAAGAAAAACATAGCAATAACACAACAAAATGATAATAAAAAAACTAGAATGCACGTGAAATCGGAGTCGAAAATATGGTAAATTTCAGTGTGATCAGCAATCTATGTATGATTGAAGATCTGATTTGCAGGCGCATTCAATCATTGATTACAACCTGATTTACTTATTTTCCAAGGAGATCTAACCAGCTGTCATGAGAAGATTTAATTGGAAAATATTTTAGGGTTTTCAAGATGTCCAAGCCCAGCTGAAAGCTTTTATAAAAAGGGACTTGGAAAACCTGATTTTGTACACAACCAATACTGAGCGAAATATTGAGAGAATATAAGTGTTTGTGTCTTGTTTAATCGTGAGACTTGTAAGCCATTCAATTCATCCATAGATGATTGAATTGGTCTAATTTATGGGTTGTAATTTGTCACTCAAAGCTTTTAAGCAAGAGTGTGTGTCTACTTGATCAAAGTTGTTAAGCAAGATCAAGTGTGTGTCTACTTGATCAAAGTTGTTAAGCAAGATCAAGTGTGTGTCTACTTGATTGAAACTGTGAAGTAAAATCAAGTGTGTGTTATTGAAAAGTGTTTTCTTTTCACAAGGAATTGTTGTTTAAAATCACAGGTGTGATTGAAGGGGAATCAGTGGGTTCTCATATCTAAGAGTGCTTAGGTAGAAATTGCACGGGTAGAGATTAGGTGAGAAAGACTGTAACTTTGTTGAAGTGTACGGAGAGTCTTTGAACTGATTCTATTTTAGTGAATTTCCTTCCTGGCTTGGTAGCCCCCAGATGTAGGTGAGTTGGACCGAAGTGGGTAAACAATTGCTTGTGTCTCTTGCATTACTATTCTTTATCTTTATCCTCTTTGTTTCACTCAGATATTAGTGTCGTGACATTACCTTCGACATCTCATATTTGATACTAGAATTTCAATTGGTATCAGAGCAGGCATCCTGCTCTGGTTCTGGGTGAGATCTAGGGGCAATACTTTCTGGTACAATGGAGAGAGATGGAGGATCTGTTCATAGGCCACCAATTTTGGATGGATCTAACTATGACTACTAGAAACCTCGAATGGTAGCTTTCTTAAAATCTCTGGATAATAAGGCTTGGAAGGCTGTGTTAACAGGATGGGTACATCAGTAATTACCAAGGAAGGAGAAGCCACAACTGACAAGAATCTTGAAGAACAATGGTCCAAGGAGGAGGATGATCTAGCCCTTGGAAATTATAAAGCATTGAATGCCATATTCAATGGAGTAGACAAGAACATCTTCAGGTTGGTAAACAACTGTGAGGTGGCTAAAGATGTTTGGGATATTCTCAAAACCACTCATGAAGGCACCTCTAGAGTTAAAATGTCTAGACTACAGTTGCTCACCTCCAAGTTTGAAAATTTAAGGATGAAAGAAGATGAAAATATACATGAATTTCATATGAGCATTCTTGAAATTGTTAATGCCTCAGGAGCCCAGGGAGAGAAGATGTCAGATGAGAAACTAGTAAGGAAAATACTCAGGTCACTCCCTAAGAGATTTGCTATGAAGGTGACAACCATAGAAGAGTCTCAGGACATCTCCAACATGAGAGTTGATGAGCTAATTGGTTCCCTCCAAACATTTGAGATGGGAATGAATGATGGATCTGAAAGGAAAACCAAAAGCATAGCCTTCATATTAAACACAGAGGAGGAAAATAGTTAGGATGTTGATGAGGATCTGGAAAATGATGTAGCAATGCTGGGAAGACAGTTCAACAGACTGTTGAAAAAGATGGAAGTAAGATCTAAGGCTAATGTCAAGAACATCTCATCTGACATCAGTAAATCCAACAATGTTGGAAGAATAACAAGGGTAGATGATAAGCCCAAAGAAGGAAAAGAAGTAAAGTGCTATGAATGTGATGGGTATGGACACATCAGAACTGAATGTGGAACCTACCTCAAGAAGCAGAAGATGAGTCTTGCTACCACTTGGTCTGATGAGAGTGAAACAGAAGAGTCTGCAAATTTGGTGACTGCCTTGACTGGAAGATGGGGTTCTGATTAAGACTCAAGTGATGATGAAGTAACCTTTGAAGAGTTGGCCACTACCTACAGAAAGTTGTGTATCAAAAGTGCAGAGGTATGTAAACAGGTTGAAATCCAGAAGAAGGTAATTACTCAACTTGAGAATGAGAAGGCAGAACACTTGGAAACCATCTCCAAATTAAAAACAGAAGAAGTGGTTCTGAATTCCAAGCTAGATGAAATTCAAAGCCAGAAGAAAGTGATAGTATAGCTGGAGAATGAGAAGGCAGAGCATGTAAAAACCATCTCCAAGTTAAAAACTGAGGCTATGTTCTTGAATTATAAACTAGAAGAGATGACCAAGTATGTAAGAATGTTAAATAATGGATTTGATTCCTTAGACAAGATTCTCCAAAGTGGACAAATAACAGGAGACAAATCTGGCATTGGGTATAATGGATCTAAGCCTGAGTGCAGTTACACTGGTTGCAAACCTAAGTCCAAGTGCAACCATATTAAAAGCAAACATGTGATGTCACATCATATGTCACAACATCAGAATGAAACACAACAGAAAGGGAAACATCAAAGATGGAGATGCCATTACTGTGGAAAATTTGGCCACCTGAAGCCCTTCTACTATAAGTTGTATGGTTATCCTAGCCCTGTTCATCATCAGACTCAACCAAGACCCAAACAGCACAGGCCTGTCAATAAGAAGCAATGGGTTCCTAAGACAAATGTTACAAGTCTAATAGCTCACACTCCCTTTAGAGTTTCAGCCAAAGAAGATTGGTACTTTGACAATGGGTGCTCCAGACACATGACTGGAAACAAAGACCTGCTAACTGGCCTTCATCCTCATGCCATAAGCTATGTAACCTTTGGTGATGGAGCAAAGGGTGAAATCAAGGGGATAGGAAAGCTTGAATGACCTAGAGTTCCTAAACTTGACAAGGTCCTACTTGTCAAAGGCTTGACTGCAAATCTAATAAGCATCAGTCAACTATGTGACCAAGGTCTAAATGTTAACTTCACTAAAACTGAATGTCTGATTACCAACAAAGAAAGTGAAGTAATCATGGAAGGAGTCAGAACCAAAGACAACTGTTACATGTGGAGCTCTCAAATTAGTTACTCCTCAAAATGTACCTCAGTCAAAGAGAAAGGGATGAAGATGATTATATCTGCTAGAGGAACTCCCAAATTGAAAGTCTGTGGGAAATGTCAGACAAGGATGTCACACCAGAAACTCAGACTTAACATCACTTACAAAGAGGAAAAGCTCATGATGGCTCAAATAGATAGGAGGTTGGATCAGATGGTTGAACATGTGGCTAGTCATATACAGTCTGAAGTTGGACAGAGTTTTATTGGACTTGGGCTACAAGTCAAGCGGATAGAAGGGTCTATGTGTCTATCTCAAAGCAAAAGTGCCAAGAACAATGTTGAGAAGATTGGGATGGAGAGTGAAAGGACACCTGCTTCTACACATTTGAAAGATGAAAATGGTGTTTATGCTGAATATATAGCAGATGGAAGTAGCTGTTCTCAACAGGGTTGGTTGAAACTACTCATGATTGCATACAATGTCACACACGATGTCATGACATTGTACTATGACAACCTGAATGCTACAACTATGTCCAAAAATCCTATTCAGCACAGTTGGACCAGGCACATTAATTTTTGTCATCCCTCCATTAGAGAATTTGTGGAAGACAAATTCAGAGCTCTAAAGCATGAAATGCAATTAGCTGACAAATTTGCAAGGGGTTTGGATGATAATCATCTTGAATATGTAAGAGGGAAATTGGGGATTTGGATTATTGTGAAGTTATGGCAATTAATGTGGAGTGGAAAAGGTAATAAAAATATTGTCTTCCCACTTAAAAGAAAGAGCCACATTAATGATGAATCATTACCTAGTATTGGAACTAGTATCTATGCCATTTCCACACGCTACCTAAACACATCCATTTCCATCTTCATCCAACTTCTCAAAAAACCTCTGCTAGGGCAAAGATATTTTTCTCAAAAGTTCAACAAAATGTCTCAACATCCCTCATCCTCTGGTTCAAAACCCACTCATCATGCAAGGACTCCCTCCATGGAATAGATGAAGACGTGCTGGACGTTACTCCTCTTTGTGTGATACCAGGTGACGCCCCTGGCCCTTCTTCCATGGCTGGAAGTAAGCAAGGTAACATTCCTAAAAAATCTCCTCATAAAGATGACATGCACTTTACTGATCGTACCATTAGGAACCTAGTTACTAGGATTCTGAATGAAGGGCATGCAGTCAAGGGTGTTTCTACCCCTCTGTTTAGAAGGGACCCCTCACCTGAGGTGGAACCCCAAACTGAGAAAGATGATGACTCATCTAGATCAGAGAAAGAAGGGGTTGCTGAAGGATTATGCTCTCTAGGTAAAACCTTGCCTAGTAAGAAACTAGTAGATGGTTCTCATGAGCCTGCTGAGAATATTATTGATTTGGAGGAAGAAAGTTCTGAGGAAGAAGATGACACCTTGGTCCATCTTGTGAAACCAAGTGTAGCAAAGAAACTGAGGACCCGAAAAGGAAAGATTATGGCTGAAATGAGGACAGCAAGAAGAGTGAAAAAGGTTGCTGGTGTAGGACCCTCCAAATCTTGGAGTAAAGTTGAGGTTAAGAAGAGGAAGGTCAGAGAGAGTTTTGATGATGGTGATGTCGAAGACGATGTCCCAGACATCTCTCCTGCTAAAAGACAGATTGTCAAGAAGTCTCCAGGCAAAGCTGCAGTTGTGCACTTAGATAACATCTCTTTTCATTTAGAAGATGGTGCTGCCAAATGGAAGTTTGTCATTCAAAGGAGGGTTGTTGTTGAAAGGGAGTTGGGAAAGGAGGCTGTAGAGGTGAAGGAAGTCATGGAATAGATTAAGGATGTTGGACTGATGAAGTCTGTGGTTGCTCTGCCCCAATGTTATGAGGGATTAGTAAAATAGTTTGTTGTGAATATCCCTGAGGATATTTCTGAAAAGAGTAGCAGGGAATTTTGCAAAGTTTTTGTAAGAGGTGGATGTGTGAGATTCTCCCCAACCATAATCAACAAGTTCCTATGGAGAGGAACTGATGGAGGAGTGGATTTAGAGGCTACAGACAATGAAGTCTATAGGACTATTACTGCTGGCCAAGTTAAGGAATGGCCTAGTAGGAATCACCTATCAGCTGGCAAGCTAACTATCAAATATGCCATCTTACATAAGATTGGTTCAGCTAACTGGGTGCCTACTAATCATATCTCAACCATCTCCATTGGTCTTGGAAGAATCATTTATGTTATTGGAACCAGGATAAACTTTGACTTTGGAAGGTTTATGTTTGATCAAATTATCAGACATGCCTCCACTAATGCAGTGAAGTTGCCCATTGCCTTTCCATCTATCATCTGTGAAATTATCTTGAGCCAGCAACCAGGAATTCTCAACACAAGTGACATTCCAAGCAGAAGAAAGCCTCCACTATCCATTCACTACAAGCTGTTTGAAGGAAGGCCATGTAAATGATGTTGTCATGACATCTGGAAGAAAGGCGCCTTCCTTTCAAGGTAGCTTAATTGATCAACTAAAGGAAACTTGTAAAGAACTGGATAATGGTATTAGGGTTGCCAAGGCAAGAAAAGAGGCTTTGGAGGTTCTTATTGGTAGCTTAGAGAAGGAAGAGATGGAGAAGGCTGGTGAGACCAAGGATTCTGATGCCAATACCTCAAGTGAGAGGTCCAATGCTCAATCTAGTGGCAGCTCTGATTCTGAAGGTGAAGATGATGCCTCTTCCTCAGAGTAAGTGGTAATGGTTCTCCTTGTTTTGAAGATTGTGTGTGTTGTGATGAAGACTGGGTTGGGTTGGCTGTTCTGTGTGCTGATATGAAGACTAGTTCCCCTAGTGTTTTGATGCTGAAGAATTTGTTTGTTTGGTTTTAATGTGTGTAATTTGTGGCAGTCCTCACTGATGCCTTTATGTAATATTTGGGCCCTTAATGAGTTCCATGGATTTCTCATTATCTCAGTTGTCACAGCTGTGTATGATGATGGTTTGTATCTCCTAACAATTATGTTTTAACATTTTTAATGTTATAATATTTGCTGTGACATTCTCTGCTAGGCTAATTGACATTTATTTTGTCTAATTGGTCACCTTTGGTCAATTTTGACTAAAAAGGGGGAGAAGAAGAGGTGATGTGGAAGCAGTTAAATATGTGGAGCTAATGTGGAGATGTATGTCCTGGTGTAGCTGAACAGATGAACATCTATTGAAGGAGATATGGTTAATGTAAAACAGAATGTTGTTCTGTTCTGTGATGTTGGAGGAGATATCTGATGTGGTGTGTCGCAACCTGAAAAAGGAGATGCGAAAAAACAACCGGCGAGAAAGAAATGACAGAAGAGTCGCCACCGTGCGTTATTTATCCCAAAGGAGGGAAAGGAAACGCTCGAAGTAAACCTGGAAAAGGGAAAGGAAAAGACAAGGTCTCGCAACCAAATCTTGGGTTCGGGAGTCGATTATGCGAAGGGAAGGTATTAGCACCCCTACGCATCCGTAGTACTCTACGGGATCCACTCTTGTTGTTCTTGTCTAAAGGGTGCAGGTTTATCTAATGTACTATTTACAAAAAGAAGGGTCAAAAGAAAATGACTCGCACGGATGTCGCATCCACTGCATACGTATCTCATCTGAATATGAGAATCAGAGTCTTCGTAGCTCGGCTACCTATGGGTTAAAGAGGAGTGTGCTCGCTAAGACATCGCGTCTTATGCCTACGTATCTCATCTGGAATGAGAATCAGAGCAAGCCGTAATTCGGCTAACTACGGGTTAAGGGTTGTGTTTTTTAGATGAACGACGTTACTACGCAATCTACCGGATGCTCGACCTTTGGAGACTTACTCGCCTGTAGTAGAAGGAGTTAACGTGTTCTTAGGAGAAGAAAAATCAATGAGTTTGTTTGTGTTTTAGGAATGCTCATGCAAAAAAGGAAGTCCTAGACGAAGGAACAGTGCTACCTTAATTGACATGCAAACGAGAGACTATACGAAGCCTAGCAATCCTGTGGGGAGACGATCACACCATACAAAACAAACATGCATAAAATAAAATGCCAACAAGGGGGTTCAAACATATATGGGTAGGGATTTAGTCAAGAGGGGTCATATCAACCTTGACAAACAAGCCATGGAATAGGTAATCAAATGGGCTCTTAACCACTGACGTTGAACGTCAGGGTGAGCAGATCAAAATGGGTAATGAGGATAAGACCTCATAGCTCTTAACCCTGAACAGGGTGAGCTCATGACAAAAAGTGGGGATTCAGAAAGGTGGAACCCTCTCCACTGACTGACCGGACAAAAGATCTTGGGCTTTTGTTCTGAAGCATCGACACGTAGTGCGAGCATAAAGAACGACACACTGAATAACGGGGGATTGATTACTAATCCCTTTTATCCGTCAATTGCCTCTTCAGGGAGGTCTTTAGCACTGATGCCTCTTCTTGGAGGTCTTTGGGCACAAAAGTAAACAAACAAAAGAAAACATTGCCTCCTATTGAGGTTTTCCAGCTAAGAAAGCGGTAAAATGCGGGAAAGATAAAGGGATCAAGAGATCTACCACACGGATAAAGATCCGAAGTAATAACAGCTAAAGAAATAAGAAACCCAGAGATCTCTCGAGCTGGCACCATCAAAGAAAGCAAGTCAATACAGGTAATTGGAATAAATCTCCAAATGGTATCCCACAAATAAAGTGGAATGCCAAGCAAGCTATCTCTTCAAGGTTCATGTGAGCCCTCACAAAAAAACTCGACAAACAGGTTAGAATAACAAGGTGGGGTGCAATCAAGAGTTGCACCGAATAAGAGAATCAAAATATAACCACATGAATCATGCCATTAAAGTTCACAAAAAGCTCACAAAAAGCAACCAAGGATAGGAGGCCTAAACCTCTTGTCAAACAAATGCATCAAAAGGGTATCAAAACTCAAAGTCAGGGGCAAGGATCCACACATCGAGACATGACGTACCTACTGATTGGAGAGATCGATTGAAATTGAATTGCACTGTTGGCTTTGCAGAACAATCTTAGGGTTTATATGAGAGGGAATTGGTTCCTTGCAGATGAGTTCCCTTCAGTCTCTGGAGGTTGCTCTGAATTAGTTAGAATCTCTCTAGGGTTTTTCCACTGAATTTTTTTTAGAATTTATAACCTGATTTTCGTGGCTTTGTGGGCTCAAATGAGACAGGTCCAAGTCCAAGATTTTTCTGTTATATTTTATTTATTTATTTATTTTTTATTTTTATTTATTTATTTATTTTTATTTTTTTATTTTCAAAACGCGTGGGCTTCGCCTAGCGAGCATGACAGTTCAAGAAATTCCTCTGAGCGTAGGTGATTCTGGTGGCTTTTCTTAGGACTCGCTAGGCGACCCATTCTGCTCGCCTAGCGAGCATGACAGCTCATGAACAAACTTTTGCTCCTTCAAGATTAACGTTTTGACTGATGAATAGACCCCATTTGAACATGTTGGAAGTATCTCAAGCCATTCCCTTGTGTTGACTGATCACCCAGATAGGACCCACAAAGTGTCTTGGATGATATTCAAGCTTCTTGGATCTAATTCCGATTGACATGATGAAATGCAATATGAAATGTTAAATGACCTAAAAATGCATGCATGAATGAGGGGGCAAATTTTGAGGTATTACATGGTGCACAGGTGATGTTGAATCAGATGTCAGAATGATATTCTGATTGTTATATGTGTTGTGGTTACAAGTTCTGTTATTATTAAAGGAGATGTTTGTGATGCACAGATTTAGGGGGAGAAGAAGAACCCTTGTGCATGTGTGTGTTTTAATATTTGCCTCTATAACTAGTAATTCTGTTTGTGTAGCACAGATTTAGGGGGAGAAGAAGTACCCTTGTGCTTGTGTGTATTACTAGTAGCTATAGCTAGTAATATTGTGTTTGCTTCTACCGCTATTTAAACTGTTGTTATGCTGTTTAACTACTGATGTGTTTTCCTTGTGAACAAAATGGACAGATATATGTTTTAGCCAAAATTTGCCAAAGGGGGAGTTTGTTGGTTCTAAGTGTTGGCAGCAATTTTGGTAAAACAAAGAGTGTTCACAAGATGTTGTTTGTGATGTCTTAACATAAGATATCTATGTACCTGCTGGAGTTTAAAAACATGATTATGCAGGATTGTTTCAGAAATGTCATACACCATGTCATGGCATCTGATATTGTGTACCTGCTAGAGTTTAAAAACATAATTATGCAGGATTGTTTCAGGATGTCATACACAATGTCATGGCATCTGATATGGTTGTACCTGCTAGAAATTATAAATGGAATTATGGAATTATGCATGATTGTTCCAGGATGTCAGACCCGATGTCATGACATCCT
Source organism: Lathyrus oleraceus (assembly GCF_024323335.1). NCBI lineage: Eukaryota > Viridiplantae > Streptophyta > Magnoliopsida > Fabales > Fabaceae > Lathyrus > Lathyrus oleraceus. The sequence continues at coordinate 49,927,854 of NC_066585.1, forward strand.
GTACACAGAACATTCAGGGAGAATGTTATGTGTTTTGTGATTGCGCATTTAATGGCAATCTATGTATGATGGAAGATCTGATTTGCAGGTGCATTCAATCATTGATTATAACCTGATTTACTTATTTTCCAAGGAGATCTAACCAGCTGTCATGAGAAGATTTAATTGGAAAATAGTTTAGGGTTTCCAAGATGTCCAAGCCCAGCTGAAAGCTTCTATAAAAAGGGACTTGGAAAACCTGATTTTGTACACAACCAATACTGAGCGAAATATTGAGAGAATATAAGGGTTTGTGTCTTGTTTAGTCGTGAGACTTGTAAGACATTCAATTCATCCATAGATGATTGAATTAGTCTGATTTGTGGGTTGTAATTTGTCACACAAAGCTTTTAAGCAAGAGTGTGTGTCTACTTGATCAAAGTTGTTAAGCAAGATCAAGTGTGTGTCTACTTGATCAAAGTTGTTAAGCAAGATCAAGTGTGTGTCTACTTGATTGAAACTGTGAAGTAAAATCAAGTGTGTGTTATTGAAAAGTGTTTTTTTTCACAAGGAATTGTTGTTTAAAATAACAGGTGTGATTGAAGGGAAGTGAGTGGGTTCTCATATCTAAGAGTGCTTAGGTAGAAATTGCACGGGTAGAGATTAGGTGAGAAAGACTGTAACTTGTTGAAGTGTACGGAGAGTCTTTGAACTGATTCTATTTTAGTGAATTTCCTTCTTGGCTTGGTAGCCCCCAAATGTAGGTGAGTTGGACCGAACTGGGTTAACAATTGTTTGTGTCTCTTGCATTACTATTCTTTATCTTTATCCTGTTTGTTTCACTCAGATATTAGTGTTGTGACATTACCTTCGACATCTCATATCTGATACCAGAATTTCAATTGTACCTTAAGCATCTACAGCTACCTCAATAATCATAATGTAATTGTAAGACCCCAATTTTGACCCTAAGATCCCTCATGCTATCCTCATCATATGCATTGGCATTGGGGTCATACATTGGCTTCCTCTTTACCCCTTTTGTTCATTGGGTTTGTTTTGGGAGAGATCACTAAGCGCCACGTGATTGTATCATGCTTGTTATTTTATCATATTTACTAACTAAAATACCAAAAATATGTCTTTGTATTTGTCTAACTCTTTTGTAGGGAGAGCACATGATCACCTTTGATCCATCAAGTTCACATCTAGGGTTAAGACCCTCATTGCTAAGAGCTCAACCAAGGAATGATCCACAATGGCTCTAGGCGTCATATATGAGTCCTCATGATCTTTACATGTTATTTTGATCAGGCATTCTTCAAGAGTTTGGAATTGGTTTGCCTTGGAAACCCTAGTTTATCTAGGTATCTTGAGTAACTTCTTCAACAAGCTTCTTCACCAATTGATCAAATACTCCAGGGACACTTCAAAATTCATCATCTTATGCATATATGATCTCCCATGAGTCCAAAAAGTCAATATAATTTCAAGTTAGCAAGGTGGTTGATGGTGGTTGACCAGAGGAATTCATCTGATCAAAACTGGGTTCCCCTAGACCATATATCCTACAATTTTCATCATATGAAAATGATTCCAAGATAAAAGTTACTCTAAATTACATTCCAAACAACTTTCATGTTGAAGTCTAGAGCTAGTTTTGTTTGGAAAGTCATTTTTTATGTTGAACGATTATAGGTCATTTTGTCTAAACCCTAATTTGGAGGTCAGCTTCCCAAGGCCATAACTTGCTCAACTGTTATGAGATGAAAGATTTCCAAGTTGCGCAATCAAATTTAAGGTGCTTACTTCAACTTTTATGTTTGGAGGAAGATCTAAATCAACTTTTATGAGCATGTGATATGAGGATACATTATAGGTCATTTTGGACTAATACCATTGAACAAGTGATTTTCCTCAACTTCAAAAATGCATAACGCATTCGTCCCAAATCCAAATTAGGTCAAATTTATTACCACTTTGAAGGTTTTTGAAAGAGCTACAACTTTGATGAAAACACGTTTCTCATTTGAAGCTCACATAAAAAGTTAGCCAAGGTGGAATAATTGAACATATGGCTTAACACTTAGAAAATATTTTGACATGTTGAAATTTCCAAACTTCCACCTCAAAATTCATCATGATACAAGCTCCAAATGGAAAAGTGTTCAACGTAAGAGTTGTTCCTCTTGATCTAACCTTTCCAAAAAGTCCAAATTTAGCCTTTTTGGACAAGGTTTAAGGGGTCTGCACATGGCCTGAACATGGATGTATCAGTTGGCAAGAATCATTCTTCAAACATCAATACACTTTTGCCTTGCATCACAATTGTCATTCATAATCAATCTCACTTGCATTTGGACCTAACTGAGTTGCTTCATGGGCCTGTACATGCCCATGCACGCGTGCACTTCACATTGCCAAATTTGGAAGAATTTTCGATGGTGCAAATATCACTTGCATTTGCTATAAATAGAGGTCCATTGCATCAGTTTTGAGGACCCTTGCGCGCCATCTTTGCCTCCCACATTTGAAACCCTCACAATTGAAAGGAAAACCTGAGAAATTTCATTTTAAATTTGAGTTTGAATCTCACTGTTTGGAGATTCAAAAACTCCAGGATCCAAAGCCTTGTACCATTCCTAATCTACTCCTGCAAGCTCCATAAGCAAGACCAAACACGAATTGAAGCAAGAGAGATCAAGTTCTGCACAGCATTGAAGGTATTTTTCCAGATTTTTCTTCTCTTCGATTCTCTCTCAATTCTCATCAATTCTCTTGGATCCTTGGTTGTCTGAAGTCCTATCAATGTAGGCAAGAAGATTGAGTTGCTTTGAGGTCAAATCGAAGCAACTCAGTTCATGTACCTCAAAATTCAACTCCATGTATCTCTCAATATACTTGGAGTTAGTTTGAATTGAGGTCATATTCGTGACCTACGCCATTTTTTATTTAAGATCATGTCCTCTTTTTTCATTTATGTGATGGTGATGAGAGAACCAGACCGGCCAAGGTCATCGGAGAAGATGACCGGTGGTTTGCTCCGGCGATGTGCTCGATGAGTTCTGAGCCACATGATCAAGCCAATGCGTTTTAATCTTGAGCGTTCTTTTTTATTATCAGTTGTGTGGCGCGCTGACTAGTGTGCACCATGGAACGCACGTTTTCATTCACTTGATCTGCCACCTCAATTAGTGAGGGAGATCAAGTGGTCCACGTTTTTCGAATTTAATTGATTTTCATTTTATTTCTTTTATTTTCATTAATTCATATTAAATTTGATATTGATCCAAAAAATATGAGAGTTTCGCCAAAAAAATTTAAATAAAATCCTCTTTCATTTTTTGAATTAAAATTATTTTTTGGGTCATTATTAATATTTTTCATGATTTAATTGATTTTATGAATATTTTTAATTGTTTAAAAATACTTTTAAGTTTCCAAAAATTATGAAAAATTTTCTCCAAGGTCCTTTGACCTTGCTTGACCTATGATAAATCTCATGGTCATTTATTTGGTGTTTTGATGAGGTTTTAGGAAATTGATCAACCATAATTTAATTTAGTGCATATTTTTATTATTTTTAATTGATTAAATGCCAAATTAATTGTGTAGAGCCATTTTAATTGACTTTGTGAGTTTGACTTGTGTTGTTGGACATTGGTAAAGGTTGATTTGACTTTGCTAGGTTAAGATCATTGGATTTAGGGGATTGATGGAATGTACCTTCCATCTCCCAAAATGAATGAATGATCTTAACTTGGTAAAAGTCCTCCTTTGTCCAATTCGTGTTTGATCCATTCCCCCCTCCCTCTTCATCTCATTCCCCTTCTTTATGCATTCATGTCATGGACCTATAATATCTTTATATCCTAAGGCTAGTTGATTGCAAAATCAACATAAGTATGGATGAGATTAGCCCCCCCCCCCCCCCCCCCCCCCCCACACACACACACACTTTGCATATTCTTTTTGTGTGTGGTATGTTTCATGAGCATAGTCCATTATACTATGTATCTAACATGCATTAACACCAAAATTCTATTGCCCGGGCTCAAATAGTTGTGACTTCTACATAAGTCCAATTATGATTGCTTAACATAGCGTTAAATTTTGACACAAAAAGGCATAACATTCTAGTTAGTGAGATTGTAAGTCTCCCCTCTTTCATGGTATTGTATGGAAACTTGGCCTTTTTTCCTTCCTTTGGAAGATGTCTTGGTTCAAGGATCCATGTTTGTGATAAGTGGGTTGAGTGTTCTCCAAAGAATGACTTAAACAAAAACAAAGCAAAAGCAAAACTAATTTCTAATTCACTAACAACTAACATTTAATTTCAAGTCATTTACTTTCATGTACTTTAATTTTTAAGCCTTATTCATTTGCCATTATTCATACCATTCAAGTTGTTTACTTTAATGTCATTTTTCACTTTGTCCATTTGGACCATATTTTATGATATTTTGTGTTTGTATATATTTGTTTATTTGTGTGGTCTTTTGACCTTAATGTATATAATAAGAACAAAAACCCTAAAAAAACATCTTGTGTGGACTGTTGGTTTGATCTGAGACTATTGGACTTAGAATTTAGGCAACACTCCATATGCAATGGACTTAGCCAATGTCAACTTTTATGAAACCAAGTGCTTGTGAAGTGAACATTCATCTTATACAATATTGAAGATCCATTTGAGTTCATCTGCAACATGATCATTATGAAGCTGCTATTTTAAACCTGTGACTTATGCCATCTTTGAATTCATCTGACACATGGGAAATTTTGAAGAAGATCATGGAGTTGCTAAGCTTGGATGTGGCTATCTTTATTTTATGCCTTGCTCTTCAACTTGCTATTGGTGTATTGTTTGTTGCTTAATTCAAAAGTCCAAGGGAAATTTGGGTTTCTATATGACATTCTTGTCTATTGGATTGCAGCTCATTGGTCAGATCTTTTCAACTCTCAATTTTTAAATTTATGCTTAGGATTAGTCTCTTCATCTCCTCCCCATTTCTTTAAATTAAAAATCTCTCCCTCCTTTTAAAATCTTCTTTTCTTGTGTTTGTTATTTTCTAAACTTAGACTATATTGCAAATTAGAAACTTTGGCCTTATGCCATTGAATTTTTAAACTCTTTTCTTAATCAAATTTATAAATGAACTTAACTATACTTGACTTAAAATTTCAAAAGCCAAAAGAACTAACACTCATTCAAAACTATTTTAGGCCCTTGTGCCTTTTAAACTTTAAATTTTGTTAAAAGCAATGCACTCACTTTGAAATTGATACCACGAACTACGAGGTTTTGATCCCTCATTTTTATGTTGGTACGTAGGCACAAGTCCGAAGGTCTTGTCAAACACAAAAATATAATTAATGAATTCTTTTCTCATCCCCCCATTCTATTTATTGCAAACCTCATTTGTACAAAAACACATATGCACACAAAAAAGGGCTCCCTAGGAGTACCTAGGACACTTTGGGTGCTAACACCTTCCCTATGTGTAACCAACCCCCTTACCTGTAATCTATGACATTTTATTAATTTTGATCTGGAAACTTCTTATCTTTGGGTTTTGTTCGTACTTTTCCCTTTTCCCTTGGAAACAATAAAAACGCGGTGGCGACTCTGGTTTTATTGGCGTCTAGCTTATCCATAGCTTGCTGATCATGAATTTACCGCTACAGTAATGAATACCCATTACTTTTGCATCCACCCAGTCGTGCTTTGTTATGCCTGGATAACTTTGAAGATCCAAGTAGGCCTTTACCTCAACATCACTGGGTTCACAATTATTGGTCCTCATGTAATGCTGGATAAAAAAATTAGCGTGTTCTCTCCTTTTCTGGTTGGTTTGTATTTCCTCCTCGATTAAGGTGGGATGTGGCATTTTAACCTCGACGCGATTAACCTCTTTGTTGATATTTTATAAAAGGGATTCCTGTGAGTCGGGTGAAGAATCTTTTTCCTCCAGGGAATCCCTAGATACCCTTATTAAGTCATAATCGTCGAATAAAGGTATGACTTTTAGTTCCAAGCGATCATGATCAAGAGGAGGGGGATGAGAATCAGAGGATGTCCGTATTCTCGAAGAAGAAGAAATTTCACTCTCAAAATCGCTCAAAAAGTTAAATATACCATTACTCATACTAACTAGAAAATAGGAAATGTTGAAGAAAAAAGCTTGAGTTTAGGCGGAAACTTGCGTTGTGAGATCGATGAAGCATAATGAATGAAGAAAGTAGAGATTTGATTAAAGAGCTATCACTGTCCCGATTAATGCTTTCACGAAAGAAGAGGTGAATGAATTTACAAAGACAATGAATTTGAATGAACTCAAATGACAAGGATTGCAAAAACTTTCCAGAATGCTCAACTACTCCTAGTTATATGCAAGAAAGGTTGGACGACCCAAATTAGCCAAGGGAATGAGATACAAAATTAATGGCTAAATTCCTCATCAGGGATATAGGCAAACTCAAGTGCACTCAAGTGAACTATAAATTGCACCATGCCATAACTTGTCGCATCAGCACATGTGTCAATAAATGGCGACGAATTGTTTCAATGATGGAAACACATTTAATAGGCTTGTTTCCCACTACTTTTTCAACTGACTCCAAATGTTTTGGGTCTAGGTCACCTTAGAGAACTTCTTCGACATCGGCCAAAATAACTAAACGCTTCTTCGTCTCACTCAGTGCTCGGAAAAGCCTTGAGGGAAACTATTATGGGATGGCCAAAGGCCCAAAGAGTCAAGGCCCAATTCATCCCAAATCCATTACACTCGACCTAAGGTATAAAGTCATTCCTCACAAGAAACAAGGTATAATTTATGATATCCACTTTCGACTATACTCATCTTGAATCTTGATGGAATGCTAACCATGCGGGTCCACCGTGCACCACTGTAACAGAGATCAACACAACTGGTTCAACGGGTTCAGTTCATCAATTGCATCCATTTATGGTTCTAGAACTGAACATATAACAAGCATGATTCCATGCAATTCATATTGAAAGGATGTGCACACTCTATTCATAGTTGAGAAGCTCCCCAAAATGTTCCTATAGTATCCCTAAATATGCCACCACAATTTGATATTCCTAAATTTCCTCGTGAATCTCCATTCGTGTTGCAAATAACCTGATTATAACTAGGAAAACACCAATTAATTTGTATGATCCTAGGTTCATGAGGAAGTCGACATTTGACATCAAAGCATTTAACAATTGTAAACTCGTGAATTGAAAAGTACATGTGCCCCTTAAAAGAAGTAGATGCCATATATACCAATTGTTTAACATGAAGAATGTCTCTATCAAAGTCAATTTTACCATTTTTAAACCTGATATCATTTATTGTATGGCAATTTTTTCAAAGAATTACTATAATGAGAGTCATGATCAGATTCTAAATTTGTAAGCTCCAACTTCTAACAACAAGTTTGAATAAGCTTTTATAACTAGTTTTATCAATGTTCATGCCAAACAATTGATTCATCCAATTCTAAAAAACAAAATTGTACCTACATCAAAAATAATAAGTGGTATGCGGTTTCCATACCATAATTTTAGAGAGAGCAACTTAAAACTATATGAATTCCCCTTCGAATCAGGTTGTATTCTGTTGCAATAACATTATGTATTATTTTCCAAGTCACTAATAAGATCAATTAGTGGGTTATTCTTCATTTCTCAACAAGTTTGAATATTTGTATCTTTCATCGTATTGTGTTGGTGAAAGGTGTTTGTAAATAGAAAATGGTGTACTTTTGTTTTGTTTTGTGAGGATCATTGTATTGTTTCATGATTAAAAGGATCTTTGAGTTGGAGTGATTCAAATTCCATTATAGGGTGTGGTGCTTGTTTATATTTTAGAAGGTTGTAAAGAGGTCATGGTGAAGATTTTTACAAGGATCTAAATATAGTAAGGAATCCTCTAAGGAGTGGTGAGACTATATGTACCATTGGTTGATAAGGAAAACTAGTATAATTCTTGTGTGTTCTTTACCTTTATTCCTTTAAAATTATGAACTTAACATTCATCTTAAGGTAACATTCTAATCACTTATTCCAATAAAATAACAAGTTAAGAAACATTGTGCAAAATAAATAAAAATCTAACAATCCTAATTCACCCCCCCCCCTATTTGGTTGCATCTCATAGTTACATTTAGCATCAGATAAAAAGTTAGGTAAATTTCTCCTTGATCCAGGTTTAAATGGCTTCTGCAAAACGTTTCTTTGGAGAAGGAAATAGCGTTAATAGACCACTAAGTTTCACTGGTGAATGTTATGACTTTTGTAAGATTAGAATGCAAATCTCTCTAGAATCACAATGGATAGATGTGTAGAAATCCATGAAGAATGAACCCTACATTCCTAGTATAGTTTTTGGACGTGTAAATCAACCAAAATCTGAAGTTACATGGCATGATAACGATAACAAGAAAGTTTGTATGATAAAAAAAATCCAAAAGCATAATAGCATCCTCCTTAGGGATGGATGATTTACTTAGGGTGTCTAATTTTCAAACCACTAAAGAAATATGGGAAACCTTAGAGATCAAACATGAAGGTATATAGCAAGTAAAATCATCTATACTAAACTCTTTCTCTCTCTCTCTCTCTCTCTCTCTCTCTCTCTCTCTCTCTCAAGAATATGAGATGTTTAGAATGCAACTGGGAGAAAAGATACTAGATTTGTAAATGAGGTTCACTCATTTGACAAACCATTTAATCGTTCTTGGGAAAACCTTTACCAACAATGAATTCAATTTAAAAGTTCTTAGATCCTTAACAAAGGCATAGCAGCCGAAAGTGACAGCATATTCAAAAAAGAAAAGTCTATCTAAGATGACACCAGGGGTATTGTTTAAAAATTGAACGATTGGAGAAGCATGTAGGACGTGAACATTAAGTTAGATCCCTTGCATTAAAAACTAAAGCAAAAGACTATGATGAATAAGAATCTCAATCCATAGTGAGAAGATGATGAAGATATAGAAGCATTCGTCAAGAAGTTTGGAAAATTATTAAAAAGATACAACAATGAAAATTGGTCAAAGAAAAAGGTTTAATGAAGAATCAACTTCAAGACAAAAGATAACTTGTTTTGAATATGGAAAAGAATGATATATTAAGAATTATTTATCTTTTATCCAAAAGAATAATAAACTCAACAACAAGAAGGATAAAAATCCAAGAATAACATATATCTCTTGGGAAGACAATGACGTGGGTAAAAATTCTGAAAATAAAGAACAAACACATCTATCATCCTTCAGGCTTTTACATTATTCTTTGATGATGATGAGGTTAGTAACGATAAACCTTCTTATGATGAATTACAATATATCTTTAATGATTTGCATGATGAGTGCCTAATACTTTCTAGATTATGTGTTAACCAAAAGAAAATGATTTCATGTCTATAAAGTAAATCAAATACCATGCAAGTAACATTTGACAAAGTTAAAACAATTTCATTATGTAATAAATGTAATTTTCTTGAATGAAATATTGTTGAATTAAATCAAGTGATATGTAAGTATGAAAAGGGACAATTTGGTTTAGAATGTATTATAATTAAGCAAAGATATGCAAATGATAGAAGTGGTCTTGGATATTCCAAATTTGACAAACCTAGTTCAAGTAAGACTGTCTTAGTAAAGTCTAACAAAGTTACAACAATGTTCAACTAAAGAAGTTGCAAAATAATTTTCAAACAAGAGTGACATATGTGAGATATACTTTCTATACTTCTAAAATAAATGAGTCATTTAATGAATCTTCATATTTTTATCTTAATTATAATTGACATACCCCTAATACATGCTATATGAGAAGATTTGGTTTATCAAGTGGAAAGTATATTTTGGTTGAGAAAGGACCAACCAAAAAGGATCCAAAGAGCTTTGGATACCTAGAAAGAAACATAAATTTACTTTTATAGATGTACTTGGAGATCATATGATATTATTGTAATATAAAAATTGGTTGTTAAAGACACAAGGATACAATTTGATATGGTAAAGTAAATATTTGTTTTTAAGATGAATTGAAAAGTTTGACACTTTCAATTAGTATTGTGAACAAGAGTAATTGTATTTATTTATATTATTTTATCTAACACTTTAATTATTATAATGTAAATTTACCCCATAAATAAATTATTGTATTATTTCCCATTCCATTATATTCTTTTAGATTATTCTACTTTTTGTTATTTTTTATTATGTCAAACGAGAGAGAAATGGTAGGGTAGGTTTGTTCTTGTTAATTATATTTTGAGGAGGAGAAAATTCTAAAACATCAAAAGAGTGTGGGAGATATACAAGATGGGGGAGTTTTTAGTTGGTGTACAAATTGCAAGATTCGGAAATATTAAAGCAACTCGTTGATGAACAAGAAAATTTCAAAGGATGTTTGTCATCATCAAAAAGTAATAGATTGTGAAGAAGAGTCTTTCCTTGACTTGGGCTAGGATTTTGATAAATACAAATACATCAACAAAAAAAAAAGAAAAAGATAAAATTCAACAATGATCAACAAAGATGAAAAAGATTAAGACTATGAATGATAAAGATAAAGACAACAATCAATTACGACAAATGGGAAACATCAACATTGAACAAAGTTAAGATTTTCTTTATCATTAATACATCACCATTTACTTATATATCACTTAAAAGCTCAAAAAATATCATTCAAAGTTAACCTAAAATATAGTTAAACTTATGCATCCATCATAGAGGTTTTTAGAAGTATATATAAAGTATCATACACTAGAAAACGAATTAACAACTTTCAAAATCAGATTTGTTAAGAATCAAATAACATTTTCAAAGTGTTTTTCATTTTTCATAATAGTTTGAAACTTTGTATACTTTCATAAACCAGACAAAGCTTCAAAACCAAATTAGTTTATAAAAAATTAAGTAAGATATATTTGAAGTGTGATATTGATAAGAATCAACAATTATGTTTAAGATCTGATTATCATAAAACCATCAATAATCTTTACTTCTTAACAAGTTTGAATATTTGCATATTCCATCAAAGTGTTTTGGTGAAGGTGTTTATAAATAGAAAATGGTGTAATTTATGGTTTTGTGAGGATCATCACATTGTTTGATGATCGTTGAAAAGGTTCTTTGAGTTTGGGTGATTCAAAGTCCATCATAGAGTCTTGCCTATGTTTATGTTTTAGAAGGGTTATAAAGAGGTCTTAGTGAATACTTGAATCACAAATGGGAAGTGATTCAAGAGAGATTTTTGAAAGCTGATGACAACATGAAACTCCATATTAAAATGCAACTGAGAATATTACCTTTCCAGAAACAACATATTTGAAATCACCATCGCAACTGGTAAAAACAAAGGGTATTTCTAAGAAGGTCAAACCAACACATAGTGACAATTCAACGATATGGTCTCTGTCATATTTCTAACATGTTGACAAACTTTTTCAAGAATCTCTGACTTCAAAATCTCAAAAAAAGTATTTTCAAAGGTGCTTGCATTAGTAAACCATCTCCTTCACCACGTTTACCAAAAATGATACACATTAAAGAGATGTCTATTTTTATGCATAAATACATTGAATGGATTGTAGATGTTAAGGATGACGATAACTGTGGTTATCGTATTGTTTAATTTTTTGCTCGATAAAGGAGAAGAGAATCATACGCTTGTCCCCTAACAACTTCTCAAAGAGTTGAAGGTGCAAAATAATCATAGACAAAACTATAAGGGAAAAATAACATTTTAATGCAATTCACGAATCTATTATACCTTGTGTTAACAGTCTGACACCGGAGTAACAATGAAAATTCTTCCCTGAAATGGATAATCTTATATCAAGTTCATATAATTTGATTTGCACGAGGAAACAATGGTAATGCAATGAGAGATGAAGCTGAACTCACAAAGAGCTTGAGTGGACAAAGAAAGTGTGCCATAACATCATCTCATAGGGGACGGAAGCACTAGTGTAGAAAGAGGAATTCACATATGCTTTTATGCATTTCACACCCGTTATTAGAGGGTGTAAATTCAAAGGGTGAGAAATGTCTGACGAATTTACACTCATTTTAAAATGGGTGTATATAGAGGGTATAAATTGTTTTATATATATATATATATATATATATATATATATATATATATATATATATATATATATATATATATATATATATATATATATATATATATATATATATATATATATATATATATATATATAATAAATGAATTTACACCCCATTTGATATAAATCAGGTGTAACATGAATAATACTTAATATGAATGTCAATAAATTTATACCCTATTTTATTTATCACGGGTGTAAAATATTTGAGAATTATATTATATTTAATTTTATTTACACCATATTTCATTCAACCAAATATTTTTGCATGCCGCTGGACATTCAGTAAACAAATTATTATTATCATGCATAACACACCTTGAATTGCTGATGAAATGACTCAAATAAGTAACAGTTATATAACTTATCACCTTATAAATACCTCCCCCCCCCCCCCCCACATTCACACTTGTGTCGTAACAGGTTATCCATTGAAATGAAAGTCGGGATCCTCAAATACTGGTAATTAAAAATATAATAGTTCAAAGAATGTATACCTCGTATATTGTAACTGATTTAGTGTCATGTGCATATCTCTATTAACTATTTCTGTTAATTCCTCAAGATCAATCTAAAACAAACATGGAGAATGATTCAAAAAATTACTTTATTCAATATGAACTTACAAAAAAATCTGAGATCCTTGACCCACTATATTTTATCATCAACATTCTTCCAAAGCAACCTTGAGTTCAACACAGACTCGTACCATTCAAGCTTTCTCGGCAAAACAGGTGATTTATCATGAATTTAAACTGCTCTCTTTCCAGTATATCTTAATAAATTAAAGGTGTTCCACCCAACCAAATCGTCAAACAACTCCATATTATGCATATTACTATAATCTGCAAACATCACAATTACATCCAACTTCTCTTTTCTCACAATCCAGCTATCTTTGTGCAAAAATCATTGAAATCTCTAGATGGGTCATCACCATTGAGGAATACGTGGAGTTCCTTTTCGGCACATTGATGAGTCTCTCTAAACCTTGTTCTGCCTCACCTAAAGATAAAAAAATTGAATAGTTTATTTCAAAGAAATCACCAAAAATGCAAGACATATCTAATCAAATTAAAAGATAAACATCAGCGTTCATTTATACATACAATGAGTTGGAAAAAGACAAATTTATAGTTATCTTAATTACCATAATTACACAGTCTTATCCATGATAACTCTATCACATTAATTCCAAGGACATGCATACCAATGAAAGATGAAATTTCCATAAACTACAAAGGGAGATAAATAGAAAAACCTTGACAAAGAAACAATAGCAATTTTTTAGAATCGGACATTTCAATAAAATCTCAAATGAACCACCACTAACTCAAAGAGACTTCACATTGCATCATACATCTCATGCCAACAATGTAGTTAGGCTACACATCAAGACACTTACGTAGCGGCCAACAAAAGTGTCAACAAACATATAACTTATAGAAATTTTAACTTTGATCTTAGTTAATTTTAAATTGCTATCGGTGTTTAACTTTAGCATAATGAAATTGACTTTTCTAGAACCAAAGTTAAACCCTGATAGAAAGTTAAAATTAATTAGGAAGGACCCACCTAACCATAAAACAATATTGTCTTTATAGAGAAGTCAATTATACTTCATTATAAGTCTAACTCCTAGAACTAATGGCATTAAAAGACATAAAAAATCATACACTGAGACACAGGAAGCACAATGTTATCCACATCACTTTGCATAATGATCATTTGAGAATATTGGTAAATAAAACCATCAAAGTTATTTTCGATATTTAATCAAACAAATTTAGAAAGCTACCATGAATTGATATTGCATCAGACAACAAAGAAAAAACTTCAACATACAAGCAGAAAAGCATTAAAATCAATACTAGAATGAATGTCTTTTATCATATACCTTCCCATGCATGTAACATTACTCTGTCAAATACCTTTACAACCATAGATTTTGTTTTAAAAAACTCAATACCAGAATGCATGTTTTTATTAGAATCTAGAAAGAGCATTGGAAAAGACAATATCATTGAAAAAGTAATTTTATACTTGTTGATAAGAATTTAATCAAATATATTAAACCAAACTAAAAACATCTTATACCAAAGGAGTGTTCAATAAATTTTTGCTTATTCTCAACAAGAGAGACACATTCAATTGGATGTTTTACTTGTTCGACAAAATCCAAATCCTCAAAAGTCAAATCCAACCTCTCCAACATATCCGACAAATTCTTATTAAACATAAACAAACCATAGTAAAGATCATACCTATCCCCATAAGTATTCTCAACCAAATTGAACAAAGATTCATAACCTTTCATATTTATAGGACTAGATTCCAACATCAACATATCAAAAACCCTACCAACAACATGTGTTATAAACTATGACTCTGTTGTATACCGATCATGATCATCACAACTATTCTCCACCATTCTACACCTTTCTCTGCTAAACACATATATAAACTTCTCACACCTTATAATCCTTTATTCTTCGTTTTCGATTCGAACTTTCTCGTAAACAAACGGAAGTCCACTCCAGCTATGGATTGCACTCTCAGGTCCAAACATGGGGTGAGTACAAAAGGATGTCAAAATCGGTTGGTAGAATTTCGAGAAGAAGGTTTTTGAGAAACTCTTTGATAGAAAGTCGTCAATGATTAATGTATTACGTTCAAGTCGCTGAAAGGGAAGAGAATGGACAATAATTTGTGTTGAGATTATTGAAGTACAAAGGAGGATAATTTTGGGTTCTTCTTGGAAGATATCGTCGGTGTTAGGGAAGAAACTGACGTCGAGAGTTTGAACGACGCTAGAGTAATTGGAGCGGTAATGAGGTAAAACGGTGTGACCTTGACAAACGAAGGTTTTGGCGAGGAACTGGCCAAAGTTTCTGAAACCAATGATTGTGATTTTGAGCTTTTCAGAGTTATGGATTTGAAGTGAGGTTCGTGATTCGTGGTTGGACGATGAACAATGTGCATAATGAACGGTGGTGAGGGCAACACAAGACTTACAGAGTGAAAATTTTCAATTTTACTTTAGGGTTTTTTTCAATTGAGAATATATATAATACTTTTATTTTGATTAAGAGAGTGTTTTTAGTAGACACATAATATTTTGGAAAGAGTATTTTATTATTTTAATTTAATTAAAATAATATTTTTGTAGAAATCTTATATTTGAGAAAACACTTTTTTAAGTCCATCTAATATTTGAAGTTGAACTCACAATGAGCTTGGGTAACCAAAGACAATGTACCATAAGATCATCTCATAGGGGATGGAAGTCACTTGCATTCAGGAATTCTTACAAAGATAAGGGTGTCAAGTCATCTCACAGTTTTAAGGTTCAAATGAAAATCAGCAATTGCAAAACTAATATCTACAAACTCAATAATAAGGGAAACTGTAAAACCAATGTATATAGAGAAATTTTCGCTTTAAATGTTTTCGAAAATGTACTTCCAAACTTATTCTGAAAGTATATTTCTAGATTTTTTTTTCGACAAAAATTAGGGTGTGACTCATTTCCATATGAATTTGATGTAATTCCAATGAATCGTTTAACATAAATGTTGCTATTACAATTACGCCCTTACTATTTTTTTTTCTATTGAGTTTATCGAATTTTTCGAAAAAAAATCTGAATTTTTCAAATATTGCGATAAAAAATCATCGATTTTTGGTAAAAATTTGAAGAAATATCATATTTTTCTAAACATCCAGTATAGCTTTTCGGATTTTTGAAAACTCCTGGTAGTTCATTTTCGATAGAAAAAAATATTTTAACACTATCAGATTTTTTTGAAAAATTTGATATAGTACCGTACTTTTCAAAAAAATCCAATAAACTACAACACTTTTTAAATTTTTCGGTAGTGTACATTTTTGTTTTGTTTATTGAATATGAACTATCAAAAAATTTAAAAATCCAGAATAATAAACCAGATACTGAATTTATCAAAAAAAATCTATATGTTAAATTTCTTTACAAAAAACAAGAAAAAATTCATATCGACAAATTAAAAATGAACTACCAAAAATTTGATTTATTATCGGAAATTTTGAATGAACTACCGAAAATTTGTTTCACACTTTTAAATCAAATTTATTCATGAACAGATTGAGAATTATGAAAATAGATGGGATATCAGAATTAATTTTAAGGATGACAAGTTAAATTCTCAAAAATCTTTTAGCATAAATGTTAAAAAAAAAATTGGGCCTAAATATTCATCAGCCCAATAATCTGATGAGGAATCTTTTTGGCAACCAGATATACACATATCATTCACCAAATTTTGACTAAACCCAAAATATCATTAAATTTTTCACCATTCTAAATTTTACAATTTGTTCCAAAAATTACATTTTAATCACCTAAAAATGTAGCGACCAAAGAAAATGTGCGGTAGAATTAAGAAGACCTTTTCGTATATTTTGCAGTTGCTTATCAAATAAGTGTAGATTTCTCATTTTTGAAAAATGCAAAATAGTGAACATTTGGCCCATTTTTATGGAAATTTAGATATTTATGCAAAATGCATATTTATAAAGAAATATAGCATATATTTATAGAAATGCATATTTTCATTTTTACCGTAAATATGTTAAATTTGTACAATTGTATTTTTTTAACATTTGAATTTGATTGCGTATTTATTTTTAGGGTAATGTAACTTATGCTCTAGGGGCACATGTTAAGAAACCCATAAATAAAAAATTTATTTTGAAAACATAAATAAAATTATTAATTATAAATTTTTAATAAATTTAATACACAATTTTCAAGAATTTGTCTCTTTATTTATTTCTTAACTTGTGCCCTTGGGGCACAAGTTAGCATTACCCTTATTTTTATCGTATATTTATGTTGGCGTTATTTATTTATTTAAAGATTTAAAAGACTTAATAGTATTTTTCATATGAATTGTAACGGTGTTAGGGTAAGTTGACGGTTCCATGGATAGACAAGTTTGGCCTCGTTACATTTTCGGAGTTTTTGAGTCTACACTCCTAATACCGGAGGGATTTATTAGTCAAAATATACTATTAGAATAAATAAAATTATAATATATTTTGGAATATTTTAAATATATAAGGAATTGATTGAGAAATTTTCTCATTTTTTAAGTCTAACATTTATCGCATAATTTAAAAGGAGACATAGTTGCGATCTCCACCTTCCACATATCTTAAAAAATTATACACAATAGATTTTTTATTAAGAGGGACAAATAGACATGTATGTTCTATTTATGTTCTTTCGTCAAAGTCCGTAAAAAAAAGGAATGGAGTGTGTTGAAAACTTTGGCACATCCTTCTAAAAATGGTTAGTATAACGGATGAGACCAACTCGTTTTGTCACTCCTAAAATTTAAAAGTAGTAAATAGTCATGTTCATTAAGTTTAAGTATGATCCCGTCAAAATCAATCCAAAAAACGGGACATAACATATAGTATTAAGTAAAGAGGCGAATTGCAAACTTTAACTTAATTCGTCAAAAATGAAGGGCTAAATAGATAGGTTTGATGTTTTCAGCCTTCAATTTTTTTGGGTTTAATTGCAACTTTGGTCTCCCTATTTTATCTTTTTTTTTTGTTTTGATCTCCCCCCATTTTAAAAATCATGATTTTGGTATTTTTTAAGTTTTGTGATGGATTTTAGTCCCCTCTGTTAGATTAAAATATATATTGATCTTATGTTCCTGATAACAAAAGAACAACAAGATCAATAAAACAATATGCGGAAATAGAATTAGAGGTTTTACCTCCAGCTATTGTAGTAGTGTTGTGAGTGCACCGCCTTTGATTCTTCCAAGCTCTTGCTCTCTCAATATAGATGGTGTATTTCTTTTTCGATGAGAGAAAGCTTTGGGGACCAAAGACTATTTATAGGCTTGGTTCTACCATCAAGAATTTAAAGTCATTAAAACTCATTACCACCCAATTAAATGGTCATATCAATTTACATTAAAACCAAAATAAACCATACCCTTTTCAGAACCAAAATCCCAAAACTATGGACCACATTAAAATTATTTTTTTATTATTATAATAAAAATAAGAAACTGTTACATTCTCCCACTTGGTCCATAGACCTGATTATTGGCATAAATGAGTCATGGAAAACTTACTCAAGAAATAAATATGTGAATCATAGAGATAGTCCCCCCTAAAAGCGAGTAGTCTCATCTATGTATTACAACATGTCTATTTTCAAGTATATATCTGTAATGTGGTAACTAACTTGATGAATAAACCAATGTTTACTCTTGGTCCAGATGTAACATATTTTCTCAAACTGATGTGCGTATGAAAATGAGAAAACATCACAATATAAGAGTTTTATTAATATACTGTATGTATACAATCATAAGGAGGACCCAAGTCCCATGTTCTCTACATGATCCTTAAATTTTATTGGTGGCATGCCCTTAGTCAAAGGATCAGCGATCATTAAATCAGTACTAATGTGATTAATAACTACTATTTTATCTTTAACTCTTTCTCTAATGGCTAAATACTTTATGTCGATGTGATTGCTTCGCCTTCCACTTTTATTGTTCTTAGCCATAAAGACAACTGCTGAATTATCGCAAAAAATCTTCAGAGGTTTAGAAATAGAATCCATGATTCTAAGCCCAGGAATAAAACTCTTAAGCCATACACCATGAGAAGTAGCCTCAAAATAGGAGACAAACTCGACTTCCATAGTAGAAGTGGCAACCAAGGTTTGCTTAGTACTTCTCCATGAAATAGCTCCATCAGCCATCATAAAAATATATCTTGATGCTGATTTGCGAGAATCAACACAACCAGCAAAGTCGGAGTATGAATAGCCAATCACATCAAGATTGTCCGTCTGCCTATACATTAGCATGTAACCTTTTGTTCCTTTAAGATATCTCAACACCTTCTTTGCAGCTTTCCAGTGATCCATACATGGATTACTCTGATATCTTCCTAAGACTCCAACAGCAAATGCAATGTCGGGCCTTGTGCATACTTGAGCATACATAAGACTTCCAACAACAGAAGCATATGGAATGTTATTCATTTGTTCCCGCTCAAAATCATTCTTAGGGCATTGATTCAAATTTAATCTATTGCCCTTGACAATGGGTGCAACATTTGGTGAACAATCTTTCATTCTAAATCTCTCTAAAACTTTATTGATGTAGGTTTCTTATGATAGACCCAAAATTCCTCGAAGTCTATCTCTGTGGATCTTAATTCCAATGACATAAGATGCCTCACCCATATCCTTCATATCAAAGTTTTTAGAGAGGAATTGTTTCACCTCATGTAGAAAACCTTTATCATTGGTTCCAAGTAGTATGTCATCCATATACGAAATGAGAAAACAAATTTTACTCCCACTGACCTTCTGGTATATACATTGATCCATGGGGTTTTCAATAATCCCAAATGAAGATATCGTTTCATGGAATTTAAGATACCATTGACGAGAGGCTTGTTTTAAACCATATATGGATCTCTTAAGCTTGCAAACCAAATGCTCACCACTATTAGAAGAGAAACCTTCAGGTTGTTTCATATAAACCTCATCCTCTAAATCACCATTAAGAAAGGTTGTTTTCACATCCATTTGATGCAACTCAAGGTCAAAATGTGCAACTAATGCCAAGATGACACGAAGAGAATCTTTCTTAGATACAGGAGAAAAAGTATCAGTGTAATCGATTCCCTCCTTTTGAGTAAATCCCTTAGCAACGAGTCTGGCCTTGTATCTCTCAATGTTGCCTAATGAATCTTTCTTGGTTTTAAAGACCCATTTACAACCAATGGACTTTACCCCTTTAGGTAACTCTACAGGATCTCATACGTCGTTGTTTTTCATGGAATTCATTTCATCGTTCATGGCATCATACCATGAATTTGACTCTTTGCAACTCATGGCTTGTCTAAAGCTCTCAGGATGATTCTCAGCTCCAACATTATAGTCAGATTCTTGTAGATACACAATGTAATCATTAGGAATAACTTATTTTCTTGTCCTAGTAGATCTTCTTAATGTTTGATCAACATTTTCTTGTGGATCTTGTTGTTCAACTAATTGTTCATCATCTTGATGACCAACTTGATTTACTGGATCATCAGTAGCTTGTGGAGTCTCGATGATTGGTTGATCAATATTCATTTAAACTTGAGGGATTTTGTAAATAGTAACCAATCTATTACTTGAAGTGGAAGGTTCATACTCTATATGATCATGCACAGAAATTGAATTTTTGATTTGATCGCTCCCACTGGTCAAATGATTTTCAAGAAATTTTGCATTTCTTGACTCCACAATCCTAGTTGTATGAGATGGACAATAAAATCTATAACCTTTAGACCTTTCGGCATATCCAATGAAATACCCACTAATGATCCTCGGATCTAGTTTCTTTTCTTGTGGGTTATAAATCCTCACCTCAGACGAACATCCCCAAACGCGCATATGTCGTAAACTCGGCTTCCATCCTTTAAATAACTCAAATGGTGTCTTTGGGAAAGCCTTGGATGGAACCCGGTTTAGAATATACACAGCCGTATTTAGTGCTTCATTCCACAATGATTTAGGAAGATTAGAGTTGCTAAGCATACTCTGCACCATGTTCAATAATGTTCGGTTTCTTCTTTCCGTAACACCATTTTGGTTCGGAGAACCGGGCATTATGATATATTGGGCAACAATCCCATGTTCTTAAAGAAACTTAGCAAATGGACCAGGTGCTTGTCCACTCTCAGTGTATCTACCATAGTATTCACCACCCCGATCTGATCTCACTATCTTTATTTGTTTTCCACACCGGTTCTCAACTTCAGCCTTAAAGACTTTGAAGGCATCCAATGCTTCATATTTATTGTTAAGCAAATAAATATTCATATATCATGAGTAATCATCTATGAAAGTGATGAAATATTTCTGACCATGTGCATCCATATCAGGACATCATATGTCTGTATGAATTATTTCTAATATACTTGAACTTCTATTGGCACCTTTCTTAGACATGTTGGTATGCTTTCCCTTAATGCAGTCAACACAAGTTTCAAAGTCAGCAAAATCTAGAGTATTAAGTACCCCATCTTTTACTAACCTTTTAATTCTCTCTATGGAGATATATTCTAATCTCCGATGCCATAACATAGAAGAATTCTCATTAATATTACACCGCTTAGTGCCAGTTTGAACATGCATTGAACTATAAATGGATTCGATTTGTAAATTAATACGATAAAGACCATCAGACAATATACCATTCCCAACACATTCCGAATTATAAAATAATTCAAACAAGGTGTCTTTAAAATTAAAGGAATATCCAAAAGGTACAAGTCTAGAAACTGAAATCCACTTTCGTGAGAAACTTGGTACATAAAAGGTCCTTTCTAATTTCAAAACAAAACCATTATTCAAAATTAAATTGCAATTTCCAATAGCCTCCACATGTGAGCCCATCCTGCTTCTTGATAGGGCAGTCGACTCACTTTCCACTGGCTTCCTTAGGTTTTTCATACCCTGTAAGGAATTTGTTATATGGATTGTTGATCCAGAATCAATCCACCAGGTGTTAATATTAACATTGGTCATATTAGATTCATAACAAACAAATGAGAATAAATTACCTTTCTTCTCAAGCCATTCTTTGAATCCAGGGCATTCCTTCTTCATGTGTCCTCCCGTTTTACAGAAGTAACACTTTACTTCTTTCTTGATATCACCTTGCAGTGGTATTTTGAATTTCCCTATCTTATTGGCTTGTGACTTATCAATTTTGAAAGCTCTGTTCTTCCCGCGAGTGCTTGTCAGCAATGCACTCTCACTCTGTTCCATTACAAGCCTTTCTTCTTCTTGAACACACATGGTCATTAATTCATTGATTGGTCATTTGTCTTTATGTGTATTGTAGGAGATCTTGAAAGGCCCATACTCAGACGGAAGAGAGTTCAGAATATAGTGCACCAGGAAGGAGTCAGACATATCTGAAGGTGAGAAAAACAAGAAAGGGGGGGTTTGAATTGTTTGGAAAAATAAGCGCTTTTCAAAATGAAAATCACACAAGGATTTTATACTGGTTCGCTTATAACACAAAGCTACTCCAGTCCACCCGGCCGAGGTGATTTCGCCTTCAACAAGGACTTAATCCACTAATCTTGAAAGATTACAAACAACGTCTAAAAGAAAAATCTCTTAGTCCTCTCAAGTATACAGACTACACAGAGTCACTTGAGGAAATCAACAATCAATAGATGAAAGATTTATGTAATCTAGAGTGCTTCTAAGATAAGCTAATATTACAATAGTAAGAACAAAGTGATTCACGTTATAAGCAAAAGCTCCATGAAGATTTAGAGAGCAAGAATGTTTTCTTGTGCGTTGATGTTTTAGTATAATTTCTGCTTGTATGTGTTGTGTGCTGAATGTTGATTTGCAGTCCTTTATATAGATCAGTGAGGTAGTAGTTGAAACTGATGAGTAATAAGATGAATTTACGCCATAACATAAATGGCTTCTGCAGGATAACTTTCTCTCCTTGAAATGACTACTTACCACATATAGTATCTTCTTCATTGAAATTGGAGATTAACGTCTCTTTTTGTATTAGGAAATCCATTTGCAAATCTTTACTTGACTTTAACGTTACTCTTTCATAATTAGCAATTTTATGATCAGAGTCTTTGTGTATCTGAGAGTCTTGGAGTCTTGCTTCTGATGTTGATCTCTTTTGAGTTCTGATGGATTCTTCAGATAGCGCTGATAAGTTCTGGAATTTAGAGATAGCGTTGTTCAGAGTCAGAACATCTAGAGCTTACTTCTTGTTCAGATGCTTCTGATACTTGCTGTTTTGTTCAGAGTTAGACTTTCTTGAACGTGTTTCCACTTCAGATGCTTCTTATCTTCTGATAATTTGTATCTGATCTGGTTCTGTATCTGATGACATCATCAGATTTCTTCCTTCTTTCTTTAGAACCCTGCACACTTAGAAACTTTTCGTTAGGGTGCCATTTTTGGTTTCATCCTTTGTTATCATCAAAATCAAGGAATCTGTTGTAGAATAATTTTTGTTCTTACAATCTCCCCCTTTTTGATGATGACAAAACAATCTTAATTAGCAGATGAAACATATAAAATATCAGATCAGATAGATAAGAGCTCCCCCTGAGATAGTGCTAGGGAGTTCAGAAGTTCTTACCAGAGCTTCCAAGCAATGAGGTTTCTGAAACTTTCTGCAATTTCTTAAGTCCAAGTTAGATAATTATATTTTTAAGAAAAATATGTTGCAGAGTGTTTAAGGTATTTAGACAATATTTTCATCAGAGCTATTAATGACTTCTCCCCCTTTTTGTCAGAATCAAAAAGACATAGCAAAAATAAATAAATAAAGAGAAAAACAATGTATTCAGATAAAAGCACAAAGGCAACAAGAACATGAAAACATCAGAAAGCAAAAGATAAAACAACAGGCAAACAAAAAAAATCCTAAGTGTAATACCCCAAAATTTACCCTTCATTTTTCCTGAAAAAAAAAACGAAAAAAATAAATAATAATAATAATAATAATAATAATTTAATTAATTAATTAATTAATTAAATAAATAAATAAAATATAACAAATTATTTTGGACTTGGGTCTCCCTCATTTGAGCCCATTACCCACGAAAATCAGTCTATAAATACTGAAGTTTCAGTAGAGGAAAACACACTTGGAATTACACTTGGAGTTACACTGGGAGAGTCACTGGAAAAAGATAGTGAGAGAAAGAAGACAGAACAAAGGGGGATTTTGAGGAGAAACAAAACACTCTGAGGTTTCCTTGGAACAAAACCCTGAGGAAAAAGATAGTGAGAGAAGACCTGACAGAGAACTCAGAGCAGCCTCCAAACCCTGAAGGGAACTCAACTTGTAAACCTCACGGGCGCAACTCAATCAAGCTCTCCAATCAGGTTTGCCCTATATCCATCATCTTTATGCCTTTTATTTGAATGCTCTAAATGTATGAGGTATTATGGGTGAATTTGATACCTTTTTGTGAGCCTTTTGTGAATTTTGATGGAATTATTCATGTGGTTACATTTTGATTTAGGGGCAACTCTGGGTTACCCTATTTTGTTTATTCTAACCTGTCTTGTGTTTCCATGGCATTGTTTTCTCTTGATTTCATCCTACTACTCTAACCCTTTGTCGAGTTTTGTGAGGGCTCACATGGCTTTCGCAGAGACACTCGCGTGGTTTCCCACTTTATTTGTGGGATACCCCCTGGAGTTTTATTCTGATTATTCGTGTTGACTGATTTCCTTTGACGGTCCAGCTGGAGACATTTCAGGGTTTCTTGCCCCTTTAACTGCTATAGCTTCGGATCTTTATCCGTGTGGTAATTTTTTCCCTTTCTCATACTTTATCGCTTTCTTAGCTGGAAGACCTCGATAGGAGGCAATGTTTGAGCCCCTTGGTGGCATTTTACTTTGAGATACATGTTTTGTGTTTTGTATTCATATCCCTGCAGGTAGCGCGGTTCCTTCGTCAAGGACTGCCTTTTTGCCCTCGAGCATCCCAAACCCTAAAACCCAAAGCAACACGTTTACTCCTTCTACTACATGCGAGTAAGTCTCCAAAGGTCGAGCATCCGGTAGATTGCGTAGTAACGTTGTTCGTCCAAAACCCAATCCATAACCCCGTAGTTAGCCGAACTACGGCTTGCTCTGATTCTCATTCCAGATGAGATACGTAGGCATGAGACGCGATGTCTTAGCGAGCACACATCCCCTTAACCCATAGGTCAGCCGAGCTACGAAGACTCTGATTCTCATATTCAGATGAGATACGTATGCAGTGGATGCGACATCCGCGCGAGTCATTTCTCTTAACCTTTTTAGTAAATAAACACATTAGGTAAACCCGCGCCCTTTAGACAAAAACTACAAAAGTGGATCCCGTAGAGTACTATGGATGCGTAGGGGTGCTAATACCTTCCCTTCGCATAACCGACTCCCGAACCCAAGATTTGGTTGCGAGACCCCGTCTTGTCCTTTCCTTTTTCAGGTTTACTTCGAGCGTTTCCTTTCCCTCCTTTGGGATGAATAACGCACGGTGGCGACTCTTCTGTCATTCTCTTTCGCCGGTTGTTTTTTTCGCACACTGTATTTTTCAGGTTGCGACAGCTGGCGACTCTGCTGGGGATTTTGAGAAGTTGACCTCTTGCTGGTCCATCTTCCCTAAGCGAGTCCCTCATAGCTTTTGTAGTTTGTTTGTTTATTGGGTGTTCATGCTTTTGTACAGTTATTTATTTACCTGTTTTACCTTATTACATTGTGTACATATCATTGTTGTATCTGTTTTTGTTGGCTGGCTGCTTGGTGATCTTTGTGAGATGAGTTCTATACCCGAACTCGAGTGCACTTAAGATAGGAGAATGGCATAGTCCTGTCAACTTGTGTGGAGTATTCCTTAGCGAGTTGACTTGCAAGCCCATTCACTTGGTGGAGGTCATGTTGAGATCAATAATGTCACATAAGTAAGTTGTGGTTAGACATTACTTGTTCCAATATAGACCTAAGAAGCCAAGGACCTTAGTTTACCTAACCCATCTTGGCCTATTCGTAGGACGTAGTGCGGAAGTCGTTCAAGTGTAAGATTTGATACGATTGTTACGCGATACTACACTCATAAGAGTCTCTCTTGAGAATATTGTTGGAATACGAGTAGTCGTTCCTCTAATAATATCCGAAAGATGGGATTATGACTATGGGAACCTTTTTGTAGAACATGTTTGGCAGGTTTAAACCTTAGTACACTCCTTTTGGGTGGTTCTTAACCTAAACTCCATGCTCGTGACTTGCGACAAACCCTTGATTCATGGTTAATCCGATCAGGTATCCTTAATATCAATGAAACTCGGGTGTTGATAAGGTGTAAACCATAATCCGCCAAAATGGGTGGTTGATATTAAGGATAACATGATCCATCCCATGACCTTTGTTTGGTGTGCTCTTAATTTCTCTCCAGACAGTGCAACCTGACAGATGTTCAAGCAGATATAGCAATCCTGATTGACATACCACTGCATTGCATTCACATCATCACATCATTTGCATTCATATCATTTAACACATGTTTATCCTTTTCAAGGGGGTTTAAATCTTCTTCTTGATTCTAGTCGGGGTTTTCTTCTTACGCTGTTTATCAAATGTGAGACTGGAATCAAGGAGGTAGAATACCTTTTGGAATTGATAAACATGTCATTGCATTTGCATAGTCATCCGCATGTCTTGCATAACAGGTACCGCCACAGTGTTCTCAGTTTGTTTGGTGTCCCACTAGCAGGATAGCTGACTCAGGCATTCATCGATACGGTACCCGAAGGAATCAACAGAGAGCAATGGAGAGCCTACAAGCAGAGCTCGCCGAGATGAAGATTCGCATGAATCAATTCATGGATTTGGTTCAAGGGGTGGCTCAAGGACAGCAGGAGCTTAGATTGTTGGTACAGAGGGATCCCCCTATTACTCAACCGGAGACGTTGGCTGATCCTCCAGCTGGAGAGGCTAATGGTCCCAATGGACCAGGGCCTATCCCGATCCCGCGTATCAACCTAGATCAACAACCCATTCAGGATGGTCAGGATGATCAGTTCCCTTTGCTTCAGGAAGACTTTGGCATGGACCCCATGTTTAAAAGATTGGAAGAGAGGTTGAAAGCAGTGGAAGGACAGAATCTTCTGGGAGTAGATGTTGCTGACTTGGGGCTGGTCCCAGGTGTGCGAGTGCCACCGAAATTCAAGGTCCCGATATTCGACAAATACAATGGCAGCTCTTGCCCCAAAACTCACGTGCAAGCCTATTTCCGTAAAATGGTTGCATACTCTGACGACGAGAAGCTACTTATGTACTTCTTCCAGGACAGCCTGGCTGGGGCATCCCTGGAATGGTATATGAGGCTGGACAGAGCCCACATCCGTTGCTGGAGGGATTTGGCGGAGGCTTTCGTGAAGCAGTACCAGTATAATGCAGACATGGCTCCGGACAGAACTCAACTTCAGAATCTGTCTCTTAAAAGCAATGAGTGCTTCAGGGAATACACTCAACGCTGGAGGGATACAGCTTCCCGTGTTCAGCCTCCTATGTTGGAAAAGGAAATGGCCAACATGTTCATGAATACGCTGCCTGGACCTTATCTGGAGCGTCTGGTGGGGTGCAATGCTTCCAACTTTGCTGATGTGGTCTCTACCGGAGAAAGGGTGGAGAATTACCTAAAGACCTATAAGAGCCAAAATGGAGTTGGATCCTCATCAGGGGTGAAGAAATCGTTCATTCAGGGACAGAAGAGGAGAGAAGGGGATGCAAGTGCCATATCTTCTTATCATAACAGGGATAACCGGAGGAATAATTTTCAGAATTATCATCAGCAACCGTATGTTGCGGCTGTGACCATTCCAGCTGCAGCACCACTACAACAACAACAATCACAATGTCAACCAGCTCAGTATCAACAGCAGCAACAACCGGGTAACAGACCCGCTTATCAACAGAGGCAAAGGATGATGGACCGGCGTTTCGACACCCTTCCAATGTCGTATGCTCAGTTGCTTTCTAGTCTTCAACAACTACAACTTGTGCAACTGCGCACTCTGGCTCCTCCTGTTGGTAGACTTCCGATGGGTTACGACGCCAACGCTAGGTGTAGCTTCCACTCTGGGGCACCTGGCCACAATATTGAGAACTGCAAAGCTTTTAAGCACGTAGTTCAGGATCTCATAGAGTCAAAGGCCATCGACCTTGCACCAGCTCCGAATGTCGTCAACAATCCCATGCCCCAGCATGGTGGTGCGAACGTTAATATGATAGAGGGAAAAGCCAAGCCCATTAAGGATGTGTTGAAGTTGAAGACTCCATTGTTGGATATCAAAGGATGCTTGCTGAAGGCCGATGTCTTCCCCGGTTGTGGGAAGGGTTGTTTGGATTGTGCTACTCAGGGCGGAGATTGTTTGAAGTTACAGCAGGGTATCCAGGCCTTGCTCGACAAAGGTATCCTCCAGGTTGAGGGTCTGTCTGTCCAAGAGTCTGCGGAAGGGGTTGAGGAAGAAGGGTTTGAAGATGCTACTGATGAATTCACAGATGTTGTTCCTGTTAATTTTGTGATTCCCATCCAAGTCTCTGCAGTCAACGAAGAAGAGGGGGATAGTGATTGTGACATTGACAATTGGGTGCGTCCGAAGATCCCGGGTGAAGTCATCAACAATTGGTCTTCTGAAGAGATTATCCAAGTCACTCTTCTTGAAGAGTAATTTTCTTTGTTTATTCATGCATATCCAAGTCTTACGTTCCGCCCAGGGCGTAATGACTCATTGTAGGGCCCATCTATGTGACAATTGCATTTTTATCATAAATAAAGGACGTCTTTTTGCATTCAAATATTTCGTTCCCTGTCTTTCTATTTTTGCAGTTTTTCAAAATAAAAAAATGGCAATGTTTTGTTTAGTTTTCACTTCTTGTTCACACTCATAAGCACATACCATCACTCATGCAGATGCACAACACCGGATCCTATTGATAACGGTTCTGCTATGGCTCGTTTCGACTTTGAAAATCCAATCTTTCAAGCTGAAGAAGAGGGTGATGAAGACTGTGAACTCCCTGAAGAGCTTACCAGGTTATTAAAACAAGAGGAAAGGGTTATTCAACCGCATCAAGAGTCTGTTGAAGTGATTAATCTCGGCACCGAGGACACCAAGAGAGAAATCAAGATAGGGGCTGCTTTAGAAGACAATGTGAAGAAAGGGCTGATTGAATTGCTGCAAGAATACGTTGACATCTTCGCCTGGTCTTATCAGGATATGCCTGGGCTGGACACAGACATCGTGGTGCACCGCTTGCCTCTCAAAGAAGGTTGTCCTCCGGTCAAGCAGAAGCTCAGAAGAACAAGACCAGAGATGGCTGTCAAGATAAAGGAAGAAGTGCAAAAGCAGTTGGATGCAGGGTTTCTAGCAGTCACCAGTTATCCGCCATGGGTTGCAAACATCGTCCCAGTACCTAAGAAGGACGGAAAGGTACGGATGTGTGTCGACTACCGGGATCTGAACAGAGCTAGCCCTAAAGATGATTTCCCATTACCTCACATCGACGTTTTGGTGGATAATACAGCTCAGTTCTCGGTATTCTCCTTCATGGATGGCTTTTCTGGCTATAACCAAATCAAGATGGCACCAGAAGACATGGAAAAGACAACTTTCATAACTCCATGGGGCACCTTCTGCTACAAGGTGATGCCGTTTGGTCTGAAAAATGCCGGAGCAACATATCAGCGAGCAATGGTGACTCTGTTCCATGATATGATTCATCATGAAATCGTGGTTTATGTGGACGATATGATTGCCAAATCTCAGACAGAAGAAGAACATTTGTTGAATTTGCAGAAACTGTTTGAGCGTTTGAGGAAATTCAAACTGAGACTTAATCCGAATAAGTGCACTTTCGGGGTGAGATCGGGAAATTTGTTGGGTTTTATTGTTAGCGGAAAAGGGATTGAGGTGGATCCTGACAAAGTAAAAGCAATACAGGAAATGTCTGAGCCAAGAACAGAGAAGCAAGTCCGTAGTTTCTTAGGGAGGTTGAACTACATTGCAAGGTTCATCTCTCACCTAACAACCACGTGTGAGCCAATTTTCAAATTACTGAGGAAGGATCAGGCTATCAGGTGGAATGAAGATTGTCAAAGGGCTTTCGAGAAGATAAAAGAGTATCTACAGAAACCTCCGATCCTTATACCTCCAGTTCCTGGGAGACCTCTGATAATGTACCTATCAGTGACCGAGAACTCGATGGGGTGTGTATTGGGACAGCATGACGAGTCTGGTCGAAAAGAGCATGCCATATACTACCTTAGCAAAAAGTTTACCGACTGTGAAATCAAATATTCGCAGCCTGAGAAAACTTGCTGTGCTTTGGCCTGGGCTGCTCGCCGACTGAGACAGTATATGTTGAACCATACTACCTTGTTGATTTCTAAGATGGATCCAGTGAAATACATATTCGAGAAGCCAGCTCTCACCGGAAGGGTCGCTCGTTGGCAAATGATTTTAACAGAGTATGATATTCAGTACACGTCACAGAAGGCCATCAAAGGGAGTATTCTGTCAGACTACCTTGCCGAGCAACCGATTGATGATTATGAGCCAATGAAGTTTGAATTCCCTGATGAAGACATCATGTTCCTCAAGATGAAAGACTGTGAAGAGCCAGTTGTTGAGGAGGGACCTGATTCAAACGAAAAGTGGACTTTGTTGTTTGATGGGGCTGTCAATGCTAGAGGTAGTGGAATTGGCGCTGTCATTACTACTCCGAAGGGTGCCCACATGCCTTTCACCGCTCGTTTGACTTTTGAGTGCACAAATAATGAAGCTGAGTACGAGGCCTGTATCTTGGGTATTGAGCAAGCCATTGATCTGAGAATCAAGACTCTGGACATCTTCGGAGATTCAGCTCTGGTGATGAATCAAGTGAATGGTGATTGGAATACTCTCCAGCCCACTCTGGTCCCCTACAGAGATTACACGAGAAGACTTTTGACTTTCTTCACAACGGTAAAATTGTATCATATACCTCGTGATGAGAACCAGATGGCAGACGCACTTGCTACTCTATCCTCCATGATCAAGGTAATTCGTTGGAACCATGCTCCCAGGATCGATGTGATGCGCCTTGACAGGGCCGCGTATGTGTTTGCTGCTGAACTGGTAGTCGATGACAAGCCCTGGTATCACGATATCAAGTGCTTTCTGAAGAATCAAGAGTACCCTGCAGGGGCATCCAACAATGACAGAAAGACTTTGAGAAGATTGGCAGGCAGTTTCTTCTTGAACAAAGACGATATGCTGTATAAGAGGAACTTCGACATGGTTTTGCTCAGATGCGTGGACAGACACGAGGCGGACATGTTAATGCAGGAAGTTCATGAAGGTTCCTTCGGTACTCATGCCGGCGGACATGCAATGGCTAAGAAATTGTTGAGAGCGGGTTATTATTGGATGACCATGGAATCATATTGTTTCAAGTATGCTCGGAAGTGTCATAAGTGCCAGATTTATGCTGATAAGGTGCATGTACCGCCGAATCCTCTGAATGTGATGTCTTCGCCGTGGCCGTTTGCCATGTGGGGCATTGACATGATTGGAAAGATTGAGCCGACTGCTTCCAATGGGCATCGCTTCATCCTTGTTGCCATCGACTATTTCACCAAGTGGGTCGAGGCAGCGTCGTTCGCGAATGTCACCAGACATGTGGTTGCCCGTTTCATCAAGAAAGAAATCATTTGTCGCTATGGGATTCCCGAAAGAATCATTACTGATAATGGTTCTAATCTCAACAACAAAATGATGAAGGAGTTGTGTCAGAACTTCAACATTCAGCATCAGAATTCTTCCCCTTACCGCCCTAAGATGAACGGCGCTGTTGAGGCGGCAAATAAGAACATAAAGAAGATTGTGCAGAAGATGGTCGTCACGTACAGAGATTGGCATGAGATGCTACCTTTCGCCTTGCATGGGTACCGTACTTCAGTACGTACATCGACCGGGGCAACCCCCTACTCCCTTGTGTATGGTATGGAAGCAGTCCTACCTGTTGAAGTGGAGATCCCTTCTCTAAGAGTCTTGTTGGATATCAAGCTAGACGAAGCTGAATGGATTCGGACAAGGTTCAATGAGTTGAGTCTTATCGAAGAGAAGCGAATGGCAGCCATTTGTCATGGGCAGTTGTATCAGAGTCGGATGAAGAGAGCCTTTGATCAGAAAGTGCGTCCTCGTTGTTTCCAAGTCGGAGATTTAGTTTTGAAAAGGATCCTTCCTCCTCAGACAGATCGCAGGGGCAAGTGGACTCCTAACTATGATGGACCGTATATCGTCACCAAGGTTTTTGATGGTGGGGCTTTAATGCTTGCAACTATGGATGGTGAAAACTTCACTTCCCCTGTGAACTCAGACGCAGTTAAAAAATACTTCGCATAAAATAGACCCGCTGGACAGTAAAAAGAGTAGTCCAGGCAAAAATGGGCATCCCGACGAACCAAGAAAATGAAAAGGTTCGGGCAAAAATTAGGGATTAAAAATGAAAAGATCGTACACCCGGTAAGTTGAAAACCTGAAAAGGCAACTTAGGCAAAAATGGGTATCCCGGTGGATTGAAAACCCGAAAAGGGCGATCCAGGCAAAAGTTAGGGATTAAGCGAATGACTGCGTTCTGAGTAGTTCTAAATCTCATCTCGTGCCAATGACTAGAAATTTTTGAAGGATAGGAAACAGTCCAATCACTCTTTCAGAAGGCTGATTATCTGGAGGATCTTGAAGACGAGCAAGTCATAGCAGAATTGGAACCCAATAGAAATCCATTTCACATTGCCATTAGATTAATTTCTGTTTTTATCTATTGTGCGATTACCTCTTTCCAGGGATTGCTTCCTAATGTAAATGCCTATTCAGAGGCCATTCAATCAATAAAATCATGTTATTCAGTATATCTCTGTTTTCATTTTCATTTTCATTTTACTGTTTTGTTTGCAAAAATGACGTTCGAATTTTTGATAAACATTGCATCATGACACATAAGGGCTTTACAGGTACAGGCTTAATAAACATTTAAAATTGCTGTAAATTTTAAGTGCTTTGGATCGTCTATTCAGAACAGATACCCTCGGGGCATTTCCTTAAAATCTCCTGCAGATGATCGTGAATATCTTCCCCAGTGAAGTCGCCAACAGACGAATTCAGTGTCTTGACCCTGCAGAGCTGATCAGAGTGTTGGATTCTTCAATCCCCAGCAGTTTCTCACCACCGTACTTCCTCAAGCGGTTGTTTCAAGACATACACTCCCCAGTAGAGTTGACAGTGCCAGACTATATATCCCCAGCGGAGTTGACAGTGCCAGACTGTATCTTCCCAGCAGAAGTGGCTGCTCCTTAGAGTTCGATGCCAGATCGATAATCCCAATGCCAAATCCATGGTTTCTTTCGTTGAAGCAGAACCTCGGTACCGTATCAGTGTTTGCTCCCCCTGCTGAGTCATCTCTCGCAAACCGTGGTTGCCAGAATCATTGTAGCTCTCCTCAGCAGCAGGCTTCCAATGCCATTCTTTCCCCGATCAGAGTCTCGGTATGGCCAGAACACCGCATGGCTAGTCATCTCCCCACAGAGTTCTTTGCGCTGTGCATCTCCAACAGCCTTGCCAGGGTCCAGAGGATGGTAATCATTTCCCCAGCAGATCCCCTTGCCTCGGCTTGGCATTCTACCCAGCATTTCGCATCCCTGCATGTAGAATCATATTGCATTGCATCCTTCCAAAAATCGCGTAGCATTTCCATTTTCATGGAGCATTACGCCATTGAAAAATTCAAACATACGCATGTAAGCATAAAACATTCTCGGTATCCCAAGTGATAAGCTAGAAGTTATTTCCAGTACTCAGACTGAAGATTGTTCATGACTTACCTTTGTTATCCCCAGCAAGTGTCATTGGCCCATGCGCCGCCTCTATTATCATTCCCTATTTCTGCCAATGCTGACAGGCATGAAATTTTCCGGTATCCAGACCGAAGTGGCATTCAGGCCAGTTTTACCGGTATCCAGACCGAAGTGGCGTTCAGGCCAGTTTTCCCGGTATCCAGACCGAAGTGGCATTCAGGCCAGTGTTCCGATGTTCAGATCGAAGAAGTTTCCGACGTTCAGGTCGATGCAACTTGTGGCATTCAGGCCAGTTTTCCCGGTATCCAGACCGAAGTGGCATTCAGACCAGTTTTCCGGTATCTAGACCGAAGTGGCATTCAGGCCAGTGTTCCGATGTTCAGATCGAAGAAGTTTCCGACGTTCAGGTCGATGCAACTTGTGGCATTCAGGCCAGTTTTCCGGTATTCAGATCGAAGTGGCATTCAGGCCAATTTTCCGATATTCAGATCGAAGTGGCATTCAGGCCAATTTTCCGATGTTCAGATCGAAGAAGGTTCCGACGTTCAGGTCGATGCGACTTGTGGCATTCAGGCCCATTTTCCGATGTTCAGATCGAAATCCTTTCCAGTATTCAGACTGATGAGCGGCATTCGAGCCATGGTTATTTCTGTGTCACCATTTATTTTGGTATCCAGTTTAACATTCTTTTTCGATATTCAAACTGACTCTCACCGTACCAGACGAATTCTTCTTTCAAGACCACCTCTTTGCTGATTCTGACAGATATTGTTACTTCACTTCACTTCAGTGCAAATTTTTGGGCTTTTATTGTATTCAATCCCTTGATACCTCGAAAGTACGAAAGCAACTGCCATCTTCTTTCCGGATCTCCAGTTGATTGAATAGGGGCAGCTGTAATACCCCAAAATTTACCCTTCATTTTTCCTGAAAAAAAAAACGAAAAAAAAAATAAAAAAAAATAATAATAATAATTTAATTAATTAATTAATTAATTAATTAATTAATTAAATAAATAAATAAAATAAATAAAATATAACAAATTATTTTGGACTTGGGTCTCCCTCATTTGAGCCCATTACCCACGAAAATCAGTCTATAAATACTGAAGTTTCAGTAGAGGAAAACACACTTGGAATTACACTTGGAGTTACACTTGGAGTTACACTAGGAGAGTCACTGGAAAAAGATAGTGAGAGAAAGAAGACAGAACAAAGGGGGATTTTGAGGAGAAACAAAACACTCTGAGGTTTCCTTGGAACAAAACCCTGAGGAAAAAGATAGTGAGAGAAGACCTGACAGAGAACTCAGAGCAGCCTCCAAACCCTGAAGGGAACTCAACTTGTAAACCTCACGGGCGCAACTCAATCAAGCTCTCCAATCAGGTTTGCCCTATATCCATCATCTTTATGCCTTTTATTTGAATGCTCTAAATGTATGAGGTATTATGGGTGAATTTGATACCTTTTTGTGAGCCTTTTGTGAATTTTGATGGAATTATTCATGTGGTTACATTTTGATTTAGGGGCAACTCTGGGTTACCCTATTTTGTTTATTCTAACCTGTCTTGTGTTTCCATGGCATTGTTTTCTCTTGATTTCATCCTACTACTCTAACCCTTTGTCGAGTTTTGTGAGGGCTCACATGGCTTTCGCAGAGACACTCGCGTGGTTTCCCACTTTATTTGTGGGATACCCCCTGGAGTTTTATTCTGATTATTCGTGTTGACTGATTTCCTTTGACGGTCCAGCTGGAGACATTTCAGGGTTTCTTCCCCCTTTAACTGCTATAGCTTCGGATCTTTATCCGTGTGGTAATTTTTTCCCTTTCTCATACTTTATCGCTTTCTTAGCTGGAAGACCTCGATAGGAGGCAATGTTTGAGCCCCTTGGTGGCATTTTACTTTGAGATACATGTTTTGTGTTTTGTATTCATATCCCTGCAGGTAGCGCGGTTCCTTCGTCAAGGACTGCCTTTTTGCCCTCGAGCATCCCAAACCCTAAAACCCAAAGCAACACGTTTACTCCTTCTACTACAGGCGAGTAAGTCTCCAAAGGTCGAGCATCCGGTAGATTGCGTAGTAACGTTGTTCGTCCAAAACCCAATCCATAACCCCGTAGTTAGCCGAACTACGGCTTGCTCTGATTCTCATTCCAGATGAGATACGTAGGCATGAGACGCGATGTCTTAGCGAGCACACATCCCCTTAACCCATAGGTCAGTCGAGCTACGAAGACTCTGATTCTCATATTCAGATGAGATACGTATGCAGTGGATGCGACATCCGCGCGAGTCATTTCTCTTAACCTTTTTAGTAAATAAACACATTAGGTAAACCCGCGCCCTTTAGACAAAAACTACAAAAGTGGATCCCGTAGAGCACTATGGATGCGTAGGGGTGCTAATACCTTCCCTTCGCATAACCGACTCCCGAACCCAAGATTTGGTTGCGAGACCCCGTCTTGTCCTTTCCTTTTTCAGGTTTACTTCGAGCGTTTCCTTTCCCTCCTTTGGGATGAATAACGCACGGTGGCGACTCTTCTGTCATTCTCTTCCGCCGGTTGTTTTTTTCGCACACTGTATTTTTCAGGTTGCGACACTAAGTGTCTAGGGGTTCGGAGGCGGAGGCATTCTCTGAAGCAACATAGCAAGCATGTTCTGGATGTTGTCGTTGACAGTATCTTGCTTGTCCATTCTGGCCCGGAGTTCATTCTGATCTTGCTTAAGTTCTTTCAGAGTCTGAAGAACCATAGGGATAACAGAAGAAGACTCCCCCAGAGTCAGAGCCTGCTGTGCTTCAGCAGCGGCCTGTGCTTCAGCTTCTGCAGCAGCAGCAGCATCTGCCAGAGCCTTAGCTTCAGCTTCCTTTTCCCTTAGGATTTCAGCTTGATGAGCTTTTTCTTCTTCCAGCCTTCTGGCTTCTTCAGCTTCTCGCGCAAGTCTCTCTTCCTCTAGCCTCCTGGCTTCTTCAGCAGCTTCTCTGGCAAGTCTTTCCTGGAGTCTCGCCTCAACATCTCTGATGTAGCCATTTCTGACTTGTTCAGAGATGTTCTTCAGTCTAAAAGCCTCAGAGGTCATCCAGCCAATGACTCTGTTCCAGTGTGTCCTTACAGAATCAGGATCATCATTGATTTCAGAGTTGGTGGTCAGAGACTTGACCTTTTGTACTGAAGCCCCTGCTACCAGCATGATGGCTTCCTCAAGGGTAGGTACAGAAAGGTTTGGTTCAGAGGTTTAAGGTGAAGATGTTGGAGGGCTGAGATTTAATGTGAGAGGTTCAGATTCTGCTTCAGGTTCAGATCTTTGGGGTGAAGCGTAAAGAGGGTTTAAGTCTAAAGGTTCAGTTTCAGTTTCTGATTCAGGTGCAGCAGAGGTGTTTGGTGGGTTGATATCAGAGGTGGGAAGGTCAGAGGGTTGGTCTTCAGAAGGTTGGTTTTCAGAAGGGATGGTGGTTGTTTGTTGTGGTTGTGAAGTTATTTCAGGTTCTGTTGGTTGTTGTGAAGCGAGTTTTTGAGCATAAATTTGGGCTAAGGTTGGAGAGTCAGGGTCAGAGTAATCTTGGTCAGAGGAGATAGAAAGGTATGGGGGTGATTCTGGTTCTGAGGATGATGAAGAGGAAGTGCTTTGGTTCATTTGTTCAGGTTCAGAAGGAGGTATGAATGTACGGGCGATATTTAGAATTGGTGAAGATTGTGAAGTTCTGGTGGTTGAAGGTGGGATATCAAAGGTTGTATAAATGGGTGGTGTTGGGAGAGGATTAGAGGAAGGGGTAGAGGAAACCATCAGAGGTTCAGAGGGAATAGGAGGAACAGACGTACCAGTAGAAATTTCCAGAGGAGCTGGAGATCTGCTTCCAGAAGATTCTCCAATTCTTGCCTTCTTTGCCTGAGATGCTATCTTCTTCTCAAAGAGACCTCTCTTGTACCTGACGAAGTCTTCTTCTGAATCTAGACAATCGTCGAGGCTGAAGTCAGATATGTCAACACCTTCATCCAGCAGACGATTAAGATAGATAGCAACCGCATCTTTGGGTTCATTCTTGAAGAACCTTGCAAGACCATGAGGCAGCTTCCTCTGATCTTTCAAGGCATCCCAGGAGGTATCCATAGTGGGTCTGACTTGAATCTTCTTTATTATTCCCATACTCTTGAGATTTCTGGCGTTCAGAGGCTTCCCAGTATCTATTGCCAGATCTTGCATCAGCTTGGCCTTCTCCAGATGGTCTACCAACCCATTCTCAATGAAGACATCAGATATGAGCCTTCCCAGAGGGATGTAGGATCTGGGCTTCATATTGTTTCTGGTTTCCCTCATAGAGTCTCTTAGGTATCTGAAGAGTAGTGCAGGAAGGCAGATCTTCACACCCTTGTGAATGCAGTACAGAATGCACTTCTGATCTGCATTGATGTAATCAGAGGAGTTGGATGCTGGGCGGTGGTGAATAGTTCCCAGAATGATCTTCAGCCACACTCTGAGGTTCTGATGCAGCTCTTTGTTCTTTGAAGGATTTCCTTCAGTGTTGGGTTTGAAGATGGTTGGATTGATTACATCAGTAATGCGCTTTGACCTAGGAGGGATGTTGTAAATCCTTTTTCCTCCATCTCTCTCCATGTTCAGTAAAGAGGCAATTGACTCTTCAGTGATTACTATCTTTACCCCCA
This sequence comes from Lathyrus oleraceus, assembly GCF_024323335.1. Lineage (NCBI taxonomy): Eukaryota > Viridiplantae > Streptophyta > Magnoliopsida > Fabales > Fabaceae > Lathyrus > Lathyrus oleraceus. Next base: position 49,966,113 of record NC_066585.1, read on the forward strand.
AAACATGGGAGACGATGAAATGATCATCAGCATCTGCAAATCTCCAGAACTCCTTGATGAGAAGTGGGTAAACAGGGCCATAGAGCCTTTGGAAGTAGTTTCCCCAACCTTGTTTACGAAGTTCTTCAGTAAGATCAATGCCATTTCTCTTCAAGTTGTCGAAATCTACTAGTGTTTCACACAACACGTCCAGTCCTTCAAAAGGGGTTGCTAGGTTTATATGGGGTTCACGGTCAAGAACATGGGGTTCCTTGTAAACAGGGGTGATAGAGACGCCTGTAACCGTTGGAGTTGGAATGCTTGAAGTTTGAGCAGTTGAGCTTGATTCCATTTGTTGAGGAAAGTTAAATACTTCTTGTTGTTGAGCGTCCATGGTGAAGAAGAAGATGAAGATTGAGAGTTTGCAGAGAATGCTTCAGAGAGGTTTAGGGTTTTAGAGAGGGTTTGAGAGTGAGTGAGAGTGAAAAGTGTGTGAAATGTGAGAAAAGTGTTTAAATACTCTAAGTAAAACACATGCAAAACGACACATCAAATTGCGTTAGTACAAAGCTCAAGATTGCACGCTTGGGGGAAAAATGATTACAGCTAATTAATGAATGTCTAATCCCAACAGTACGCACACTGCTCAAGGAGATTTCAAACGTCTGTCCTTTGAATTTCTTTTGACAGCTGTCTAGAAGTTCTAGGGTTAGACGCTTAGCGCTCCACGTGTTGATGTATCTGATCTTCAGGAATACCAAAAGATTGATTCCTGGAGATTTCTAACTCAGATATCTTCTTAACTGGTAGAAGTATCAGAGTCAGAGGCAGAAGTACATTTGTTTATGTCAGAGTCTCATTTTACATTTTCAGAGCCACACTTCATTCTGGACAATTTTGAATGTTCAGATTTTCTAAGATAAAAAGAAATCTATCTTCAGCTAGAGGCTTAGTAAAGATATCTGCCCATTGATGATCTGTATCAATGAACTTCAATGTTACTATCCCTTTCTGAACATAGTCTCTGATAAAATGATGTTTTATTTCAATGTGTTTAGCTCTGGAATGTAGAATGGGATTCTTACTTAGACAAATGGCAGCAGTATTATCACAGAAGATAGGAATGTTACTCTCAAAAATTTGCAGATCTTCTAACTGATGCTTCATCCAGAGCATCTGAGTTGTGCACAGTGATGCTGAGATGTATTCTGCTTCTGCAGTTGATAGATCAATTGTTGACTGTCTTTTGCTAGCCCAGGATATCAGATTGTTTCCCAGAAGCTGGCAATTTCCAGATGTGCTTTTTCGTTCTAATCTATCTCCTGCATAATCTGCATCACAGTAACCAGAAAGTCTATACTCTGATGTTTTCTTATACATCAGACCCAGGTTAGGAGTTCCTTTCAGATACTTAAGAATTCTCTTAACTGCTGTTAAATGAGATTCTCTAGGATCTGATTGGAATCTGGCACAAAGACAGATGCTAAAGAGAATATCAGGACGAGTAGCAGTCAGATAGAGAAGAGAGCCTATCATACCTCGATAGAGCTTCTGACAAACCTTGTTGCTTACCTCTTCCTTTTCAAGAATGCAAGTTGGGTGCATGGGAGTTTTTGCAGAGTTGCATTCAGTCATGTCAAACTTCTTCAGAACGTCTTTAATGTACTTGCTTTGATGAACGTACGTGACTTCTGGAGTTTGATTAATTTGAATTCCCAGAAAGAACTTTAGTTCTTGCATTAAACTCATTTCAAATTCTGCCTGCATTAACTTAGAAAATTCTTGGCAAACAGAGATATTAGCAGAACCAAAAATAATATCATCAACGTAAATCTGGCATATCATGAGATCATTATTAAGGTTTTTACAGAAGAGTGTAGAATCAACTTTCCCTCTGATAAAATTTTGTTCCAGAAGAAAATTGCTTAATCGTTCATACCAAGCTCTGGGAGCTTGTTTAAGTCCATATAAGGATTTCTTAAGTTTAAAAACATGTTCTGGAAAATTTGAATTTTCAAAACCTGGAGGTTGGTTGACATACACTTCTTCTGAAATATAACCATTAAGGAATGCACTCTTGACATCCATTTGGTATAATTTGATAGAGTGATTAATAGCAAAAGATACAAGAAGACGAATAGATTCTAACCTCGCGACTGGAGCAAAGGTTTCATTATAGTCAATACCTTCTTGTTGACTGTAACCTTGAGCTACCAGTCGAGCCTTGTTTCTGACAACTTCTCCTTTCTCGTTCAGCTTGTTTCTGAAAACCCATCTGGTTCCAATGACATGAGTGCCTCTGGGTTTAGGAACGAGATCCCATACATCATTCTTTGAGAATTGATCTAATTCTTCTTGCATGGCTGAAACCCAGTCGTTATTCTGAAGTGCTTCATCACAAGACATAGGCTCAATCAGAGACACTAGTCCCAGAGGAGTATCTTCAGAGGTCCTGAAGGTAGAACTGGTTCTGACAGGTTCGTCCTTGTTTCCCAGAATCAAATCTTCAGAAACGTTGATACGACTTTTAACTTTCTTTGGGATTTCTGGAGATTTAATTTCTTCAGAGTTCTGAGTGACAGTTGCTTCTGGAGTTTTATCAGATTCTACAAGAGTGATTTCTAAATCTGCAAACTTTTCAACTAGCTTTGACTTTTCAGGATCAAGCTTATCATCAAATCTGACATGAATTGATTCTTCCACAATTTTGGTTTCTGTGTTGTATACTCTGTAGCCTTTAGAGCGTTCTGAGTATCCTAACATAATACCTTTCTGTGCTTTGGAATCAAACTTGTTCAGATGTTCTTTAGTATTTAAGATAAAGCAAGAACATCCAAAAGGATGAAAATATGAAATGTTTGGTTTTCTTCCTTTACACAGTTCATAGGGAGTCTTTTCCAGAATAGGTCTTATAGAGATTCTATTCTGAATGTAACATGCTGTATTTACAGCTTCTGCCCAAAAATGCTTTGCCACATTAGTTTCATTGATCATGGTTCTGGCCATCTCTTGGAGTGTCCTATTCTTCCTCTCTACAACTCCATTTTGTTGTGGAGTTCTAGGGCAGGAGAAATCATGGGATATTCCATTAGAGTCAAATAATTCTTCAAAATCTTTGTTTTCAAATTCTCCACCATGATCACTTCTGACTCTAATAATTTTAGAGTCAAATTCTTTTTGCACTTTGGAACAGAAACTAGTGAATACAGAGTGAGACTCACTCTTGTGCTTTAAGAATTTTACCCATGTCCAGCGACTGTAATCATCAACAATGACTAGTCCATACTTCTTTCCATTAACTGATGCTGTTTTCACAGGACCAAATAAGTCAATGTGAAGAAGTTCCAGAGGCTTAGAGGTAGAAACAACATTTTTCTTTTTAAAGGATGTTTTTGAAAATTTTCCTTTCTGACATGCTTCACACAGATCATCTGAAGAAAACTTCAGTTTAGGTAGGCCTTTGACTAACTCGAGTTTATTTAGCTGAGAAAGTTTCCTCATGCTAATGTGGCCCAAGCGTCTATGCCATATCCATTGCTCTTTGTGAACAGACATCAGACATTTAACATTTTGTTCTTTTAAATCAGAAAGATTAATTTTATAAATGTTGTTTTTCCTCTTGCCTGTGAAAAGGACAGAGCCATTGTTCTGATTAATGGCTTTACATGTTTTTTGATTAAAGATTACATCATAACCGTTATCACTTAATTGACTTATGGATAACAAGTTATGCATTAATCCTTCTACATAAAGAACATCAGATATAGAGGGAAGAGTACCATTACCAATAGTTCCAGAGCCTCTGATCCTTCCTTTCTGATCTCCTCCGAAGCCTACAAATCCAGCGTCTTTAAGTTCCAGACTTTGGAACATAGACTTTCTTCCCGTCATGTGTCGCGAGCATCCAGAGTCCAGGTACCATGACTGGTGTCTGAACTTTGCTGCATAGGATATCTGCAACATACACAATCTTATCTTTTGGTACCCAGAATCTCTTGGGTCCTTTCAGATTAGTTTTCCCAGAGTTTCTTATAACTTTGGGTTTTCTAGCATTTTTAAATTTTTGTTCTTGTGTGTGTGTATAGTGATATGAAAAGGGAGACTTAAGTTGGTTACTAGTAGAAGTTTTATCTTCCTTAGGATCATACCCAATTCCCTTTTTATTGTTCTGACTTACTCCATAAATCATGGATGCCATAATACTCCTACCTATCCCATTTTTCAGAAATTCTTGAAAGGCTTCTTCATATTCATAAATTATTTTATTTGAAGTTTGTGGTGCTTGAGACAACGCTTCTTCTAATTCTGAGTTTTTTGTTTTTGCTCCATCTCTTTCTAACGTTAAAGATCTGATTGTATCTTCTTGTGCTAGAATTGTTATCTCAAGTTCACTACATTCTTCAAATTTTGCTTTAAGACAGCCTTTAGTGTTTTTAATTCTTTGTTTTAATTTCTGATAAGAGCTAAGAGTTTCTGACAAGCATGATTCTAAATCAGATCGAGAAAGTTCAGAGAATACCTCTTCAGATTCTTCATCTGAGCTACTGGATGTGGTAGCCATAAGTGCCACGTTGGCCTGTTCATCAGAGTCAGATTCTGATGATCCAGATTCACTATCATCCCAGGTAGCCATCAATCCTTTCTTTGTCCTGAAGGTATTTTTCTTGAAGCTTTCTTTTCTAGAGTTGTCTTTCTTTAACTTGGGGAATTCATTCCTGTAATGACCTGTTTCTTTACATTCATAACAGGTAATATCTTTGTTAGCTTTACCTTTTGAAGTTGACTCTGATCGATCCCCTCTGGGTCTTGGTCTTCTGAAGTTGTTGTTCCTCTTTTTCCAGAGTTGCTTAACTCTTCTGGTCAGTAGGGACAACTCTTCTTCATCATCAGAGTCTTCTGATTCAGAGTCGTCAGTATCTTCAGTTTCTGCCTGGAGAGCTTTGGTTCTGTCAGGTTTCCGTCTTTCAGATCTGGACTTTAGCGCTACAGACTTGTTCTTTTTCTGAGGCTCATCTTCCTCTAGTTCTATCTCATGGCTTCTGAGTGAACTGACAAGTTCCTCAAGACTGATATTGTTCAGATCCTTTGACAACTTCAGAGCAGTAACCATGGGTCTCCATTTCTTTGGCAAACTTCTGACTATCTTTTTGACGTGGTCTGCAGTTGTGTATCCTTTGTCTAGAACCTTGAGACCTGCAATCAGAGTTTGGAATCTAGAAAACATTGCTTCTATGGCTTCGTCATCTTCCATTTTGAAAGCTTCATATTTCTGGATAAGTGCCAGAGCCTTTGTCTCTTTGACTTGAGAGTTTCCTTCATGAGTCATCCTTAGAGAGTCAAGTATGTCTTTGGCTGTTTCTCTGTTGGTGATCTTTTCATACTCGTTGTAAGATATAGCATTTAGGAGTATGGTTCTGGCCTTGTGATGATTCTTGAAAACTCGTTTCTGTTCTTCTGACATCTTACTTCTGGGAACTTCAGCTCCATCCTCTGTGACAGGAGGTTTGTATCCATCTGTGACAATGTCCCAGAGTTCAGCATCATAGCCTAGAAAGAAACTTTCAATTCTATCTTTCCAGTAATCAAACTTCTCTCCATCAAAGACAGGAGGCTTAGCATTGTAACTATCTTTTTCATTTGTGTGGGCCATAGTTTTTCTCTTTCTGGATCTCTCTACACTGTTAAGTGTTTGATTAGAAAATCAATAACAGAGCCTAAGCTCTAATACCAATTGAAGGTGAGAAAAACAAGAAAGGGGGGGTTTGAATTGTTTGGAAAAATAAGCGCTTTTCAAAATGAAAATCACACAAGGATTTTATATTGGTTCGCTTATAACACAAAGCTACTCCAGTCCACCCGGCCGAGGTGATTTCGCCTTCAACAAGGACTTAATCCACTAATCTTGAAAGACTACAAACAACGTCTAAAAGAAAAATCTCTTAGTCCTCTCAAGTATACAGACTACACAAAGTCACTTGAGGAAATCAACAATCAATAGATGAAAGATTTATGTAATCTAGAGTGCTTCTAAGATAAGCTAATATTACAATAGTAAGAACAAAGTGATTCACGTTATAAGCAAAAGCTCCGTGAAGATTTAGAGAGCAAGAATGTTTTCTTGTGCGTTGATGTTTCAGTATAATTTCTGCTTGTATGTGTTGTGTGCTGAATGTTGATTTGCAGTCCTTTATATAGATCAGTGAGGTAGTAGTTGAAACTGATGAGTAATAAGATGAATTTACGCCATAACATAAATGGCTTCTGCAGGATAACTTTCTCTCCTTGAAATGACTACTTACCACATATAGTATCTTCTTCATTGAAATTGGAGATTAACGTCTCTTTTTGTATTAGGAAATCCATTTGCAAATCTTTACTTGACTTTAACGTTACTCTTTCATAATTAGCAATTTTATGATCAGAGTCTTTGTGTATCTGAGAGTCTTGGAGTCTTGCTTCTGATGTTGATCTCTTTTGAGTTCTGATGGATTCTTCAGATAGCGCTGATAAGTTCTGGAATTTAGAGATAGCGTTGTTCAGAGTCAGAACATCTAGAGCTTACTTCTTGTTCAGATGCTTCTGATACTTGCTGTTTTGTTCAGAGTTAGACTTTCTTGAACGTGTTTCCACTTCAGATGCTTCTTATCTTCTGATAATTTGTATCTGATCTGGTTCTGTATCTGATGACATCATCAGATTTCTTCCTTCTTTCTTTAGAACCCTGCACACTTAGAAACTTTTCGTTAGGGTGCCATTTTTGGTTTCATCCTTTGTTATCATCAAAATCAAGGAATCTGTTGTAGAACAATTTTTGTTCTTACAATATCAACCTCAAGTTTCTTAAGTTGAGTTGAAATGTCACGTATTTTCATTATGTGCTCACGCACACCTTTCACACTGGTGAGTCGGTAGGAGGAAAATTTCATAATTAATGTGCTTGCCAAAGCCTTTTCAGAAGTGACGAACTGATCGTCAATGGCTTTCAGCAAATCACAGACATTCTCATGCTGATCGACAGAACCACGTACTCCACCTGTAACCTTAGTCTTAATGAACATCACACTGAGCCGGTTGGATCTCTCCCACCGCTCATATAGTGCGATTGCAGCTGGAGTACTTTCATCTGTAATTGCAGGTGGTTCGTCTTTCCTAATAGCATAATTTATGTCCATCCATCCTAGATGGAGGAGAATTCTTTCCTTCCACACCTTATAGTTATCTCCTCTGAGCTCGGGAATATCACATCGGATATTAGAAAAATTAGCAGGTTGAGAAGCTAAAAAGATAAACAAAATTGATGTCAAAATTTGAGGCATAAATATTATCCAAGTTGTATGTATTATCAATATAAACATACCATAAAATAAATCTTGCAACATAAAAATTACCCGTGGGCTAAATTTTAATGTAATAAGATTTAAAAAAAAATTGCAAAAGATTTTTCAAACCTCACACTTTATGTGCATGATATAATTTTGTTTTTCTATCCAAAATTAATACTTTATGATAAAACTATCAAATTATGTACCAATTCATAATTCCTGTGGGAAAGTTATGAAAATATTTTGACATTTTATCCTAATTAATCATACAAATATAATAAAAATTCTTGTAGGATAAAATTCATTATACCACGTATAATTAATTACAATTTTATGTCTAATAATTTATGTGATCTCAATTTTGGGGACCAAAGTCATATCAATTTACATTAAAACCAAAATAATTCATACCCTTTTCAGAACCAAAATCTCAAAACTATGGACCACATTAAAATTGTTTTTTTACTATTAATAATTATTATAATAAAAATAAGAAACCGTTACACCCTCTCCAATTTGAAACTTATTTTTAGTGATGTGGCGCACAATTTGTTGACGTGTCAATGCCAAGTCATTTTAAAATTAATCCAATTGTTTTTTTAATTTAATATATATGTTAATATTTTTTTTATAAATTTTAAAACATATCAATCTAATATATTATATAAAAAATTGAATTATACATGTTAATGATATTTTTGTTCACAAACCCAACGACTCATGCACTTTTGGTTGGGGTAGGAAGAGGATTGACAAGTTTTTGTGATTGATGAAGGTGGTTTTTGCGTGGTTGTTGCTGGGGAGTAGAGCTTGGTCAGAAAGTGGTATGGAAAGGAGAAATAGTGAAGAGGGTGGCGGCCGGAAGTTGAGAGAGATAGAGGGGTTCAATTTTTTTTGTCTTTTTTATTTCCAAAACGTGTGAGAAGAAGGGAGTGTTGTGGGTTGCGGTGTTGCACGTGGTTGTTGCCGAGGGCGATGAAGATTGAGAGTGACGATTTTGGTCGGGGGAAGAAGATGATTAACAATTCAAATGTGTTTCTTGTGTTAATTCATTGTTGTTGTTGTTGGATGTAAACATGGAATTGGACGTGGTTTTTGAGATTTTGAGGTGAAGAATATGGGTGTGAGAAACAAGGTTTGAAGATGAGGGATATGCATGTGAGAAGCAAGGTTTTCAAAGTTCTCATATCATGAACTGAATTTTCTTTTCCCCTCTTTTAAAACTTGGTTTTGAACTACTGGTTTTCAGATTTGTTTTAGACTCATAACTGGTTTTCAGATTTGTTAAGTTCATTTCAGTTAGAGAGCACAATGAAACAAAATTTGCACTTTCTAATTCCTTTGTGAGAAAGAGTGAGGAGGAGGATTTTCTTTTTAGTTTTTTATTTGTGAGAGAGATAGAGGAAGTCAGCCTATGAGAGAAGAAGAGATCATATTTCATAAGAAGAGAGATTGAATTTCAGAAATGTGATTTTTAATTAGTTGAATTGTTAAAATATAACAGATAATTGAATTAATATTAAATTTAATAAAATAACTTAATTTTAAATGGACAAATATGACATGATATATATTTGGGCAAAAAGAAAATAACATGTCATTAGTAACTGTGCCACATCATTAAAAATAAGTCCTAAACTGGAGAGAGGACTAAAATCCAAAAACAAAAACTTAAAAAAAGAATCAAAATCGTGATTTTTAAACTGAGGGATTGTTTTGAATATAATTCAAGTTAGTTGGTTAATTGGTTAGGCTCAAGCCCAAAAGTTAGTTAGGGTTGGGCATGTATATAAATAGATATAGTTTGTAATTCAATATTATACTATTTTATTCATTCAATAATAACAATCCTATTTTCTGTATTCTTCTCTCTCTCTCTCTCTCTCTCTCTCTCTCTCTCTCTCTACACACACACACACAAACCCTTATCTTACACAAGTGCCTCACGCACTAACAAATTGGTATCTAGAGCTTTGGTTTTCTTGATCGTGTTTTCAAGAGTCACATGTTGGTGACCGTATTTCCAGGATTATGGGTTGTTAATTGATCGCTGCAAAGATGAACGACAATAATGATGGTATTCCAAACTCTCTTTCGGTTCTTGACGTCAAGAATTGGATTCGGTGGAATAAAAAAATACAATCGTTGTTTGGCTTCCATGAAACCCTTGAAGTGGTTACTAATGGTGTTCTTGTGTTTGTTGCAAATGCAACTGATGCTCAAAGAGTCAGCCACAAGGATGCCAAGAAGAAAGATTGCAAGATGTTGTTCTGCATTCAGTCGGCGGTAGACTCAAAGAATTTTGATCGGATTTCTCATGTTGAATCAGCGAATGAGGCATGGGATGTTCTGGTGAAGTATTACGAAGGCGGTGAAAAGGTTAAAGGCGTCAAGCTGCAGGCGCTTCGATGGCAGTACGAATTATTGCAGATGGGAGAAAACGAAAAAGATTGCAGGTTATGTTGTTAAGGTGCAGTGAAACCATACCTGATAAGATGATATTTGTTAAGGTAATGTGTACGTTAACCTCTCACTTTGATCACATTATCATTGTTATTCAAGAATCTAACGATCTTGAAACACTGAAGTTGGAAGATTTGACTGGTTCATTGGAGGCGCATGAGTTGAGAATTGTTGAAAGAAAGGGTGTTTAAGATTTGATACAGACATTACAGGATCAAACATGGAAGAAGCATAGTGGTTCTAACAAGTTTAGAGGCAAGACTCAGAGTAAGAAGTCTTGCTCGGAACCTCAGAAGCATAAGGTCGATTCTGAATCCTCCAAAAGAGGAGAAGGAACTTTGACTAATAAAGAAGAAAAGAAAGGTGTGTAGTGTTATAACTGTGAAAAATGGGGTCACTTGGCCAAGCATTGTTGGTCCAGAAAATACAAGGGAGAGACAAAAGGCAAGGACGGAGGATCAAACCTTCCACGTCAAGATTTAGATGATTCTGAAGATTTGGTGTTTATGGTTGCAGTTACAGATGAGCATGTCGACTCCAAGATTTGGTTTCTCGACACAGGCTGTTCAAACCACATGACTGGTCGAAGAGAGTGGTTAGAAGACTTCGATGAATCAAAGAAGAGAAAGATAAAACTTGCAGATAATAGTTCGTTGCAAGCAGAAGGTACACCCGACATATTTATTTAGAAAAGCAATGGTGGAAAAGTTGTGATCAAAGATGTACTCTACGTACCTGGAATGAAGTGAAATTTTCTTAGTGTTGGACAACTGGTAGAAAAAGGTTTCTTAGTTGTGATGAAAAATGGAGCCTTAGAACTATTCGACACCAAGAAGAATTTAGTCTTAAAGTCTCCGATGTCGAAGAACAGGATATTTAAGATCAAGATCTACTCGACAAAGATATAATGCTTGAAGACAGTTGTCGACAACAAGGATAATGGCTTGTGGCATTTAAGATTTGGCCATTTGAATTTTAGGTCACTCAATTAACTGATTACTCAAGAGATGGTAAATGGAATACCAAGTCTTGTGATGTTCGACAAGCTCTATGAAGGTTGCTTAGTAGGGAAGTAATCCAGAAACTCTTTTGCTTCGATTGTACCGGTGAGATCCTCTTGCATACTAGAAGTAGTACATTCAAATGTATGTGGCCCGTCCAAGGATCATACCATTGGTGGAAACATGTATTTTGTTTCATTTGTTGATGAGTATAATCAAAAGCTATGGATCTATGTGATCAAGTGAAAGGACGAACTATTTGAAATCTTTAAGAGATTCAAGAAGCTTGTCGAAAATCAGAGTGAAAAGAAGATCAAGGTTTTGTATACAGATGGAGGTGGTGAATACACATCCAAGAAGTTTGAAGAGTTATGTGCAGAACATGGTATTGATCATGAGGTAACTACTCCTTACACGCCTCAACATAATGGAATATCATAAAGAAGAAATAGGACAATATTGGATATGGTAAGATGCATACTGAAGCAGAAGAATTTGCCAAAATCCTTATGGGGTGAAGCAGTCACCACTGCTGTTTATATTCTGAACAGGTGCCTTACCAAGACGTTAAAGAACAAAGTTCTTGAAGAAGTATGGAGTGACAAACGACCATCAGTGAGTCATCTAAAGGTGTTTGGCTCTATTTTCTATAAGTATGTTCCTGATGCAAAGAGAAGGAAGCTTGATGACAAGAGTTAACATATGATACTGGTAGGATATCATAAAACAGGTGCGTACAGGTTGTTCAATCCAATAAATGAGAAGATCATAATGAGTCAAGATATTATGATTGATGAAAATTCTTAAGGGAAGTGAACAAACCTCTGGTGCTACAGATCCACAACAAGTCATCCATAAATCTTGCAAAGAATCTAGTTATGCATGGGAGAAGCAAACACACCAAAGCTAGATTTCACTTCTTAAGGGAGAAGGTGAATCGAGGTGAACTTGAAGTGAGACATTGCTCTAATGAAGCATAGTTGGCCGATATTTTCACCAAAGGCTTAAAGATCGACATATTTCTAACATTGAGGAAGAAATTAGGAATAATTCAGATCAACTAGTTAATGTGTTCGACAAGTTTGTACGTTCGTGTTTGATAAGCTTGTACGTTCGACAACTTGGATTTTAAGGGGGTATGATGTGAATATAATCCAAGTTAGTTACTTGGTTAGACCTAAGCTCAAATGTTATTTAGGGTTGGACATGTATATAAATAGATATAGCTTGTAATTCAATAGTACACTATTCCATTCATTCAATAATAACAATTATATTTTCTCTATTCTTCTCTCTCTCTTTTGACATAAACCATTCTCTCATATAAGTGCCTCACGCACTAACAGGGATCAGAATTAAAAAAAATCAAAATAGAGAGACCAAAGTTGCAATTAACCCAATTCTTTTAAGAAGTATATATTTTCATATGATATAAAACATATACTTTTAAAATATATATTCAATTTCTTTATGATATTTTAAAATATATTTAGATTGATGACTCAAATTTCTTTTAGGTACTTCTCATAAATTATGAATTCGAATTCAAATTTAAAAATGTATTCACATTAAAATATTTCAGCGAGAGGTTTTCGCGCATTAGAATTCTACAAGATTCAAAGAATAATTAGTCATTATAATTGCATATAGATATCTTTTTTAAATATTTAAATATACTTTTACTCTTCTTATTTTATCTAAAATTATTTTTTAACCTCTCTATTTTAAAGATTATTTTTGGTTCTCTATTTTACAATCTTTTAAGTTGTTTTAGTTCCCACTATTTTTAAATTATGTAGCATATGCATATTTGATGATGTGACAATGTTAGTGACACAATCTCTCCGACCTCCATTTAACTTTTCTATTAACCTACTACAATATTTTGTTCTTTTTCATGGTGGACTAAAAATATACTGCTTACTCTCATAATCTATTTGACCATTTCATATTTATTAAAAAAAAAGAATAAATAAAAAATAAAATAATATTTTTATTAAAATACTCTTATAATTTATTATAAATGATAAAAATAATATTAATTAAAAGATAAAATAAAAAAAACTTTTTTATTTTAAATAAATCATTCTTCGTGACGGAGGCATTATATATAAAAATATATATATTTGAGTGAAAAGAGTCTCTCTTTAGCTTTGAAAGGACAGCATAAAAATGACCCAAGATTTTCACATGACAACTCTTATAGATTTGATTCCAACAGTAACATGCTTCAAGAATTCTTCTTCTCTTGTGTATAATTTAGAGCCAGAGAAACCTAGTAGTATAAAATCTAAATCATTGCTATGGTTGACGTTCCTTTAAAGGTGCCATTATTGGGAAAGAATATGTTCTTTCAACCATGCAAAACAAGACCAAACGAAGCATAACAACATGTTGGTGCTCTTCTAACCACAGTTTATATTCTGCATATTGTGCACTATGAGTGAAGCATGAAGAAAATGCATGTCGTGGAATATGCCTTATGCAGCGATTAGGAAACTATACACGCCATTCTTATTCCTGTTTCAAGAATATTGACTATTTCGGGTGTGTGAGAGAAAGATATAGAATATTGACTATTGTGTTCTCTTTGTCTCAACTTTTAATAATTAATTATCAGAAATACCATTTTCAAGTTAAATGACAAATGTCAATATCATTTTCAAGTCTTAAAACTATGAGTGGTGAATAGAAAGAAAATATATTTTTAAATTGTAAAAATTAAAAAGTCGTAAGAGTGGTAAGGAGGTCGTCAGAAGGCGTCGGAACTGCAAATAGGCAGTCCGGTGGAGGTGGTCGGCCGCCGATTCCGATCGGCTCGCAACGATTCAAACTTTTGTTCATCTTATTCGATTTTCACATGAAAAACCGACCAATCAGAGGGACTGCCGACTTCAATGTTAGTCACACTCACGATCCCAAAATCATTTAAAGCAGAAGGGATTCTTAATATCTCGGAATCCACCAAACTATACGTATTCGCATATGTCTATTCCAGTAGCTTGATACTCTTCAAAGGCATCTCATCAGTCCAGAAGATCTTGAAGGGTTTGAGTCAATTGACACCCTCAGGATTATTTCCTTGCGCCAGATGATCCTTGATTTTGGCGTCACTTGGATCGCGGCCAAAAAATAGTGTGGTAAGTCTTTATGAAATTTTGGGTCTCTTCCCTATTCAAAGTAATGATCTCCATTTCCGGTGTAATCAAAGTAGAGGAAGTTAAATCTCCTATAACTCCCATATCCTTGTGAGAAAGAGCTTCGAGTGCATACTCGTTAAAGGAAGTTTCTCTACCAAGAAAACCACTAGGAAACCTCTCTGGCTCAGAAGTATCAGACATAATTATAATGACTAGACCTGAAGGATCACTAATTAGATCATGGGAATTTGAGCTGGAAATTGTTTATGCCCTAACTAAATAAGAAAAACCAATACTCCCAGAATCACTAGACAAACTTATGGGATGGTTATTTTACGAGCCATGGAAAAATAAATATTGGGTACTATGAAATGATCTCAGGCTAAGAAGGATACCTGGAGTAGAGATTAAATGCATAATTGAAAGCTTCATTTTAAAGAAGGCAAATGCTCAATGAAATACTTCCGATAAGGAAGAAAATCAGTCTCGCACAAGGAAACTGGCTCTCAGAAATGATGAAAGTTCTCCCCAAAAGTCAAGAAAACTTTATATATATATATATATATATATATATATATATATATATATATATATATATATATATAGATATACACTAGCGTATCAGATCAATGGAAAATAGAAAGTTGCAAATCAATTCTCCGATTTCTCTTTGGGGGAATACAAGCGAACTCAAGTGCACTCGAATGCTCTAGAGAGAAATGTTATTTCCTAATCTACAAGCCTAAAGCCACGCATCCAAAAAAATTGGTGAAACGTTTCAAAGATGGAAAGGCATTTAATGCTTTTTTTCTAGTACATCTGTAACTTCTCAATGGCCCTTATGTAACACCCCGTTTTTTTATAAATTATTTATATTAATTAATTATAATTTTATTTGTATGTCGAATTATTATTTATGTGATAATTGGGATGTTTTAGGGCGACAAGGATGGGTGACCCTTAGGTAGAGAGGGTGGGGGGTAATTAGAGGTTGGTAGATTCATTTAGAACTATTTAATGGCTTAAAATAATGTTTTAGTGTTATTATTTGAATAAAACAATAAAATAAAAGGAGAATATTATTAATATTATTTTTATTAAAATCAAATTAGAGCCAAGAAGGGCAACAGTAAATAACAGGTTAAGTGAGGGAAATGGTGAAAATTTATAATTGAGAGAGATTAGGTTAATGATAAAATTGTTAGTAAGAGGTTAAAGAGTTTTTACGTAAAAAAATCAGAATTTGATGAGAAGAGAATGAGGAAAAAGGTATGGCATATGAAGGACTCCATTAAAGAGCTTTGGGAAGGTTGAACACATAAAAGCCAGAATTTCTTCTAAGGATTGAGGTTGTTGCTTTGTGATTCCCTTCACCAGACTATGTAGGTTATGCTCGGGGTCTGTGACAGAGTTATGGATCAAACAAGGAAGTTTTTCCCTGATACCATAATTTTGGATAAGACATTGAACCCATTTCAAAATGCTCCTGGGGTTACTCAAGAGGGTGATCTTAGTTCCTCGACTCCACATGCTTCGGAATGATCTTTTTTTCATTTGTATTAATTTTTTCTGCAATATTTCCCAGACTTTTGTGCCCTAGGTGTAATGATTATTAATTTTTATGAAAAATACTTTTACCTCAATGATTTTGGTATTGCTTAGTGTAGAGCATTCCATTCAGCTCCATGTTATTTTTATGTTGCGCCTTTGGTTGTTCTTTCGCTTCTGCATTGGAATTTTTTTTGTTTAGGTCGGACCGACGACATCCATTGGCCACGAAAGGATACTTGTTCTGGGTGTAAGAACCCCAATTGCTCGCTTACAATGGAGCCAGTGTCATTTATTGACATAGATTGACAAATATGCTTCTCGAATTTTGTTTGTCTAGCTTGTTTGTTGTACGTAGTGCTTGTAGCATGAGTAGATTTATTCATGCGCTGCATTTAGATGGTTGCTTGTGTTCACTAAAGCAAAGCCTGGGCCCAGAAAATTTGGCGTGAAATGGTAATATTTATATATTGTGTTCCACGTCACAGAGGACTATTCCCCTACCAAGTGTAGAATCCTTGTCCCTTCCCCCGAGGGTTGGCTCTGAATGAGGTGGACGTCTTCGGGTTCCACCGTATGCGTCCTTGAATTGGCTAGATCCAAAAGGGGGCGCTAGCTATGCAAAAATGGACTTGGTATGCCTCATATGTGAAGTCATATGAGCGATGTGTTTGAGTCGTACCAGAATCTCAAAAATGCGTTAAGTCTATATCGGATATGCAACTATGCAAGAAATTTGTTTAACCCATATCAGAATCACAAAAAGGTGTTAACTCTCTATCGGATATGCGATCAGTTATGGAATGCATTTAAACCGTATCAGAATTATAAAAATGCGTTATGTCTGTATCGGATATGCAATCATGCATTTCATCTTAATTACAGATGTCTTCAGGATTCTAAAAGAAAGAGAGAGAAAAAACATACAATAGAGGAAGAAAGACAATTATATAGCTTGAGGTTTTGGAACACCCCGCTTCATATTTGTTCGTCATCGCGTCATTGGTTGATTAGTTTCTCCAGGGATGTAGCTTGAGGTCGACCGTTGAAACTTTAGGCTCATATAATTGCTCTGTCTGATGCTTCGACGAGGTGCTTTTTGACCATCGAACATGAATTTATCAAGTTCTTCCTTTTTGAAAGCTCCTCAGGTTTATCTGCATAATCAACCACATTCATATTCTCCTGCTTCAGTTCCGAGAACTCTATCTCTTTGCGGTTACAAAGATCAGCTGAAAAATACTTGTCCAGAAACTCATTCTTGAAATTATCTCAAGTAATTTCCACATTAGCTGCTTCCATCCTCTAACGGATATTCTCCCACCAATACCTAGCTTCCTCAGACAAGGTATGCATTCTAAACAACACCTTACGCGCATCAGCGCACCTCATGACTATAAAAATCTTCTCAATCTCCTGAAGCCAAGCCTGAGAAACTTCAGGATCATACCTTCCTTTGAAATTAGGCGGGTTATTCTTATGGAACTTTCCCAACCCACAAGATCCATCGCCCCGAGAGCGTCAGCAATCGCACGATCGTTCCTGCCAACCATTTCTTTCTACACAACCAGCCAAGATAGGTTAAATAATCGTAAACAGTAAACTAAATAGCAGTTATAAGAACCAACAACACCATCATTGTTAACACACATATTATGCACAAGGGTATAAACAAGTTCACAAAACCTAGGCCGAATGAATCGACCTTCTTTGATACCAACTATGTAACACCCCAGGAGCAGATCTAGACATTATATTTTGGTGTGACTAAACATAAAAGAAATTATAAACTAAATCATATTAAAAATGAAAAATAATATTATTTAATGCAATACATTAAATTAAAATCGTCTATCATTCATTTCTTGAAAATGAGCTAAAATAACATGATTGTTAATTGTTCCAAGAACAACTCTTTCTATAAAAGTTACAAGACGATCATTTAACCATTGATAACTCATTTTGTTACATAGTTGACTCTTCACAAACTTCATAGCTGAAATAACACATTCCACGCTTGTAGTTGCTACCGGTAAGACTAAAGCCAATTTCAGAAGCTTATAAACCATATCAAATGTGTTGCACTTATTTGTTTCCACAAGTTTTGTATAAAGATCTGAAAGTCCTTTTAACTTTGCAAAATTTGGGTCACATCGAACATTTCTAACATAATTATGAAGTTAATGTCGTAACACCATTTCCGACACATCTAAAAAATCACTTGGATAAAGTTCAACCATCCTTAATAATTTTTTCACATCAAAAGATGCAAATGAAGATGAAGGACTCAAACATGAAACACATTCTAAAAGTTCAGTATTCTTTTCATCCAACCTAGCATTGAGCTCGTGCAACTGCAAATCTAAAACATTAAACAAACAATTGTGCATATAATGATACAAATTAGAAACACTAGAAGTTGTAGCATGTCGCCTAGGTTTCTTCCCTTGCACATACGGTGCATCCATATCAGACACATCAATATCATGCTTATTGCAAATTTCCATAACCTTAGATATAAGTTCTTCCCATCCATCATTCCTCGTTTCTTATAATTATTGTTTGGTAGAACTGACAAGTGACAAAGCATTCAAAATATCTTGATCATGCTTTTGTGACGCTACACTTAAATCATTTGTAAATCCTAAAATCTCAACCATCATATATAACATGAAGATAAAATCAAAGGATTGAAGCACACCTAACAAAAGCACAGTTTCACCATATTTTTCAAATGACGTATCATTCCCAAGTTATTTAAGTACCCCAATAATGGTATCATACAAACTTATCAAACTAGTGAGAGTCCTAAAGTGGAAACCCCAACGAGTGTCACCCACTCTAGCAATAAATGATTCTTGATTTAATCCACTACTAGTCTCTATCTAGTCCTCTTCAATCATTTTAGAAAACTAAGTTACTTGTTTGTCCCGAAGCAATTCACGTCTCTTGTTAAAAGATCGTATGAAATCAAAAAGCATATTGACCTTACCTAAAAAACCACTAACACCTTTGTGAGTCTTAGCACATCCAACAAGTGCTAATTGTAGTTGATGGGAAAAATAGTGCACATGATATGCAGATGGATTCTCATTTTGGATTAAAGTTCTCAAACCACCAAACTTACCTCTCATATTGTTAGCTCCATCATACTCTTGCCCCCTAATGCTAGATATACTCAAGTCATTAATAGACAAAAACTTTTCAATTGCCTCCTTAAGAGACTTAACACTTGTTTCTTTAACACCTATAATGCCAAGAAACCTTTCTTTTACCAAACCTTCATTATTAACATAGCGAATAACAATAGTCATTTGTTCTTGACCAGCAACATCACCAGATTCATCAATCAAAACAAAAAACATATCATCTGCAATATCACATATAATTTGTTGAGTTGTTTCACATGCACAAGCAACGGCAAGATCCTTTTGAATCTTAGGAGCAATCATAAGGTTATTTCTCGGAGCACAATCTATTACACTAGCTATCTCTGGGTTGATTTCCTTTAAAGTGGCCACCAACTCAAGAAATGACCCCTTAAATAAAGAGTTAAGGGACTCGCCACTCCCTCTAAATGGCATTCCCCACCTCAAAAGAAACTTAGTAGCTATCAGGGATGTGTTTACACGAACACGATATTCGACATTCATTTTCTTAGTTTGATTAACAAACGCGATCTTAATACTTTGGTTTAGATTCATGAGAGCATAACCCATATGCACACAATCAACATGACTATTGGAAGAAGTAGCATGATTAGACAATCTTTGAGCATTCTTCCAATCACCAAAATCGTCTCCCACAAAGTGATCCCCCCATATTTAGAGACATTTTAAAACAAAAAACATGACAAACAAAATGATAGGCCCTTAGATTCACTATAATCAATCCAGTCATACAAATCAAACCAAATTTTGTAAAATCGACATTTTTGTTTACCTTGAATAGACCAAGGGTAAACGAAATTGTGAGGAGGTTGATGATGACCTATTTTTAAATAAGATTTCCTTATCTCATTTTGGATCAGGATGATAGCTTAAAATTTGAGGCCTAATTCTTGGATATGTTTCCAACAATTCATAATCAACAACTTTGATACTCTCATTTTGATGTTGAGAAAAAGAAGTTATTGTGTTGTATATGTGTGTGTGTGTGTGTGTGTGTGTATGTGTGTGTGTGTGTGTGTGTGTGTGTATGTGTGTGTGTGTGTGTGAGAGAGAGAGAGAGATAGAGAGAGAGAGAGAGAGAGAGAGAGAGAAAAGTGAAAGGAAAAGATATTGTAAGAGAGAGAAAAGTGAGCGGGTGTTGGTGATATTTTTTTTCTTTTATTACTTGACTTAATAATAATAAAATTAAATGTATATATATATATATATATATATATATATATATATATATATATATATATATATATATATATATATAACAAAAGAAAAAAATGAAAAATCTGGTGTGGCCATAGCCACACCCAACCTATGAATAGGTTCGTCCATGTAACACCCTAAACTCCAAACACTTAATTTTTAAAACATGCGGATAATTTACTCAAAAATAAAATGTCACATTTTCTCAGCATTAACAACTTTCTCAATTAACATATTATAGAAGTATAAATAAAAAACATCACTCAATTTCATTTGCTCATGGATAAAAATCAACTTCACTTCAACTCATAAAAGAAATACTCAACAACTCTTAGAAAACACAAAAACATAAAGGCAACCTATCCCATTGTTACACTATCCGAACGACATGCAGAAACTAAAAAAAACTCAAAGCGATAAATGAAAAAGAAGGCTACCACGTCATCCTCCAAAACACAACAACAACTAAGGGTCTTCTACCTGAGTATCTGCACCATAGGCGTAAAAAATAACACAGACAAACAAATAGGGGTGAGAAATACATTCATATATGTTCCCGGTGTTGGTGTAAGCCCTAGAGGCCAATACTTTTGGTACTTGTATCGAATTATTTATTAATAATAAAAGGCTTTTTCTTTATTATGTTTGTTTAATAAAGTCCCTAGAATAGCTAGTCCGTTTAATGTATCAAGTATGACTTAATCATGAGATCACATTAAACATAGGGACACTATTCTTAAAGTATCCGTAGTCGAGCTTTATTGTGAAGTGGGATAACATTAAAGCATTAAGACTATTATGTATATAGACTGATGATCACATCTCATGGATCATGGATAAGGAGTTATCAAGTCTTAAACATAGGTATGAATATTAAGAGTAATATTTATACTGGATTGACCCGTTATGAGAATACTATATAGAATGTTATGCAAAGTGTCAAAAGGGAAGTCCATTCTAATGATCGGAAGTGGAAAGAGACAGAACAAAAGACCCACCAAGCAGGGTGATAAAGGGAAAGGCGAGGAAGTTGCCAAACCCAGACCCGTTGTTGCTGCTTCGAAGCCTAGTGGAGGCATAACAAAGGCAGTCACCTGCTTCCATTGCGGTAAGACCGGACACTGGAAGAGAAACTGCCCAAAGTACCTGGAAGATATGAAGAATGGAGTAGAGACTTCAACTTCAGGTATTTTTGTTATTGAAATTAATTTATCTACTTCTGCATCATGGGTATTAGATATTGGATGCGTTCTCACATTTGTACAAATGTGCAGGGGCTAAAAAGGAGTAGATATTTGGCAAAAGGTGAAGTTGACCTACGAGTTGGCAATGGAGCAAAGGTTGTTGCTTTAGTCGTAGGAACTTATGTATTAACTTTACCTAGTGGTTTAATAATTCAGTTAGAGAACTGTTATTATGTGCCTGCAATTAGCATGAATATTATTTCCTTTTCTTGTTTGGACAAGTTTGGTTTTTCATTTATAATAAAGAATAATTGTTGCTTAATTTATTTGAATGATATATTCTATGCTACTGCACAAATGAACAATGGACTATATGTCCTTGATCTTGAAATGCCTATTTATAACATTAATATTAAAAGAATGAAACCTAATAAGTTAAATCCAACTTATCTTTGGCATTGTCGATTAGGCCACATAAATGAGAAACGCATTTCCAAACTCCATAAAGATGGACTCTTGGACTTTTTTGATTATGAATCATATGAGACATGCAGATCTTGTTTAATTGGAAAGATGACAAAGTCTCCATTCACAAGAAAAGGTGAAAGAGCTAATGATCTTTTGGCCCTCATACATACTGATGTATGTGGACCACTGAACATACCTGCCAGAGGAGGTTTTCAGTACTTCATCATATTTACTGATGATTTCAGTAGATATGGTTATGTGTATTTAATGAAACACAAATCGGAGTCCTTTGAAAAGTTCAAGTAATTCAAGAATGAAGTACAAAACCAACTGGGTAAGAATATTAAAACTCTTCAATCAGATTGAGGTGGTGAGTATTTAAGCCTAGAGTTTGATGACCATATGAAAGAGTGTGGGATCTTATCCCAACTTACTCCTCCTGGAACACCCCAATGGAATGGTGTATCTGAGAGAAGAAATCGAACCCTGTTAGACATGGTCTGATCCATGATGAGTCACGCCGATCTTCCAAACTCCTTTTGGGGACATGCACTATTGACAACAGCTTACACACTTAACCGTGTTCCATCCAAAAAGGTTTAGAAGACACCATATGAGATATGGAGTGGTAAGAAACCACATATGTCTTACATGAAGATTTGGGGTTGCGAAGTTTATGTGAAACGAAAAATTTCAACTAAGCTTGAGCCCAAATATGACAAATGCTTATTTGTGGGGGTATCCTAAAAAAACTAGAGGGTATTACTTCTACAATCCTTCTGAGGGCAAATTGTTTGTCGCTCGAACTGGAGTTTTCCTAGAAAAGGATTTTATTTCCAAAGGAATCAGTGGGAGGAAAGTAGAGCTTGAAGAAATTCAAGAATCACAAAGCATCGGTACAACTATGGAGGAATTAGAGCAGGAAACACAAGTAGTTGTGGAAGAGCAACCTGCTCAAGTAGAACAAGACCAGCATAGGTCAAGCAGGATACGTCACCTACCTGAGAGATATGTGTAGCACCTCAAAATTTGCACCTATCATTGTACATACATTCTCATATTAGGTCATGACATAACATGGTCCACTGCATAGCATTGCATTGTCCGTTTGCCTCAAGTGCAAGCCAGTCAGAAGAATTATGGTCAGGAGGTCAGTCAATCAAGCAGGCAAGTACAATCTCCATTGAGACAAGGCCCTAGGGTTGGTCTAACATGTTCACATGACCTAGGGGTCCTCTTGAAGTGTTTTGGTCAAGGATTGGATGTTCAGAAGTCATCAGTCAATGCACAGTCCATCAGAAACCCTAAAAAGTCAACTTTGGTCAACTGTGCCTGATTTCATGGTTTTGATGGTGGGATTTGGTTTGAGAGGGCTCATTCATGTCCATATAGGCCTCATATAACATGTCAAACACCATCATGGAAGAATTTGAAGCCAAACAAGAAATTTCCAAAAATAGAAACTTGACCTGTAATCGGAATTTGCCAAAAATGGAAACTTCTTGATCCTAAACTTACATCATGATACAAGCTTCAAATGAATTTTTGCCCAACATGAAAGTTGAAGATCTTGTTCTCCCATTTCCAGAAAGTCTAAGAACACTCAATTCCCATGTATGGTTGGCATGTTATGATCAATTCATTCTCCAAAAATCTTGAACTTCAAAAGGCCATATCTCTCAAACCATTTGGCCAAATTGGGTGGGGTTTTTTGCAACAAGTCACATTTGATCCCCTCTTTCCAAATATGTCACCATCATTCACCAAAACATCACCAATCAAAATGGCATTTTTGGACTTGCATGAATTAATTTCAAGTGAGGTTGAAAAATGAGTTTCAAAATTAACCACTTCCAACACATTTTGCCAATTGGAAAAGCTCTGAAATTGCATTTTGGTCATGTTCAAAGCCCATTTTCGTGCAGCCACTTACACCCCATGTAAACTTGGTTGGATTTTAGCAAATGACCAAAAACACTTCATTTAAGTTAATTGTGATTAACATTCCATTAGCCAACACTAAACAGCAGTATATATGTTCATTTTCGGCCAAACAGAACCCTAGCAGCCACTCTTGCAAGCAAGAAAAAACTCATTTCTCTCATTTTCTCATTTTTTTCACTTTTGAGATTTTACTGAAATTTGCAAAAGCACTCGAGCCTTGGTTCTTGGCTTCATCATTTACCATCATCTTGAACTAATTGCAAGCCTAAAATCCCAGCTGGAAGCAAGGAATTCACAACTGTTTTAACAAGACTCTCTCATGGCATATCGTGAATAGAGTTTTCTTGAGGATTGCTGAGCTAAAGGACTTTGTTCATTCATCATTTGAAGCAATTTTGAGCATCTGTTTTAAGCCAACATCACCAAATCCCAACTGTTTCACCATTTTCTTCAAGAACAAGTAAGAATTCGACCTCCTTATTTCACTAAATTATGTCATGCTTCTTATAGATCCTTGCATGCTGATTCTTTTGAGCTTTGAATCGTGTTGAATGGTTGCCTGTGCTGAAAGATATGTTGATTTGAAATATGATGTGCGAATATGTTTATGTTCGATTCATTCTTGTTAGTTTGTTTTAAGGAAAATGAATGCCATATTCTTGATGTGCTTGGTCTGTTGATTCCAATGATATGCTTAACTTCCATTTCTGGGAAAATTTTGGTTTCACGATTTTGGGGAAGATGATGAAGTTCACTGTACACTAAACCCTAGTTTCTTCATGCCATTGCCCAGAATTTTTCACGTTTGCATGCTGTAGGGTACTGTTCCATTAAGCCAGCCAATCACAACATTCTGTTTCCATGGCCAAAGCGCTGCGTTTTGTTAAGTGGTTCAGGTTATTACAAGTTTGCCATTGCTGTGCCCCCTTGTCCTATTAATTCATGTTTTGTTTTAATATTTATTTCATTTGGATGCATCAACTTACAAAATTCATAGAGCCTTCATTGTTAATCGAAAATTCATGAGACTTTTTGCATTGTGTTCATATGGATCTCTAGTATTTAATCAGGTTTTTTCCAGAATTTTTGTATGAATGAATTTTAAATTATGCTAGGGTTTGTGACATGTGACCATTTCTTGTACCTTTTGCCAAAACATTTGTGAAATGATGATGCTTTATCCATTGCCTTTGAAAATTTTTGTGCTCAAACTAGAGACATTCATGGTGATTTTGGTTTAGAGTTTATGAATTTATCATCTCTGGTCTTTGAGTTATGATTTTTTGAAGTAGGGTGTGACAATTTGTGTCACACCATTGATGTGCAACTTCATGATTTTCTTTACCATGCCTCTTGACCTCAAATTGGATTGAATTTTTGCATGAATGTACTTGATTATGTCTAGTTTACATGTGATTTTTTCTTGGAATTGTTTGTAGCATTTCCTATTTATTTGAGATTTTTGTCCCCTGTTTGGTCAAATGTTGACTTTTTGTGATACATGTTCCCATTTCATTTGTGAAATCCTCATACTTTATTAGATGGACATGAAATTTGATATGTGATTAGTAGACATCTTAAGCTTTGCCATGGTTTTAGTCCCATTCATTTCTCATATGCTATCACTGATTTATGATTTTTTGAAGTTGATGCATGTTTGGTTGACTTCTTTGAGCATGCTTAAAATTGCCTTATCTTTCTGATTTTCATTGTCCACCTTCCCATGATCCAATTGAGTTGAAATTTGACATGCCTACCATGCTATGGATTATGTTTGACCATGATTTATTTGATGATTTTTGGAATTGTTTATGATTGGTTTTGAGTTGAGTCTTGTTGTTGACTTCTATGAGCTTCCATATGCCTTGCTTTGACTTCTTTTGCTTATAAAATGATGATGATGATTGATATGAATGTGAACCCAATTGAGTTTGTTTCTTGATTGTTTAAATATGATTTTGATTGGAGTTCATTTGCTGTTTTGACTTTCTCGTCCCCTTTTGACCCTAGTTTGTCCTAGTGGTCCTGTTACTCATGTTTGAGCTCATTTTTTCAGGTTAAGCCAAAATTACCCAATGAGGCCAATACAAATTGATTGAGTGTGCTTGTTTATCATGACTAATCTATTTGTTTTGTAGGTTGCTTGGCTCACATGCTTTGAGCCTTGTGCATTGCACATTTATCTGATTGTGTTGACTGTGATCCTTATCTCATTTTGGTTTGACTTTGGGTTTTGTACTGATTCTTTTTGACTGGTTTCAGGTACCATTAGTTGCTTAGTTCTTTAAGAACTTGCTTTGCTTTGCTTTATAGCAATTTTCATTGAGGTATAACTTCTTATCTTCATGTAGTCTGGAAGACCTGGCCTGTTATTTGGCCAGGCAACTGTCTGAAGTCCTCCTTAAGAGGCAATGTTTGTGACTGTTTACATTTGTCCTTGTATAGAGTCAAAGACCTCCTAAGTGAAGAGGCAATTGGCAGAACCCAAGGGATATGCAACCTATCCCCTGCTATTCTGTGTGTCATCTGCTTTGCTCACACCACTGTGTTGATGCATTGCAGATACAAACCCAAGATCTTGTACAATTGTACAGTTGAGTCAGTTTTAAATGTGTAGAAGGGTTCCCACTTTCTGAACCCACACATTCTTGTCTTAAGCTCTCCCAGGCCAGGGATAAGAGCTGTGAAGTCCTATCTTCACTCACCTTTCATCTGCTTCACCTTAGCCCCTCAATGGCAAGGTTAAGAGCTAACACTACCCAGTTCCAGTGGTTTGTTTGTTGAGGTTGATATGACCCCTCAACTAAAACCTAGCCTTGATGTTTGAGCCCCTTGTTGGTGTGTTTATTTCATGCTGTATGTGCTTGTGTGGTGTGATTGTATCCCCTAGGTTTGCTAGACTCCGCGTAGTCTCGTTTGCATGTCAATTAAGGTAGCACGGTTCCTTCGTATAGGACTTCCTTTCTTGCTTGAGCTTTCCTAAAACACAAACAAACATTATTCCCTCTTAAGGATACGTTAACTCCTTCTACTACAGGTGAGTAAGTCTCCAAAGGTCGAGCATCAGGTAGATTGCACAGTGACGTCGTCCACTTAAAAAACACAAACCAACGGGAATAGTTTAGCCGAACTACGGCAACTCTGATTCTCATGTCCAGATGAGATACGTAGGCACGAGATGCGATGTCTTGTCGAGTTTGACTAACAACTAACACTAATTCTTTTCTCTCGCCCTCGTTGCGATTGAGACCTCCCCTTTCTCTTGCCCTAGTTGCAATCGAGACCCTTCTTCTTCCTGTGCAAGTCATGTTTAGGATAGGCTTGCTTCCTGTGCAAGTTAGCTAGAAACCTTAACTTAGGGACGATTTTGCATGACAACATCTAGGCTCGAGTCGTAGTCTCCCTAGTGTTGTGTCTCCCTCTGTTATCTGGTTAGGCTAGTCCTTTTTCCCTCCGTAGGGGAACTACGTCGCCCTGATTCTCATACCAGATGAGATACGTAGGCAGGAGATGAGCAGATCTCTCCGGGCGCCTTTTTTTCTTTTTTTGTGTGTGTTTGGCAACTATTAGGCTCGAGCTCTAGTCTCCCTATTAGTTCGTCCTTTCAACCTTTGTGTTCCTTCTGACGTCTCAGCGTCTCTTTTTGTTTGCGTGGCAACTATTAGGCTCGAGCTCTAGTCTCCCTTTTAGTTTGTTTGTTCGTCCTGTGTCCCTGCGTAGGGGAACTACGTCGCCCTGATCCTCATACTAGATGAGGTACGTAGGCAGGAGATGAGCTGATCTCTCCGGGCGCCCTTTTTCTTTTTCCGCCCTTTTGTTTTGTTTGTGTGAGTTTGTTTCTCCTTTTCTGGTTGGAGTCCGACGTAAGTCCAGCGATTGGCAGTTGGTTTCCTGTGTGTGTTCGTTGGTTCGGATGCTGATGTAAGCCCAGTGATTGGCATTCAGGCTCCACGTTTGCCTTCTTGTGTGCGTTTTGGTTCGGATGCTGATGTAAGTCCAGTGATTGGCAGTCAGGCTCCACGTTTGCCTGTGTGTGTTTGTTTGTGTGCGTGTCAGCCGAGCTACGAATGCTCTGATTCTTCTTCGTCCAAGAAGATACGTATGCATAGGATGCGATATCCTAGCGAGCATGGGTCGTTTCCCCAGTCCGAACTACTTTGACTCTGATGTCTATGCCTGATAGACTAAGTAGGCCCAGGATGCGATATCCTGCCGAGTCAGTCTTGTCTGTTTTCTTGTGTCTCTTTCAGCCAGTGTGTGTGTGTGTTTGAGCAGTGTTTTAGCAACCATTTTCCTTCCTATTGTGCGTGGATCCCGTCGAGTATGACGGATGCGTAGGGGTGCTAATACCTTCCCTTCGCATAACCGACTCCCGATCCCATTCTCTTTGGTCGCGAGACCATGCTTTTTCCAGGTTTACTCTGAGCGTTTCCTTTCCCTCTTTTGGGATAAATAACGCACGGTGGCGGCTCTGTTGTTCTTGTTTTCCCGCCGGTTTTTCGCGTAATGCGACAATATGGATATCTCATAACTGATCAAGGTGATGTATTACTCGTGGA
The DNA here is from genome assembly GCF_024323335.1 of Lathyrus oleraceus. Classification (NCBI taxonomy): domain Eukaryota; kingdom Viridiplantae; phylum Streptophyta; class Magnoliopsida; order Fabales; family Fabaceae; genus Lathyrus; species Lathyrus oleraceus. The sequence continues at coordinate 49,994,088 of NC_066585.1, forward strand.
TCAAGATGAGCCTGTGACCTACCAAGAGGCCATAACTGGTCCAGAGTATGAGAAGTGGCTAGAAGCCATGAAATCTGAAATGGATTCCATGTACACAAACTAAGTTTGGACCTTGGTAGAGCCTCCTGTAGGAGTTAACCCTATAGGATGCAAGTGGGTCTTCAAAAAGAAGACTAGCATGGATGGTAAGGTACATACCTATAAGGCAAGACTGGTTGCAAAAGGATATAAACAAATTCATGGGGTTGACTATGATGAAACCTTTTCACCAGTTGCAATGCTTAAATCTGTTCGGATTTTACTTGCTATCGCTGCATATCATGATTATGAAATATGGCAGATGGATGTCAAAACTGCTTTCCTTAATGGGAATCTTCTTGAGGATGTGTACATGACACAACCTGAAGGATTTGACATACTTGAAGAAGCCCAAAAGATATGTAAGTTACAAAGATCAATCTATGGATTGAAGCAAGCTTCCAAAAGCTGGAATCTTCGTTTTGATGAAATAGTAAAACAATATGGATTCATCAAGAACTAAGATGAGCCTTGTGTCTACAAGAAGGTTAGTGGGAGCATGATCATTTTCCTGGTATTATATGTAGATGACATATTACTCATTGGAAATGATGTCCCTACCCTACAACAAGTAAAGTCTTGGTTGGGGAAATGCTTTTCTATGAAGGACCTAGGTGAAGCAGCCTATATATTAGGAATCAGAATCTATAGAGATAGATCACAAAAACTGCTTGACCTAAGTCAGAGTACATACATAGACAAAGTGCTGAGACGCTTTAATATGCATGATTCCAAGAAAAGATTCATACCTATGCAACACGGCATGTGTCTATCAAAAACACAATCCCCTTCAACTAAGGAAGAAAGGGATCGCATGAATAAGATTCCATATGCATCTGCAATAGGATCTATCATGTATGCCATGTTATGTACTCGACCAGATGTCTCGTATGCTTTAAGTGCAACAAGTAGGTATCAATCTGATCCTGGTGATGCTCATTGGGTAGCTGTCAAGAATATCCTTAAGTATTTGAGAAGGACTAAGGACTCATTCTTGATATATGGAGGTCAGGAAGAGCTGGTTGTAATTGGATACACCGATGCTAGCTTCCAGACAAATAAGGATGACTTTAGATTGCAATCTAGTTAAGTGTTTTGCTTAAACGGTGGCGTTGTGAGCTGGAAAAGTTCAAAGCAAGATACAGTTGCTGATTCTACAATCGAGGCCGAATATATTGCGGCCTCAAGTGCAGCAAAGGAAGCTGTTTGGATCAAAAAGTTCATTAGTGAACTTGGCATAGTTCCTAGCATTGTGGATCCCATTGGTCTCTATTGTGATAACAATGGTGCTATCGCACAAGCTAAGGAGCCTAGATCTCACCAACAATCCAAACACATACTTAGGCGTTATCACCTCATTCGAGAGATAATAGACAGAGGAGATGTGAAAATATGCAAAGTACCTACACTTGACAATATTGCTGACCCACTGACAAAGCCTCTTGCGCAGCAGAAGCATGATGGCCATACTAGATCTATGGGCATTAGGGGTATGCCTGATTGGCTCTAGTGCTAGTGGGAGATTGTTGGTGTAAGCCCTAGAGGCCAATACTTTTGGTACTTGTATCGAATTATTTATTAATAATAAAAGGTTTTTTCTTTATTATGTTTGTTTAATAAAGTCCCTAGAATAGCTAGTCCGTTTAATGTATCAAGTATGACTTAATCATGAGATCATATTAAACATAGATACACTATTCTTAAAGTATCTGTAGTCGAGCTTTATTGTGAAGTGGGATAACATTAAAGCATTAAGACTATTATGTATATAGACTGATGATCACATTTCATGGATCATGGATAAGGAGTTATCAAGTCTTAAACATAGGTATGAATATTAAGAGTAATATTTATACTGGATTGACCCGCTATGAGAATACTATATAGAATGTTATGCAAAGTGTCATAAGTTATTCTCATGGTGATAATGGTGTATACCACCCTTCGACCTGAAACCACTATGGACCCTAGATGTAGAGTCGAGTGCCTTATTGCTGATCAAATGTTGTCCGTAACTGGATGACCATAAAGATAGTTGATGGGTACTCCATGAAGCATGCTAAGGGACATGAGTGACCTAGATGGAATTTGCCCATCCTGCGTAATAGGATAAATGTCTATGGGCCCAATATTGAACTAGAAAAGGATGACACGGTCTATGCCTTGTGTTCAATATAGACATAAGGGCAAAAGGATAATTGTACACATAAGTATTATCACAAAAGGATTTGTCAGATCACATGACATTTTTGTGTCTTAGGTAGCAGTGATGTGTTTCTAGATACCGCTCACTGTCTATTATGTTAAATACGTGATTTAATATAATTGCCAATGCCGCGAAAACCTACAGGGTCACACACAAAAGACGGATTGATGAGAGATAGAGTAACTAAGGAACACCGTAAGGTACGGTGCACTTAAGTGAATTGTAGAACATCGTAAGGTACAGTGTACTTAAGTAGAATACGAAATATGGTAAGGTACCACGCGCTTAAGTGATTTTGGCATATTATAAGATATGGGCCACATACACTTAAGTGGGTTTTTTAGCTTATAACCCACGCAAGTGGTTCTATAAATAGAACCCTTGTGCAGAAGCATTTGAGCAGTTGCAATTTTCGTTTTCTCTCTCTCACTCAAAGCCTTCATTCGTAGCAGCTAGCACTGAGATTGAAGGAATCCGTTCGTGTGGACTGAGTAGGGGCATTGTCATCGTTCAACGTTCGTGATCGCTCTGTAGATCTGCATCAAAGGTTTCAATCATCACAAGAGATAACGATTTTATCACTGATCATGCCCATTCATAAGGATCACTAAAGGAGAAAATTTTAAATTACGCTGCGTTTTGGATCGCCCTTCTCCTTCACCCGGTGCATAAAACAACAAGGATAATGTAAATAATATCACTCATCAATCACATAAATCATCCAGACATAAAATTAATCACAAATGTGGTTATGTATGCAATGCATCTCATCTTCTTTACTCTGATGCATGTGGTACCAAGGTTTTTGGATATCGGAGGAATGTTGTTGATTAACCCACTCGTCACTGGTTCCATCTCTGAACATGGTTCCATCTTTAAACCATCAAAATCATCATAGGTTCAATCTTTGAACATGAGACCCGTCACTCGACCAAAGTCTGTTACCATCATACTCGTCGCATGTCCATCTCTGAACCTGAGACTCGTCACTAAACCAAAGTCCGTCACCTATCTCTGATATACATGATGCATGAATGCAACCAACAAATTAAATACTTGTCTCAAACCTCCAACTCCAATACTCGTTATCGGTTCCTCTTTGAACTTAAAACTCAACATGAATATCGTCAATATAAGACGACACATTAGTTCCTATCTGAATCAACATCTCAACACAACTCAACATTTTAATCACAAGTGAGCATAATAATCAAATTATGTAATTTCTATAAAAAAAAATCACCAATACTTACTAACAACATCAAAACATCATCGAATAAACATTGAAAATAGAATATACTCGAAAAATCGAGGTAACGGCCAAAAACCGGTCAAACAAGGGCATGACAGTCAGCCCCTAAAGCATGACGACTGTCACCTTTACCTGTCACCACTCTCTCTCACAAACCCTCCACCTCTTTGGCAATTGGCAAAGAACTCGTCCCTGGGTTTCATGACGATCATACCGTCGTCTTGCTGATACCCGTCAACTCTCCCAGCATAGTGACAGTTGGCTCGTCACGAAGGTGACGCCCGTTACTGCTGTGCAGAATGCAGATTCTGCGTTTTCACCATTGGAGCACTTTCAACACTCTGATTTAGATCCAAGAAAACCCAAAACTCACATCAAATTATCGTATATCATTTATACACCATTAAGCACGTCAAACTCTCATAGATTAATCATTTAACATTAAAACATTCATAATTTTAACCAAAACAAGCACATATGCTTATGAACATCAAAATCCAAATTCACATACAACTTCATACGAAAATTAGTCATCAAAATAGCACGAATTTCACAGCACATCACCGCAATCAAGAGAAGTTTTGAACAAGCCATCTCTAGATTCAACAATTTCATCAAAGTAAGAAAATAGAAAGAAAAGAGAAAGAGGATAAAGAATATTCTCTATCCTTATGCCCTAAACATCCATATCATAAAAAATTCTCCCTACCTCGAATTCGCAGCAAGCTTCAAGTTACAACAATTGGATCTCTCTCTTCTCCTTCCTCTTACTTTCCTAGGGTGCTCTCTAACTCTGCTGACAATTATTTCTCACAACAACAACCCTAACTCTAATTCTCTTATCTATTTAAATAAAACCCTATTAATTCCACCATTTTCTTAATTTTATTTTAAATTCTAATTTCCTCCCCAATGCTCAATTTCTTATTATTTCTATTATTTAAATCATTAAAATCAAATAAAAATTCTAATAAAATTTTACCCAACCTCAATAATACCTATAAAATAAATATAGCACTCGAATAAAATAATATAAATTATTATAACTCAATTAAAATAAAATCATCAGAAACTGGGTGTAACACTCCTGACGTGTTAACGCCATTACAAGTATTTGGATAAAAGAGTTTTCTCTTGAAGAGGAGGATAATGGATGAACCCACACTTGAGAGAGATTGTTACAAAACAAGTGCTATTTGTGTATGTTCCACATTGCTTTGAAAAATGGAGATTGAGCACTTTATAATTGAGATGACTTATACATATATTGCTTTACTATTTTAGATGAATATATATGGTCTCTCTCACTTATTTGGATGAGTCTTGAATCTTTATGTAAATATTTGATCAAATTTGACTGTTTTCCTTCACAATAACCCATCAATTTCATCCTAGAAACCAATATGATCATATTTATTGGACTATTTTATATTATGAATAAATTAAGAGATATATTAATATTAAAAAAAATTATTTACTCAAATACAAAACATAGCATTTACATCGAAAGAACACACTTTACTTTTCTTAAATGAGCTTTATTAAATTTTTTATATTATTTTATATTTTTCAATTATTTAAACAACTAATCTATATTTTATAAAATTTATATAACTCATTAAAAACTTGAAAATAAGTCTCACTACACATTTATACTTCAATTTTAATTATATATTATTTTAATCCAATTAAAATTAAGTGAATCATTATTTAATACGAGAACATAGCTAAATTAAAGAACACGAAGTTTCATCGATAATCATGCTCTAAGATGAAAAATACAAAATATTTAATATTAAAAGATATATTTTATAAATAAGTTAAAAGATATATTTTATAAATAAGTTAAAAGATATATAAAATATAAAAACTCACATATTTATTTAGTCAAATATAATATTTGTTTTCCTATTTCAATAAAACTATCAAATATAATATTAACGTTTTGTTTAGATGGTAAAAGAAAGTGAAAAAAAGAAGAAAAAACAAATTAAGGTATCAAAGTTGGTAAAAAAAAGTTTTATTTTCGAGTAGTGCTATTTATTTCAAAATAATTAGAAGAAGAAATGAAAGAATATACATATACCATTATTTTTAAAGGCGTTCATTGGTTCGATTAAATCCGGATTAAATGGGAATGCAAAATAAATTATGGTGTTTTGTTCTGACATTTTTTTAATTCGAACAATAAATAAATAAAATTAATGAAATTTGATATTAATTAATTCGGATGATAAAATTTTAAAATTCAATCCATGGTATATTTGAATCAATCATAATTAATTATCAGTATAATATTTAACATCATTATCATGAAAACTATAATAAAATATTCAATTTTAAAAAAATGAAATACTAGTATTACAATTAATATTGAATTTTTTTATAATAATTTTTATATTATTTAAAAAAATTAGTTTATATAAATTATATATATTTTAAAATATTTTTGCACATTTGTTTCTAACGTATCTTATCATCTTATCAATCAAACTCAAATCAACTTGTTATTTATCGGTTTTGTTCGGTTTGATCGATTTGTACATCAGATCCTTCTAAAACTGAACCATACCGATCTACGAACATCTCTAATTATTTTAGAGGATAATTATTAATTCATTATATATTTAATTTTCTTTTAAATAAAAATTATAGGATAGTGTTGATAATAAATGATTGAAATTTATTATTGTGTTTTTTATTTTCCTTACAAATAAACATTTTCTATTATTTTCGATCTATTAGGATTATGAAAGGTTGAATAAAATTAATTATTTTTAGCCTAATTAACAATATTATAATTTTATTAGTAAAATTTGAAAGTTCTCAAATGGAACCGAAGTCAATGTAATTAAATGGCAATGCTTTTGATAATAAATATCAACTGGGAGAAAGAAGGATTTGTTTTGTTACACAAATATCAACAAAGAAAGAGTAGAAGTTACTTTGTTTCATTTATGTATAAGTACTAATTGGTTTTACAAGATGTAAAATGATCAGATATTTAATTTTTAAAATTCAATCCTAAAGAAAAACAAACTCAAACTTTTCAGGATATTAGATATTCACCACCGTTTTTAAAATTTCTTTCCATTTATGTATTAACCTTTGAAGTGGTTTATTTTTAGTCAAAGATTGTCATGATTTTTACCATCAACATGACATTTATCAATAAAGGCCTATTAAATGGATTATATTAATTAGTTCTTTTTTAGTTTTGGGGTAGTTATTGAGTTAACTATTTAATTGAAATTAGTTAGTCTTGCAACTTTGTTAGTTTTTCTTTTATGTTAGAACCTCATCACCTAGTTATACATAGATGAAATATCTGGAAACTTTTAATATGGTGTTATCTCTGTTTGTTTATATAAGAGGCCTATCATTTTTTAGGTTAATTAAATAATCAATGTATTTAGTTAGTTTATAGATTAGATACATTAATTATTTAATAAATTTAAAAATTGAATTATCTCTTATAAAAAAGAACATAGATAGTATTAGAATCTGGTTTAAAATTTAATAGATCTTTTGTGATTAAATTTTTGCCATCGAGTCATTCACTATTTATTTTTATCTTTCATATGTCCAATCATTAGTGTGATGGAGGTGTTAAGGGTCTCACATCGGATAATATATGACACAATCATATACTTATAAGTGGAGACAATCATCACCCTACATGATAATTTTATGGGGATGAATTAGGTCCAACTACATTTTATGATTCTTTTTTTTTTGCATCCTCTTCATTTATCCTTTTTTCTATGATTTATGGTTTCTCAAAGTGAAGGACGAATCATGCTGATCCTTACTATCTTCATTCACCTTATCATCCAGTGTATTTTGAAGGTGGCAAGAAACACAGTAAATTGGGGATTTGAATTGGGTTTCTAAAAACAAAAACTTTTTTAAAACCAACTCAATCAAACAATAACACGAACAAAAAAAAAAAACAAAGTTAATTTTATACTGGTTCGATGTTAACGAAATTACCTGCAGTCCATCCTACCAATGTGATTTTGCATTCTCAACAAGGACTTAATACACTATAACTGAAACTAATTACAGACACCACAAAGACAAACCGTCTTTGTCTTCTTGAGTCTATCTGACTAAAATCTAGTCACTCAAGGAAACCACTCAAACAACTTTGAGATTTACAAGTGTGTGTTTACAAAAAATACTTCTAAGAAAATAGATTAACACAAGTTTAATACACATAATATCTCACACAATAACGAACAATGGTTCTACGTGTGTTTACAAAGACTATACACAACAAATATATACTTTAGCAAAAGTGTGTCTATGAACGTAAGTGAATAAGGATGAACAACTTCTTCCAATCTTCCAAGTCTCCTTTATATAGGAAGTTAAAAGATATATTATTGATATTTGAACGTAACATTACGCACTCAAATAATCATCATATCGACCACTTCGTTACTGTCACAAAGACAAAACTGTCAATATTTCCACATGGTCGAAATATCTTCTATAACACTCGAAAAAAATACTAAATCCAGATCTTGATCAAACCAAAATGTATTCGACTATGTCCCTATTTGCCGAGATTTTTTTCTTGTCAAAAATCTCATCATACACGAGCACGCTAAAGAAATGTATGAATGTTGCTTATAGAATTTAATGTATACTTTAGATAACATAAGTGTGTCGAAAATACCTCATTTCTTATAATGTTATCCTTTGGCGGTTTCTATTTGCGTTAGCCATGCCAAGAATGATAATGTAACACATGAATTCTAGTTATTTGAACGAGGGTTAATTGATTAAAAAAAACTATTAAATAACACAAATTTTTATCAACTCCACTATATGAATGAAACTTGACAACTTGATGTTTTACTTATATTCTATGTTTAAAACACCACTAATCTAATCGGCTATTTGCCTAGAGGCATGTCCCAACGAAAGAATGTACAAACGTAAACAAAAAAATTCCATTTATTTTTTTACTTTTTATTTTACTCATGCATTTTTTAATATAATAACTCATTAAAAAAATACAATTTTGTACTAACTTAATACTCTTTACAAAATAAAAATAAAAAATTATAACTAAGGAACGAAATTCATTTTTCCGCATAAGCATTTAAAATCTAAATAAAACAAAACCATAGTTAAATGTTGCTAGCCGACCAATCAATCCGACAATAGTCCTAGTTACATAATTTTGTAATATTTCTTTAGTACTTGTGCCTATCTATTTTATATATAATATTTTTCCTTTTCAATTTCTTTTTTCAATTTATCAAAATCATGTGAGTAGGAACCGAGTGCCAAGATTCAGCCAACTAGTATAATATTAAAGATAAAACTAATAAAGTTAAAGCAAGACTGTACTAAGATTCAGTGTAAAGATCTTGTGGGACATAATGCACATGCTCCTATGCTACTCCCTCCACATGTTTCTTCCTACCCTCTCTCTTTTTTTATTGTCAATAAATTATTGAATCGATTAATTTAATTTTAAAGTCAGTTCAGATATCAATTGATTTCAATGGTAAGGAATCGAATAGTAATCATTTCTATCAAATTCAATGTCAATTGAAATAAAGATTGATTTTGTACCTTGTTAGAAAAAACAGTACCAGAATTAAATTCCCCTGTATAGGGAAAAGTCTTAAGGTGAGAGAGAGATAATATTAGAATAAGAATATTATACTTTTCTGCCCTTTTTCATTTATCTGTCATTCCCTTTATAGAGTAGGGATCCACAATTACATTCTAGAAGAAGGATCTAGAGACACTTGTCCTTATCCTTCTAAAATAAAACAAAATTCTAAATTATTATTTGTTCTTATCCTTTTGCAGGACAGCTGTTGACAGCTTATAGTGCCAAAATCCAGCTCAATACTAGTACTATTGGATGATTCTTCAAGTGATAAACCTAATGGGCTTTTGTATCTTCCTCTGTGACTTACGAACAGGCCCATGTTGTGTTGTTTTGGTAGGTCCACTTAGATTTTTCTGAACTGTTTCCTTTTGCTTTGTAACATTACCGTACCCATTGAGACAAATCTTGTCCTCAAGATTAAAGTGCGGAAATTTCGATGTTAGTTCACAAGTGCTTTCCCACGTGGCCTCAGATGCTGGATGTCCTTCCCATTGGATCAAAACTTCGGTGATTTCATTGTTGATGATGCGATGGTTCAAAACGGCGAAGGGGTTAGGGGTCGCCGGCGGGAAAGCGTCTAGATCCGGTAATGGAGCGGTTTGGGTAGTAGGGGTTCCCTGACAAAGTTTGAGTAGAGAAACGTGAAATACAGGGTGGATTCGTGAAGCCTTAGGGAGATCCAATTCATAAGCCACAGAACCAATCTTCTTGATGATCCGGAACGGCCCAAAGTAACGTTTCGCGAGTTTCTGAGAAGATCGCTGGTGGACAGAGCTTTGGCGATAAGGCTGAAGTTTTAGGAAAACCCATTGGTCTACTGCGAAGGATTTGTCCTTCCTATGACAATTTGCCTGTTGAACCATCCGATTTCTAGCTCTGGTAAGGTTTTCCTTTAAAACTCTGAGGATTCTGGATTTGTTAGACAAAATCTCATCTAATGATTGAATGTTGGATTTTCCTGCAGGATATGGTAACAAGGATGGAGGTTTTCGACCATAAAGTGCTTCAAAAGGCGTCATGCCGATTGAAGAATGGAATGAAGTGTTGTACCAAAACTCGGCAAGGGAGAGAAAACGTGTCCACAAGTTAGGTTCTTCGCTGACAAAACACCTAAGGTAAGTTTCCAAACACCTATTCAAAACTTCTGTCTGACCGTCTGATTGGGGATGGTATGAGCTGCTAAAGTGTAATGTTGTGCCCAGGTGTTTGAAGAGAGAACGCCAAAATTGGCTCACGAAAATACGGTCCCGATCGCTGACAATGGTTTTGGGGGCACCATGAAGCTTGTAGATTTCAGAAATGAAAGTTGGGGCTAGGGATGCTGCTGTAAAACTTGTGGGGAGCGCTATGAAGTGAGAAAATTTGGTGAGACGATCTACGATGACCCAGATGGCAGTTTTGTTGTTGGAACATGGGAGATGGGTGATGAAATCCATCGAGATATCGTCCCATACTTGTTGAGGTAATGGTAAAGGTTGCAAAAGACCATAGGGGGCATGAGTATTATACTTGTTGTGTTGACAGATGTGACAAGCATTAACAAACGTTTTGACGTCTTTATGCATTCCAGGCCAATAAAAGGAAGCGGACAAACGAGCAAGGGTGGCTTGAATGCCGGAGTGGCCACCTAGAGGAGATGCATGGAATTCTGTTAGCAGTGAGGAAATGAGCCCTGATTCTGTAGGTATGAATAGTCTGTCTTTGAAGTAGAGCAAATCTGCCTTAACTGTGAATTTCTGCTGCATGAGTTGATCTTCCGATGCTTTCTTTAACAGCTTCTGACCTGCAGGGTTAGTCAAGAAAATTTTTTGCAATTTGGAAATAACAAGGGAGCAGGGGGAACTAATCATGGCACAAATTTCTGCAACTGGTGGCTCATTTACTCGCGATAATGCATCTGCGACAACATTCTCTTTACCAGGTTTGTAATGGATTTCATAGCTGTAGCCAACTAATTTAGTCAACCATTTTTGTTGTTCGGGTGTTTGGATGGTTTGGGTCATGAGGTTTTTGAGGCTTTTGTGGTCAGTGTAAATTTTGAAGGTGGATCCTAATAGGTATTGTCTCCATTTTTTTATTGCTTCAGTTAAAGCATAGAGCTCACGCACGTATGTGGAGGACGAACTCAGTCTGGGGCACAACTTTTTGCTAAAGAAGGCTAAGGGTCGGGAGTTCTGAGATAACACAGCGCCTATGGCAGTGTTTGAAGCATCTGTGGTTACTTCAAAATGCTGTTCGAAATCAGGAAGGGTAAGTGCTGGTAGTTTTGCCATTGCTTGTTTTAATTTCTCAAAAGCTGTGGCTGCGGTGTCTGTCCATACGAAAGCGTTAGCTTTGAGTAAATCCGTAAGAGGGCTAGCTATCGCTGCGTAATTTAGGACAAAGCGTCTGTAGAATCCAGTTAGACCCAGGAATGCGCGAAGGCCTGTGATATTTTTAGGTGTTGGCCAGGCAGTCATGACTTGGATTTTAGTTGGGTCGGCTTGTACACTACTGTTTGTGATGGTATGCCCTAAGTAGTCAACAGAGTGCACACCAAATTGGCATTTTGCTAGCTTGGCAAAAAATTTATGGGTAGATAGGATGGACAGAACTTGGTGTAGGTGAGTAAGGTGAGTTTCCCATGAGGGACTGTATACAAGGATGTCATCAAAGAAAACAAGCGCAAATTTGCGCAAGAATGGTCGAAGAAGGTCATTCATGGCAGCTTGGAAAGTAGAGGGGGCGTTAGAAAGACCAAAGGGCATAACGAGGAACTCGTAATGCCCATCAAAAGTGCGAAATCCTGTTTTATGAATGTCTTCTGGGACCAATCTGATTTGGTGGTATCCCGAACGGAGGTCTATTTTTGAGAAGAATATCGCACCATGCAACTCATCTAAGAGTTCGTCAATAGTGGGAATGGGGAATCGGTCTTTGATGGTGATGGTGTTTAAGGCTCTATAGTCGACACAAAAACGCCAAGTGCCGTCCTTTTTCTTGACCAATAGTACCGGGGACGAGTAAGGGCTAGTGCTTGGTTGGATGATGCCATCTTGAAGCATTTCTGAAATGAGTTTTGTCATAGCGTCTTTTTGGTAATGGGGGTATCGGTATGGTTTGATGTTGATGGGTTGGGTGTTGGGGTTTAGATGTATGTGGTGATCGTGTGGTCTTGTTGGTGGAAGAGTTTTTGGTTTGTCAAAAATGTGGGAAAATTGAAGGAGTAGTTGTTGTATATCTGGGTGACAGTTGAGGATAAAGTTGTCCCGGTCTGTTGAATCATTTTGTGCATGAGTTATGGTAGATTGGGTGAGGGGTATCATGGTAACCGAGTGGAATGTGGCCACTGAGTGTGTGTGTATCATTCTGTTAAGTTGGTGGATGGATGCGGGAGTGGCAAGTTGTGGTTTGGTGCCGGTGATTGTAATTTGTGTATTTTGGTGGTGGAATTGCATTGAGGGGACAGAGAAATCAGAGATAAAAGGTCCTAGTGTTTGCAGCCATTGGACTCCTAGGACTAGGTATGCCCCTTGAATTGGTAGTACATAGAGAGGGATTGTGAAAAGGTGGTTTTGAATCATTAATGGTGTATCCATACATAGGCCGGAACAATGCAAGTATTCACCATTTCCAACCATGACAGGGAAAGATGGGAAATTGTGAATGGGTAGGTGTAGGAATGTTGCAATTCTAGGTTGTATAATGTTGTGGGAGCTTCCTGAGTCAACTAGGACAGTGAGATTGTGGCCATAAATGGAGGCAGTGAAACGAAGGGTGCGTGGAGATGGTTGGCCGGTGGCTGCCTGTAATGAAAGTTGAATGGAATCTGGGGCTGTTTCAGATTCGGTTTCCGTAGGAAATGCAGGTGAATCATGGGTTTCAACAAGGGTGGAAGTGGGGTCAGTTGTGTCGGTTAGGGTTAAATGTTCTTCATCTGTGAGTAAAAGCAAGAAGGGTTTTGTTTTGCAGCGGTGACCGGGATGGAAACGTTCATCGCAATTGAAACAAAGGCCTTGGGATTTTCGTTGTTGCATTTCCGTTGGGTTTAGCCGGCGTATTGGAATATGCTGTTGTGGGTCTGGTGGTTTTGGTAAAGTAGGAGTGAAAGGAGTGGGTAACAGTGGTGGTTTAGAAAACTTAGAGGGGTTAGTTTGGTAAGGTCGGGAAGCAAGTGTTTTTGATTCGATTAGTTTTGCCAAGCCAATAGCTTGTGATATGCTGGTGGGTTGGTGGATAGCTAACTCATTTTGAATATGATTTTTCAAACCAGAAATGAAACAATCAATTATAGCGGTAGGTGAAAGACCGTTTACCCTGTTGCAGAGGCGTTCAAAATCTCTTTGGTAATCTGTCACTGTTGTTGTTTGTTTGAGTTTAAACAATGCTTGTTGATGATTGTCATAAGCAGAGGGACCAAAACGGACCTCCAAAGCCTTAATGAAAGCATCCCATGTCGACAATAGCAGGTTGTGAAACATCCATTGATACCATCCAAGGGCATCACCTTGCATATAACCTGCGACATGAGCCAAGCGTTGGTGGTTGGGAATGGAGTAGTGGGTGAAAAACTGGTCAGCTTGAAAAATCCAATCAAGTGGATTATTTCCATCAAATGGTGACAAACGTAATTTTGGGGGTTTGATTGTAGGTTCTTGGTTATTGTTTGAGCCACTATTGGAGTGTCGGTTGTTACTAGGGGTAGGGGTAGATATTTGTGAGTGAAGGGTTTGAATTGAGGTGAGATAACTTTCATGGCGGTGGTCTTGTTGTTCACGAAAAGATGTAAAAGCTGCTGCTAGATTGTTGACAGATTCCTGCAATTGCTGCAGTGATGGTGGTTCAGGTGGTTGTTGTCGGGGAGGCATGATGTAAGCAAATGAGAGCACCAAATTGTTAGAAAAAACAGTACCAGAATTAAATTCCCCTGTATAGGGAAAAGTCTTAAGGTGAGAGAGAGATAATATTAGAATAAGAATATTATACTTTTCTGCCCTTTTTCATTTATCTGTCATTCCCTTTATAGAGTAGGGATCCACAATTACATTCTAGAAGAAGGATCTAGAGACACTTGTCCTTATCCTTCTAAAATAAAACAAAATTCTAAATTATTATTTGTTCTTATCCTTTTGCAGGACAGCTGTTGACAGCTTATAGTGCCAAAATCCAGCTCAATACTAGTACTATTGGATGATTCTTCAAGTGATAAACCTAATGGGCTTTTGTATCTTCCTCTGTGACTTACGAACAGGCCCATGTTGTGTTGTTTTGGTAGGTCCACTTAGATTTTTCTGAACTGTTTCCTTTTGCTTTGTAACATACCTCTCTTTTTACAACAACTTCTTTTACTTTTTTTTTAATGTTTTAATATTTGTTTTATTTTCACCATTTGTATCAGATCTATTGAACCGACTAATCTAATTCAAAAGTTAATTTTAAAATTAAATGATTTTAACAAGGTGTCAAACGGATATGTTCGTTCTGTTTAGATTCGTCCAAAAAGATCAGAAAAAAAAACAAGACAAGACAAGACGAGATGGGGCGGGGCTGTCATAATTGAGGATACGAGTCTAAAACTTAGATCCTTCCCGTAAAAAAATGAGGGTGAGACATGAAAAGCTCGCGGGTACTGCACTTTGTAAACCTAAAAATACAAACATTAATGCAAATGCTTGTGCTCGCAAAACCCAAAAAAAAAAAACATAACGGAACGGAACAAACACATTAGAAGATGTAGCCACTCTGCACTAAAATACGGTAAAACAGACATATCTGACATGCGAGACCTATTTTACCACTCATAATTACAGGTGTCAAAGACAAAAATAAATGTAGTTGTTTCTATCAAGTCCAACAACGGTCTATTACCACTAAACCAAGTGTAATTGGTAATGCTTCTCCTTAAAAGCACAAGAAGACAACACTAAAATACATGGTATTTAAAAATACAACATTAATGAATTGTACCTTCACGTGTAAGCATTATAAAGAGCTTATGATTCATTGCGCCTAAAAAACAGCACGTGGATATAGAAACCGAATATGAAAAGGTATATCCTACATTATTCTTCTGACAAATGTTAAGGAAGTGGATCCCATTTTTTTCCACTGATTTTCACGTACGATAAATTAGTGGAATTTTTAACATGGTGACAGAGACCAAAATGGTTTTGGGTTGCTAATTTTGCTCTTAAAAATAATTGGAATTTTATAGTAAGTGATGCACCATTTAGAGAAAAAGAAGATATAAGAAGAAAGGAGAAGAGTTATCCACTGAGATGTTACTAAATTAGAGGAGACAGAAATAAAGTGAGAGGCGTGAAGAAAATGAAAACATTGGAAGGAAGAAAGAAACTGTGAGTTGCCATGCGCGTGAGTTGTACCGTCTATGGAGGAGCGTGTCTGTTCAAATGTAGGGTTCAGAAAGTGAAAATCTCGATTCATACCTCAAATATTATCTTTGTTATTACTGTCTTTAGGTCGCGAATAGGATTTTCTTTTTTTGAAAGCGTGATTCATAGTGTTCGAACAAACAATATGTTAGTTAGTGGTTTAAAATTTTGATAGGTATAAAATTCAGTTTTAGGAGTTATTAAAAATTGGGATTGCTTAGCTTTAAGCAATTTCAATATATAGGAATGACTCTTGACTTTGTGAAAATAATTAATAGATACTCTCTTTCTTCCTCCCAAACTTTCAATTCCATCCTTATTATTCTTGTAAATCTTTATTTCTTCTTTTCAATTCAAAGTGGGAGAAACAATCTTGAACATTGAAACCTTGTGTGTGTATGCATCATTAGAGTGAAGAGTGTAGTTGAAGGTTGTTAAATCAATCGAGTGAATTAATTTTATTTCTTTAAGATTTTGTTTCAGCAATTGGTATCTGAGTATTGACTATGATTTTTGAGAAATATCGAGCAATATTTTCTCATTTGAATGAGCATTTTTCAACAAATCTTTCTATTTTGAATGGCAAGAACTATGACAATTGATGTAAGCAGATGAAAGTTGTCTTTTGCTATCAATATGTATGGGATCATGTGAAGAATGAAGTGGGAACAATTAGTGATAATGGCACTGATGAACAAAAGACTGCACATAAAAAATTGAAGAAGAAGGATTATAAAGTTCTCTTTATAATTCATGAATGTTGAAATTCTAGTTATCATACTTTGGATGTCACACGGGTTGTTATGACATCCAATTCTGCATAGATAGGAATTATGCAGAACTTAAAAGTAAGTGCAGTAAATAACACAAGTAATTGTTTACCCAGTTCAGTCCAACATGACCTACATCTGGGGGCTACCAAGCCAGGGAGGAAATCCACTATTAGTAGTATCAATTCAAAGCTAAACTCACCCGTTTACAACTTATCACTTAATCCCTACCCAATGCAATTTCAATCTTAAACTAAGATCAGAGTTCCTACTCACTCCCCCTCAATCACCTCAGTGATTACTATCTTTAAACAATATTAAAGACAAGTTGAAGTCACACTTCAAACAACTCTCGATTGTGCTTCACAGCTTTAATCAAGATACACATCACTCACGCTTAAAAGCTTTGAGCGACACAACACTTACAACTCAATGAACACCCTATGCCACAACAATCATCTACTTGATAATGACTTGGCTTACAAGTTACGTCTAATACAAGACTCACAAAAATACAGCAGTGAAGTATGATGGACACATAAAATCTTCACGCCTCAAAATCCCCGAAACTGAATGAAGGAACGCCTTCCTTTTTATATTGCAGTTCCTGGGCTTTTGCACCTGTATTCTCCTGAATTTAAGGTCACACGAGTTCCCATAAATTCAACATTTAGGTTACTAACAAATAGGCTATTTGTTAGGTTCATTAAATGTAACTTGGTTGTTGGTTTCCTGGTTTTTCTCTAAGCTGTTGACTTCCTGAAGAATAGCCCAAGAAAAGCTGAAACAGAAAACTGAACAACCTACAATATAGCATATGCTGTCAGGGATGAATGTCACAACATTCAGCTCGACATCAAGGTCCATATGCTGAGTCTGTTTTACCAGAAAACAGACTGTACAATTTTGCTGACCTGTACATGATCAAAATGACCATACTACAGTGACAACTTACATTAATAAATGTTAAAGTGTCCAACTTAACATTTACACATTTGACCTTAAGTTAGTTCTGTTATTCTCTTGAAGAACAAACTAAGTTACATGCTGAAGTATAGCAGAACACCACTCTGTCTAATGTTCAGTAGCTGTTGTCAGTGATGAATGTCATAACATCCAATTTGACATTCAGTCAGTAGGCCTTATGCCAGGTCTGGTCTTTCCTTGATAACCAGACTGGAAATAAATACTAAGTTCTAACAGAACACCAGCTGTTCTATTTCTTAGTATCTGTTGACAGGTATGAATGTCACAGCATCCAGTTTGACATTCAATAAATCCTGTGTTAGCTAATCCTGCAGTAACTACTCAAGTGTGTCATGACATCAGTCAAGACATCAAAGTACAGTTAGATATTCTAACCTACAATGTAGTCACACATACATACTATGTCATGACATCAGTCAAGACATTTGTAACCAGCTAGTGTTTTACCATATAATGCAGCCAATTAAACACCTACAAACTCCCCCTTTGGCAAATTTTTGGCTAAAACACTTTGATCCCCATAACAGAGTTCATAGCAGCGGAATCACACACCTAGCAGGAAATAATACTAGCTATTACACTCAGAGTGGCAGCACACTCACACACATGGAAGTTAAAAAACTTCACACAGCAGCACACACATACAGAAGTAACTTCAACACACAGCAGCTGCAGGGGAGGGAATCTGTCACGCGAGTCTGTTGTAGAGACCCACTCTGTTTGTTTGTCAGGGGTGGTGGTTATTACTCCCCCTTTTTGTCAAAAATATTGCCAAAGCCAACAACAAAACCAGAGAATAGTGACAGAGTTACAGACTTAGTTTTACTTCACAGTTTCAACCAAGTTATCATCCACTTGATCTTGCTTCACATCTTTGATCAAGTAATCACCCACTTTTGCTTTACAGTAGGTACCACCATATCAGATGCCATGATTTTGTTTCTGACATCCAGAACCACTCCTGCATGAATAGCATCCTTGAATTCCTGCAGGTACATTGGCCTTATCACGGAAGGGTGTCTCCTTACCCTCTTGTAGCCACACTTGTTGCAAGTAGCATAGCTGTGATCTGTTGACCAATCAAAGCATAGTACCAATTGTTTAATAGGCAGAGATATTAAACAATACATCCCAAACATCAGTGGTTGCTATAAGGTCTCAGAGAGACATATTCCCAGTTTGCTCCTTAAGTTTTCAAACTGAGTAGCATCCAGAGCCTTTGTAAATATGTCAGCCAGTTGAAGGTCCGTGGCTACATGTACCAAAGTGATCACCTTGTCTTCCACCAGATCTCTGATGAAGTGGTGCCTAATGTCAATATGTTTGGTCCTGCTGTGTTGGATGGGATTCTTGGAGATATTGATGGCACTGAGATTATCACAGAACAATGTCATAACATTTTTAGTGACATTGTACTCAGTGAGCATCTGTTTCATCCAAACCAGTTGGGAACAACTGCTTCCAGCAGCTATGTATTCAGCCTCTGCAGTGGACAGAGAAACACAATTCTGCTTCTTGCTGAACCAAGATATGAGATTGTCTCCTAAGAAGAAACATCCACCTGATGTGCTTTTTCTGTCATCAGCACTCCCAGCCCAGTCAGCATCACAGTACCCAGATAGGACAGGTTCAGACCCATGTGAATATAGCATCCCATAGTCACAAGTCCCATTGATGTACTTGAGAATCCTTTTGACTTGATTCAAGTGGCTCACTTTAGGCTCTGCTTGGTATCTAGCACATACTCCAACTGCATAAGAAATGTCAGGTCTACTTGCAGTTAGGTAAAGTAGGTTTCCTATCATGCTTCTATACAAGCATTGATCAACACCAGGCCCTCCCTCATCTTTGGTTAACTTCAGATGAGTGGGTGCAGGAGTCCTCTTGTGCCTAGCATTATCCATACCAAACTTCTTAACTATGTTTTTGGCATACTTGCTTTGGGAGAGAAACATAGAGTCCTCCATTTGGTTTACTTGCATTCCAAGGAAATAGGTCAGTTCTCCAACTAGACTCATTTCAAACTCAGATTGCATCTGGTGAACAAATTGTTGAACCATTTGTTCTGACATTCCACCAAAGACTATATCATCCACATAGATTTGAGCAATCATGATTTTGCCGTCTTCATCCTTCACAAACAAGGTTTCATCTATTCCACCTTTTTTGTATCCATTTGAGGTCAGAAATTCGGTCAACCTTTCATACCATGCTCTAGGTGCTTGTTTCAACCCATACAAGGCTTTCCTTAACTTGTATACATGCTTAGGTTGGTTAGGATCACAGAACCCTTTAGGTTGTTCCACAAAGACTTCTTCATTCAAGTAGCCATTCAAGAATGCACTCTTCACATCCATTTGGAATAGTTTAAACTTCAGGATGCATGCTACCCCTAACAGCAATCTGATGGACTCAAGCCTAGCCACAGGAGCAAATGTCTCATCAAAATCTACCCCTTCAACTTGAGTGTATCCTTGAGCCACTAGTCTTGCCTTATTCCTAGTAATTACTCCTTTCTCATTAGATTTGTTTTTGTAGATCCACTTGGTACCAATGATGTTGGTCCCTTCAGGTCTTGGAACTAGCTCCCATACTTCATTCCTTTTGAACTGCTCAAGTTCCTCTTGCATGGCAATGATCCAGTATTCATCAGTCAGGGCTTCTTTCACATTTTTTGGTTCAACCTTGGATACAAAGCAGGAATTTGAGCTTATTCCCCGTGACCTGGTAGTCACACCACTATTGGGATCCCCTATGATAAGATCCTTAGGGTGGTCTTTCTGAATTCTGATAGATGGCGCTTTGGTGGTTGCATCTACTTCACATTCAGGAGGAGGTTCCTCTACTTCTTCAGACTTGATAGGAATGTCAGTTGAACTGTCAAGGAATGTTTCAACATCCTCCATGACATCGGTTCCTTCCTCTTTATCGTCCACAATAACATTTATGGATTCCATCAGGACATTGGTCCTGTAGTTGAACACTCTGTAGGCTCTGCTGTTAGTTGAGTATCCCAGAAATATACCCTTATCACTTTTCGGATCTAGCTTTCTTCTCTGTTCACGATCTGTGAGAATGTAGCATTTACTTCCAAAGATATGAAAGTACTTCACAGTAGGTTTTCTGCCTTTCCATATTTCATACAAAGTGGAGGAGGTTCCTTTTCTCAAGGTGACTCTGTTGTGAACATAGCACGCGGTATTCATTGCTTCAGCCCAAAAGTGCATGGGGAGCTTCTTTGCATGAATCATTGCTCTGGCAGATTCTTGAATAGTTCTATTTTTTCTTTCAACTATCCCATTCTGCTAGGGAGTTATAGGGGAGGAGAACTCATGACTTATTCCTTCAGACGAGCAAAACTCATCAAACTTGGAGTTCTTGAACTCCGTACCATGATCACTCCTAATTCGGACCACACAACTGTCCTTTTCCCTTTGAAGTCTGATGCACAGGTCTTTGAAGACATCGAATGTATCTGACTTCTCTCTGATGAAGCTTATCCACGTGTATCTGGAATGGTCATCAACCACCACGTAGGCATATCTCTTCCCACCAAGACTTTCAACCTGCATAGGTCCCATTAAGTCCATATGCAACAGTTCCAGAACTCTGGAAGTTGTAGGATATCCCAGCTTCGGATGTGACATCTTGGTTTGCTTGCCCACTTGGCATTCACCACAGACTCTTCCTTCATTAATAAGCAGCTTTGGGATCCCTCTGACTGCTTCCTTGGATATAATCTTCTTCATTCCCCTTAAGTGGAGATGTCCAAGACGTCTATGCCACATCTTCACCTCCTGTTCTTCCTTGGTTGAGGAGCATATTGTAGAAAAGTTAGAGACTTTAGGTTCCCACAGATAACAGTTATCTTTGGACCTGGTTCCTCTCATAACTTCCTGATTGTCACCATTAGCCACAATGCAAAGCTCCTTAGTAAACTGAACATGAAACCCTTGATCACACAGCTGACTTATGCTGATGAGGTTTGCAGTTAGTCCTCTTACTAACAGCACATTATTCAGTTTTGGAACTCCAGAGCAGTCCAGCTTACCCACACCTTTTATTTTACCTTTGGCACCATCACCAAAGGTCACATAGTTGGTAGTGTGAGGTTGAATATCCACCGGTAGATTTTCCATACCAGTCATATGTCTTGAGCATCCATTGTCAAAGTACCAGTCTTCTCTGGTAGAGGCCCTTAGAGCAGTGTGTGCTATCCTAGCATACCATTGTTGCTTCTTGATGGGAACATATCGCTTATATGGTTTATGCTTAGGCCTGACATGCGTGGCTTGGTTAGGGAAACCATGAATCCAGTAGCAGAAGGCTTTTATATGACCAAGCCTACCACAATGGTGACACCTCCACTCCTGGTATTTCCTCTTCTGATGATCATTCATCCTAGTTCCTCGATGTTGAGACATTGGCTTTGACTTCCGCTTGAACTTCTGAACTTTTGCCTTTGGGCGTTTGTGTTCAGCTGAGGATCTTTTCCCAAATCCTAGGCCAGATTTGGTTCCAGACTGCTGTCCCACCTTTAGTATCTCTTCCAAGATGTCAGTTCCCTTATTCATCATTCTGATGGATTTGGTCATCTGATTCAGCTTGGAGGTCAGCAGGGCTATCTCACCATTTAGACCCTCTATGACAGACAGTTGCTTCTGTCTCTCATCTTCCAGTTCCTTGATGAGGTTCTTCTGTTTTTCTCCTTGTGCACGCACTTCTGCACTGGTGGTACACAGCTTCTTATAGGCTGCAGCAAGTTCATCAAAGGTCAGTTCATCTGCACTTGAGTCATCATCAGAGGCACAAACACTAGTTAGTGCAGTGACATGTTTGGCAGATTCTCCTTCAGATTCACTTTCAGAATCTCCTTCAGACCATGTGATAGTTAGCCCCTTCTGTTTCATCTTGAGATAAGTAGGACATTCAGCTCTGACGTGTCCATACCCTTCACAACCATGACACTGGATTCCCTTGCCTTGGTTGAACTTTTCTTCAGAAGTTGATCTTTTCCTGATGTCAGACGGGATGTTCTTGACATTAGGTCTCCCTCTTTGATCAATCTTCTTCACGAACTTGTTGAACTGTCTCCCAAGCATGGCTAAGGCTTCTGATATACTTTCATCACCTTCAGTATATCCTGCTTCTGACTCCTCTTCAGCATTAGATACAAAAGCTATGCTTTTGTTCTTCTTTTCAGCATTCTCACACAAGCCCATTTCAAAGGTTTGAAGAGAACCAATGAGCTCATCCACCTTCATATTGCAGATGTCCTGTGCCTCCTCTATGGCTGTGACCTTCATAGCAAATCTCTTAGGCAAGGACCTGAGAATCTTTCTTACAAGTTTCTCTTCAGCCATTTTCTCACCTAGTCCACCAGAGGTGTTTGCAATTTCAAGAATATTCATGTGAAAGTCATGAATAGTCTCATCCTCTTTCATCCTCAGATTTTCAAACTTGGTGGTCAGCATCTGAAGTTTGGACATCTTCACCTTGGAAGTACCTTCATGAGTTACCTTGAGGGTATCCCAAACTTCCTTAGCTAGTTCACAGTGGTGTACCAGCCTGAAGATGTTCTTACTGATTCCATTGAACAATGCATTCAAGGCCTTGGAATTTCCAAGAGCTAATGCCTCTTGCTCCTTGTCCCACTCTTCTTCAGGAATCTGCACACTGACTCCATCTTCACCTATCCTCATTGGATGTTCCCATCCTTTGTTGACAGCTCTCCAGACTTTGCTGTCTAGAGACCTTAAGAAGGCTATCATACGAGGCTTCCAGTCATCATAATTAGAGCCATCCAACATGGGTGGTCTGTTTGAGTGTCCTAAATCCTTGTCCATGGTACTAGAAAGTAACTTCCCTAGATCTCACCCAGAAATTCACAGGCAGGGTGCCTACTCTGATGCCAATTGAAATTCTAGTTATCAGACTTTGGATGTCACACGGGTTGTTATGACATCCAATTCTGCACAGACAGGAATTATGCAGAACTTAAAAGTAAGTGCAGTAAATAACACAAGTAATTGTTTACCCAGTTCAGTCCAACATGACCTACATCTGGGGGCTACCAAGCCAGGGAGGAAATCCACTATTAGTAGTATCAATTCAAAGCTAAACTCACCCGTTTACAACTTATCACTTAATCCCTACCCAATGCAATTTCAATCTTAAACTAAGATCAGAGTTCCTACTCACTCCCCCTCAATCACCTCAGTGATTACTATCTTTAAACAATATTAAAGACAAGTTGAAGTCACACTTCAAACAACTCTCGATTGTGCTTCACAGCTTTAATCAAGATACACATCACTCACGCTTAAAAGCTTTGAGCGACACAACACTTACAACTCAATGAACACCCTATGCCACAACAATCATCTACTTGATAATGACTTGGCTTACAAGTTACGTCTAATACAAGACTCACAAAAATACAGCAGTGAAGTATGATGGACACATAAAATCTTCACGCCTCAAAATCCCCGAAACTGAATGAAGGAACGCCTTCCTTTTTATATTGCAGTTCCTGGGCTTTTGCACCTGTATTCTCCTGAATTTAAGGTCACACGAGTTCCCATAAATTCAACATTTAGGTTACTAACAAATAGGCTATTTGTTAGGTTCATTAAATGTAACTTGGTTGTTGGTTTCCTGGTTTTTCTCTAAGCTGTTGACTTCCTGAAGAATAGCCCAAGAAAAGCTGAAACAGAAAACTGAACAACCTACAATATAGCATATGCTGTCAGGGATGAATGTCACAACATTCAGCTCGACATCAAGGTCCATATGCTGAGTCTGTTTTACCAGAAAACAGACTGTACAATTTTCCTGACCTGTACATGATCAAAATGACCATACTACAGTGACAACTTACATTAATAAATGTTAAAGTGTCCAACTTAACATTTACACATTTGGCCTTAAGTTAGTTCTGTTATTCTCTTGAAGAACAAACTAAGTTACATGCTGAAGTATAGCAGAACACCACTCTGTCTAATGTTCAGTAGCTGCTGTCAGTGATGAATGTCATAACATCCAATTTGACATTCAGTCAGTAGGCCTTATGCCAGGTCTGGTCTTTCCTTGATAACCAGACTGGAAATAAATACTAAGTTCTAACAGAACACCAGCTGTTCTATTTCTTAGTATCTGTTGACAGGTATGAATGTCACAGCATCCAGTTTGACATTCAATAAATCCTGTGTTAGCTAATCCTGCAGTAACTACTCAAGTGTGTCATGACATCAGTCAAGACATCAAAGTACAGTTAGATATTCTAACCTACAATGTAGTCACACATACATACTATGTCATGACATCAGTCAAGACATTTGTAACCAGCTAGTGTTTTACCATATAATGCAGCCAATTAAACACCTACAAATGTGTTGATCTGGACAATTTTGAAAAGGTTGGTGATGCATAATCATTGAAGGAAACATGAAACATCTTGGGAAAGTCTTTTGGAGGTGCTGAGAAAGTGAAAAAAGTGAGGTTACAAACTCACAAAAGAACGTATGAATTGCTTCATATGGAAGAAACTGAAAATGTAGCTAATTTCTTCAATAGGGTAACAAGACTGGTGTACTAGATCAAAATGTATGGAGAAGTGATGACATTGAGGTCGATTGTTGCAAAGATCTTGAGATCTTTGCTTCTAAAATAAGATCATGTTGTTGTAGCCATAGAAGAATTAAAGAACCTGTCAAGCATTACAAAGGAAGAGCTACAACTGATACTTGAATCTCATGAGAAAATAATGATTCAAAGATCTGCAAGCAAAACAAAGAATGATGTGGATTTGCAGGAACAATCAATAAAAGATAGGAAAAACAAAGGAAAATGGAATGACAACAAAGGTAGAGGAGGTTGGAACAATTCTAATGGAAGAAGTCATCAACAGGAAGGGAGCTCATTGAATCAAAGGCAAACCATAAACCAAACCAGTCACAGAGGTGATGTTGTAGGCAGAGAAAGGGAAGGTGGAAGGAAGCCTAATAAAAATCATGTTCAGCGTTACAATTTCTAGAAGTATGGTCACTATGTAAATGAGTGTCTTGCAATCAAGAAGAACAACCAAGAAAGTGATGCAATGCTTGCAAAACAAGATGAAGAAGATATGTTGTTGATGGTGATAACAAAGGAGTAAGAAAGGCATAAAAATCAATGGTACTTGGTTTCAGGGAGCTCATCACACATGACATGAAGGAAATACTAGTTTGTCAACATCAATCCTTCCATAAAGAACAAATTGAACTTTGCAAATAACAACACTTTAGTTGTTGAAGGTATTGGTGATGTCGTGGTCATGAGATGAGATGGCAAAAAATCAGTGATTTCAAATGTGTTGTACATTCCAAGCATGGAAATAAATTTGCTTAGCATATGTTGATTGAGAAGAACTACAAAGTGATGATAAAAGACAAGATGATGAGAGTACATGACTCAAGTGGTAGATTGATCTTGAAGGCACCTACGTCTCAGAAACCTTCAAGGTTGAACTTGATGTGATGAAGCTTAAATTCCTAGAAACTACAGCCAATGAAGATGAATGGTTATGGCACTACATACTTGGTCACCTCAACTTCAAAGACACCAGCCATCTGGAAAAGAGGGACATGGTTTCAGGTATACTAGAAATCAACATTCCAAATGAAGTATGTGAGGAATGTGTTCAGGCAAAGCAACATAATAACAACTTCAACAAAGATGCAAGAAGCAACACTAAAACCACTCTTGAAGTCATATATTCATATGTATATGGATCTATTCAAGTATATTAAATTGGAGGTAACATGTATTTTTTTACATTCATATATGACTATAGTAGAAAATTATGGATATACTTGATCAAGAAGAAGATTTATGTGATTGAGGTGTTAACTAAGCTCAAAGTCACGGTGGAGAGGCAAATTGGTCACACGATCAAGACTCTGAGGACTGATGGTGGTGGAGAGGCAAATTGGTCACAAGATCAAGTCTTTGAGGACTGATGGTAGTGGAGAATATGTGTCAAATGATTTTGATGCACTATGTAAAAGAAAAGGAATAATACATGAGGTGGTTCCACCACTACTAGAAAATATACCTTCGGTGACAATATTACAACGACCATTTTTCCACCGTAGTCATATCACATTTTTACACACATGTTTTTTTTATATTTCATTAAGAAACTTTTCATCACGGTTTCTAAATCTAGCCGTGGTCATAAAATTTGGATGACAAGCTTCGAATATCAGCTTTAACATTTTTTCAATTTTTTCAATAAAAAGAAGTGTGTGTCCCTTCACATTTATCGTTATTTAAAAATTGAAAGTATAACAAATATAGTTGTTTCATTCACCCGTGGTCATACGTTCCATATTTCACTACGATTGAAGCTTGCAACAATTGTGAAATTATTTCCCACTAAATTAAAACATAACAGATACCTTATTTCATTCATAACACACAAGGGTTCCCTAGCGATTGAGACAACATCGATAGCGAAATATTCACCATTGTTAGATCTGATATGTAGTGATTGACTGCATTTTGGAAAAATAAGTATTATTGTTAGATGTTGAACAAGGTGTCCTGGCATGTTGATTCAACATTGAAGCGTAACCTATTTTAGTATCTTGTGATATTTGTTTCCTTTTATGATATATATGAAGATACTCTGAAGATTTAGTTCACGAATCATGTAGAGCATTTTCTAAAAAGCCAAAGAATATTTTGCCTTGACTTGTCTACGAAGTAAAGATGTCAAAACATTTTAGGAAACATATGATCTGATTGAAATCAAATCTACAGAAGATTATGCAGAGTCCTTGGATCTGCTGTGAATCAAGCCCGAAGCCTATGTCTTTCCACTACTTTTTATAGATCGTTTTTAAAGCCAAGAATACATCAAAGTAGTGCAGAATATTGTCTAAATTAGGGTTTTGTGTCTTTGTATTGTGTGAGCCATTATGATAACACCGAAACACATTACGTATTTGACTCAGATTGCACATGTTTTACCGCCATTTTATTATCATTTCTACTATTATGCTGGTACTTTTCCTTGTTTTCAGGTACATCGCCTAGAAAAGGCCTTACTCGAAGGAACGAAGAAAAACGGAGAAAATGAGTAAATTGTACACATAGCTTTTGTAAGACCCAAATTTTGACCCTAAGATCCCTCATGCTATCTCATCATTTGCATTGGCTTTGGGATCACACCTTGGCATCCTCCTTACCCCTCATTCATTGGGTTTGTATTGAGAGAGATCACCAAGCACATTTGTGATTGTATCATACTTTGTTTTTCTTTGCTTACTAACCAAAATACCAAAAATATGTCTATGTGTAGCTTTGTTTCTTTTGTAGGTAGTGTGTGTGTCCACTTGTGCCTCATCAAGCTCACAACTAGGGTTTGAGACCCTTAATGAAAGATATCAATCAAGGAAATATTCATAATGGTTTTAAGTATCATATATGGATCCCCATGTTCTTCATTTATCATTTTGATCAAGAATTCATCAGGAGATTGAAGCTTGTTTGTCTTGGAAGCTCTAATTCATCTGGGTATCTTGTGTGACTTCCTCAACAAGTTTATTCATTAATTGGTCAAAGATATCAAGGGATAATCTATTATACATCATCTCAAGCATATATGATTCTCCATGAGCCCCAAATATCAAAGTAACTTCAAGTTTGCAAGTTGGTTCAAGGAGGTTGACTAGAGAAAGTCAACTGGTCAAATCTTGGGTTCCCCATACCCTATCTCCTATACTTTTTGTCATATGAAAATGATTCCAATAGAAATTTTACTATTTATGACATTACAAACAACTTTCATGTTGGCATCAAGAGCTAATTATGCTTGGAAAGTCATTTTTTTATGGTGAAAGATTATAGGTCATTTTGTCTTTGCCCTATATGGAAGGTCAACTTCCAAGGACCATAACTTGCTCAATTTGTATGATATTAAGGCCATCTAAGTTTCATGATTAATTTCAAGATATCTTCTCCAACTTTTATTCTTTAAGAAATGTCAAATTCTACTTTCAAGGGCATGCGCCAAGAGAAAACATTATAGGTCATTTTGGGCCATTACCATTGAACAGACAATTTTCCTCAACTTCTAAAATCTATAACTCCATCATGAAAGATCCAAATGGTGTCAAATTTCTGACCAAATTGAAGAGGAATGAAAGAGATATAACTTTTATGAAGGACCCATTTTCATTTGATGCTCATAGCAAATGTTATTCAAGGTGGAAGAAGTGGTCATTTGACTTTGTACTTAGAAAATTTTCAACCATGTTTGATTTCTCCAACTTCCACCTCAAAATTCATCATGATCCAAGTTCCAAATGAAAAAGCCTTCAACATCAAAGTTGTTCCCCTTCGTGTCACCTTTCCAAAGATTCTAAGATTACTTCATTTGGACAAGAATTGAGGGACTTGCGCATGGATTCTTCTCATGACTTATTTTGGCAACTTTTGGACTCAATTGTTACATAACTTTGCATGGCTCCATGTTATGACATCAGTAGCATTTGTGCACGAATTTGAGTGGATTGCAATGATCATTTGGGCCTGAGCACATGCCCATGCACCCACGCACGTGAACTTACTATTTTTGGTTCAAATTTTGAATGGTGTAGAAATCAATTCCTTTTCCTATATAATGAAGTGCATTGCCTCAGATTGAAGAAGGACCCTTGCCCAAGCTCTGCCAAGCAATCCCATAGCCACACTTGAGAGAATACCTTGAGGATTTCTTTAAAATTGAGTTCTTGATTCAACTTCTGTTTGTGAACAAGAACTCCAAGGATTCACAGCCAGTTTCACTTCATTCAACTCCTGCAAGTAAAAGGAAGAATAACCAAGTGCGAATTTTCTCAAAGCTGCTACCTGAAGGTGAATTTTCTCAAATTTCAACTCTTCAATTCTCCCTCATTTCTCAACTATTTTGCTTGATTATTGGTTGTCCGAGGTCCTACCAACGTAGGCAACAAGATTGAGTTGCTTTGAGGCCAAATCAAAGCAACTCAGATCATGCACCTCAAACTTCAAATCCTCGTATCTTTCAATATACTTGAAATTAGGAGAAATTGAGGCCAGATTCGAGCTCTTGAGTATTTTTCCTTTAAA
Organism: Lathyrus oleraceus; assembly: GCF_024323335.1. Taxonomy (NCBI): domain Eukaryota; kingdom Viridiplantae; phylum Streptophyta; class Magnoliopsida; order Fabales; family Fabaceae; genus Lathyrus; species Lathyrus oleraceus. Next base: position 50,023,525 of record NC_066585.1, read on the forward strand.
ATAGTATGCTCACTTTTTATTTTCTTGGTGGTTGGTGGTGGACCAGTCCGACGAGGTCCACTGGAGAAGATGACCGGAGCCATAGCTCCGGTGTTGTGTTGGCGTGTCTCCATCCATATGAGCTTGCTCCAATGTTTTAATCTCGTCCCTTGGTTTAGATGTTCGTGTTTTCAGTGCGTTTGACTTGAGTGTACCATAGACTCTACACGCGTGACCATCAGATCTTCCACCTCAATTAATAAGGGAGATCTGGTGGCCCTTCTTTTTTCTATTTTCTGAGTCTATCCTTGATATGTTCACTTTAACCGGTGACAGATAATCTCTCTCTTTGGTCTTCTGCCCAGTAATCGATAGTTGTAAATCCTATTTGATATTTTCCCTAATAGGTTATTTGCACCCAGTGACCGGTAACTAATACACCTCCTTTTCCTCAGCGATTCATCCTTGATATGTTTACCCTAATCGGTAGTGGATGTCTCTCTGTCAGAGTACATTATCTTCTTACCCAGTAACCGGTAATAGATAATATACTTCTGGTACTTCTACGTTGAGGTTTATTCTTCCCCGGTCATGTTTTTGGTATGAATATTTCAGTTTCAGTCTGATTTACCCATCTCCCCTGCAAACTTGCGCTTTATTCCCCCAACCGAGTCGTTCCATTGATTTATTTTTATGGAATTCTTCTCGTGTCTCCAGCAGTTTTAAGTCGTAGTCTGGCCTACGCATAACTTTTATCCCTCAGAGTTTCTGTCTCACTAGTGAGTGTTCCTTAGGGAATGCATTATGCTCCTATGGACTTTCAGTCTCTCCGGATTCTTTTCCTTTGTGGCAATAATCTCCCCACAGAGATCATTTTTAACATTCATATCATATGCATCATGAGGTCTCTTAGGGACCAAAATTTGTTTCTATATGTTGTTATTTAAGTCCATTCTACTGAGTAGATAATAAGATTTAAACCTTCGCATCCTCATTTAGAATGTCCTTAAATAGGGGCAGCTTTAAGACCCTAATTTTGACCCTAAGATCCCCCATGTTATCTCATCATATGCATTAGCTTTGGGATCACGCCTTGCCATCCTCCTTACCCATTTGTTTATTGGGTTTGCATTGGAAGAGATCACCAAGCATATTTGATTGTATCATACTTTTTTTTTTCATTATTTACTAACCAAAATGCCAAAAATATGTCTATGTATAGTTTAGCTCTTTTGTAGGTAGTGTGTGTGCTCACCTATGCTTCATCAAGCTCATATCTAGGGTTTGAGACCCTCAATGCAAGGAGACCAATCAAGAAATGGTTCACAATGGATCTAGACATCATATATGGATCCCCATGATGTTCACATATCATTTTGATCAAGAATTCATCAAGAGTTTGAAGCTTGTTTGCCTTGGAAACCCTAATTCATCTGGGTATCTTGTGTGACTTTCTCAACAAGTTTCTTCAACATGTGATAAAATATTTCAAGGGATAATTCATATTAAATCATCCTAAACATATATGATCCTCCATGAGTCCCAAAAATCAAGAGAATGTCAAGCTAGCAAGATGGTTCATGGTGGTTGACCAGAGAAAGTCAACAGGTCAAAACTGGGGTTCCCTAGACCCTATCTCCTACAATTTTTGTCATATGAAAATGATTCCAAGATAAAATTTACTCAAAATGACATTTCAAACAACTTTAATGTTGAAGTCAAGAGCTAGTTTTTCTCGAAAAGTCATTTGTTATGATGAAAGATTATAGGTCATTTTGTCTGAACCCTAATTAGGAGGTCAACTTCCCAAGATCATAAATTGCTCATTTATTATGATATGAAATCCATTCAAATTCCATGATCAATTTCAAGATGTATACTTAAAGGTTTATCTTTGGAGGAAGTTCAAATTCAACTTTAAAATGCATGTGCCAAGAGGAAACATTATAGGTCATTTTGGGTAATTCCCATTGAACAAGTGATTTTCCTCAACTTCTAAAATGCATAACTCCTTCATACCAAATCCAAAATGGGGTCAAATTTGTGACTAAATTGAAGAGGTTTTAAAGAGCTACAACTTTTATGAAGGAAGTTTTTCCATTTTAAGTCCATAACAAAAGTTATTCAAGGTGGAAGAAGTGAACATATGACGTGGTACTTAGAAAATTTTCAAATGTGTTCGATTTTCCAAACTTCCACCTTAAAATTCATCATGATACAGGCTTCAAATGGGAAAGTGTTCAACATGAAAGTTGTTCCTCTTGATCTCAACTTTCCAAAAAGTCCTAGATCATCTCATTTGGATCAATATTGAAGGACTTGCGTATGGATGCAATATATGGTACCATTTGGAAGGAATTCATGATCAAACTCATTTCAACATTGCATGGCATAATGCAATGCTTTCAGCATGACCTATGCACGATTTTGGACCCTTTCAAATGATTATTTGGCCTTTGCACACATGCATGGTAGCTCATGAAGGAAGTTGCTAATTTTGGACATTGAAATGAAAGTGTGTAGAAAGCATTTGAATTGGCTATAAATACAAGTGCTATGTGATCAGAACTTCATCAAGACCTTGCCCAAGCTTTGCTAGAGTAATCCAAACCCTTAATTCCATAGAATTCTTGAAGATTTCAATTGAAATCGAGCTTTCATCTTTTGTTTGGAAGTTCAAACTCCAAAAGTCATTGCCCTTTTCATTTCAATTGGTTTCTACAAGTAAGAGGAAGAGAAAACAAGCAAATTCAGATCAAGATCAAGTGAATTTGAAGCAACTCGAAGGTGATTTTTCAGAAACTTCATCTCTTCGATTCTCTCTCAATTCTTCATCATTCTTTGTGATTTTTGGTTGGCTGAAGTCCTACCAATGTAGGAAACAAGATTGAGTTGCTTTGAGGTCAAATCGAAACAACTCAGATCATGAATCTCAAATTTCAAATCCATGTATCTTTCAATATACTTGGAATTGGAATAAATGGAGGTCAAATTCGTGCTCCTGAGCATTTTTTTCTTCAAATTAGTGTATTCATTTTCCATTTTTCATGAAGTTTTGGTTGGACCAGTCTGGTGGTCCTCACCGGAGAAGATGACCGGAACTAGGGCTCCGGGGGTGTGTTGGCATTGTCCAGACCACCTGATCTTGATTCCACGTTTTAATTAGGGTCCTTGCTTTTGAATACCATGCGTGTACACGCATTGACTGAGGCGTTTGGTAGAAGCATGCGCTTGGCCATCCGATTTTCCACCATAATTAATGAGGGAGATCTGATAGCCCTTATTTTTTTGTATTTTTTGATTTTTCATTTAATCCATTTATTTTGTTTAATTCATATTAATTTCATTTTTAATGAAAAAAATATGGGACTTTCACCAAAAATATTTAAATAATTTTCTCTTTTTTTTTTTTCTGAATTAAAATTATTTTTTGGATTAATTTTGATATTTTTCATGAATTAAATGTTTTTGTGCATATTTTTTATTGTTTAAAAATACTTCTGACTTTTCAAAAATCATGAAATTTTTTGTCTAAGGTCCTTTGACCTTCATTGACCTAGGATAAATCTCTTGGCCATTTATTTGGTGTTTTGAAGAGGTTTTAGGTTTTGGCCAATTTAAATTGAAATTTAATTCATTTTTAATTAGATTTTTAATTAGATTTTTAATTGATTAATTGTGTAAAAATTATGTTGAGCTATTGCCTTGGTCTTGTGATGTTTGAATATTTGTTTAGGCGTTGGTCAAGGTTGATTTGACTTTTGTTCGATTAAAATCATTGATTTAGGGGATTGATGAAATGTACATTTCATGTCCCAAAATGAATGGATGATTTTAATTTGTTAAAATTCCTCCCATGACCAATTTGTGTTTCTCTTATCTCCCCTCCTCTTTCATCTTAATCCCTTTTCTTTCCAATTCCTTCCATTGAACAATGAAGTCTCAATATCCTAAGACTAATTGGTTCATCAATGACTTTGTGTCAGATGAGCCAATACAAGTATGGATGAGATAGGTCCACCCCTTTTGATCTTTTTTTTAGTGTGTGGTATATTTTAGGAATTTAGTCCATTATACCAAATCTCTAACATACATTAACACCTAAATCTTTATTACCCGACCTCAGATAGTTGTGACTTCTACTAAGTCCAATTACAATGACTTAACATAGAGCTAAAATTTGACCCTAAAGCCACATCATTCTAGTAAGTGGGATTGTAAGTCTCCCCTCTTTTATGGTATTGTGTGGAAACTTGGACTTTTTTCCTTCCTATGTAAGATGTCTTGGTTCAAGGATCCATGCTTGTGAATAGAGGGTTGAATGTTCTCCAAAGAATGACTTAATCAATTAAAAAGCAAAACTTCACTAGCATCTAATTAACTTTGATTAACACTAATTATTCTTAACATTGCTTTACTTTTAAGTCATTTACTTTATGCAATTTAATTTCAAGTGATTTACCATTCATTCTCATTTTCATTTCATTAAACTTGTTTATGTTTATGCCATTTTCACTTTGCTCATTTGAGCCATATATTGTGATTCTATATTTGTTTGTGTATTTTGTTTGTGTTTACGGTCTTAGGACCTTAAAATACATAATAAACAACAAAAAACCTTAAAAAATGTTTGTGTGGATTGTTGAGCTTGATATGAACTTTTGGACTTTGGATTAGGCAACATTCCATATGCAAAAGAACTTGGCCAAGGCCAACATTTTGAGACCAAGTTATTGTGATTTAAGCCTTCATCTGATGCAAGTATTGGGATTTAGTTGAACTTATCTGATACATGGTCTTGATGCAACTGTTGTTTTGAACTTGTGTCTGATGCTTTTCTCTGAGTTGATCAAGGAGTATTTCATCTGATACATGAGAAGACAAAAGAAGACTGCTAGCTATGTATTTGTTTGCTTGGATGTGGCCATTTTTATTTGATGCCTTGATCTTCATATTGCTAATTGCTTGCTGATTATTGCTTGATTCCAAGTCCAAAGGGAAAATGGGTTTTCTATATGACACTCTTGTCTGTCGGATTGCATCCCATTAGTCAGATCTTTTCAACTCTTAACTTTTAATTTTATACTTAGGATTAGTCTCTTTATCTCCTCCCACTTCTTAAATTTCAAAATCTCTCTCCCCTTTCAAAAACTTTCTTTGCTTGTGATTTCAAACTTAGACATGTTTCAAATTAGAAACTTTGGCCTTATGCCAATGATTTTCAAAGTTTTTCTTAAATCAAATTTGTAAATAAATCTAATCATATTGACTTAAAATTTCAAAAGATAAAAAGAACTAACACTCATTCAAACTTTTGGGCCCTTTGTGCCTCTTCCCACTTAACTTTTGATTAAAAGCAATCCACTTATTTTTAAATTGTTACCACGAACTACGAGGTTTTGATCCCTCATTTTTATGTTGGTACGTAGGCAGAAGACCGAAGGTCTTGTCAAACACAAAAATATAGTCAATGAATTCTTTTGTCATCCCCACACTCTATTTTCACCAAACATCATTTTATACCAACTACACATACACACATAAAAAAGGGCTCCCTAAGAGTACCTAGGACACTTTGGGTGCTAACATCTTCCCTCTGTGTAACCAATCCCTTTACCTGTAATCTCTGGCATTTTATTAGTTTTGATTTGAAAAATTCTTATCTTTAGGTTTTGTTCGTACTTTTCCATTTTCCTTTGGAAACAATAAAAGCACAGTGGCGACTCTGGTTTTATTGACGTTAAACTTATCCATAGTTTGACGGTCATGAATTTACCGCTACAGAAATTAAGTGGCGACTATGCTAGGGAGAATATTCTCAGTGGGTTTAGCTTACTTTTTTATATGTGTATATATTTGTATATTTGATGTTTGTATATTTGTTTGTGTCATATGATCTGCTTGTTGTGCTTGGTGATCTCTGAGTGGTGAGATAAGTTCTAACCCGAACTTGAGTGCAATTAATAGGAGGATGGTATAGTCATGTTCTACTTATGTGGAGTAGTCCTTAACAAGTTGGCTTGAGATCCATCTACTCAGTGGAGACCCTTTTGGAGTTACTGATGTCACACAAGTTATTTGTGGATAGGCATTACTTTATCTGATTTAGGGTCCGAGAAGCTGAGGACCGTAGAACATTTAACCCTACTTGGTGTATTTAGGACGTAGTGCGAAGACTGTTCAGGTGTAGACCTAATAACAGTTGTTACGCGATACTACACTCAGACGAGTTTCTCTTGAGAATATTATGGGTTGATGAGTCAGTCATCCTAACCTATAATATCCGATAAATGGGATCAAGATTTTGGGAACTTTTTAGAACATGATCTATAGGTTGATATCCTTAGTACACTCCTTTGGGTTGGTTCTTAACTTGACTCCATGCTCGTGACTCACAACAAACCCTTTGATTCTTGGTTGATCCGATCAAGTCTTGTCAATATCAATGGAACTTGGGTGTTAATAAGGTGAAAACCATAATCCAAAAAATGGATGATTGATCTTGATAATAACTTGATCCATCCCTTAACCTTTATTTATGCTTACCTCGTGTGTGATCCCTTGTTAGTGATTGTTGTATTCACGCATACATGCGCATCATAACATTCATCAAAGAAAATGAATTTCAAGGAACTAAGGTCTTATTTGCAAATATTTTCAGACCATGGATTGTGGATGAAGGAACACTAAGAAGTACAATTTCAGATGTCCTGATTTGAAGGAGCTAAGGAAGTTATCATCTTTTGTATTAGATCCCTTGGACTTCAAGCAACGTCATGGGAAGCTGTTATCTATGTTATCTGATGATGTAGTTAAAGGACTTCTAAGTGTACTGGTTAAGTTCTATGATCCTCTCTACCGTTGCTTCACTTTTCCCGATTATAAGCTTATGCCTACACCAAAAGAGTATGGCCATCTATTGGGAATACCCATTTTTGACGAAGTGTCGTTTAGTAGATTAGAGGAGATTCCCAGATCTCACACCATAGCTGAAACTCTTCACTTTAAGAAGTCTGAGATTGAGACTCATTGGGTGAAGAAAGGAGGAATGTTTGGGTTGACTTTTGAGTTCCTCATTGGAAAAGCTATTGTCTTTGCTCAAGCTGGTAGTGTGGATGCTTTTGAAGCCATCTTTGTTTTGCTCATCTATGGGTTGGCTTTGTTCCCTAACATTGACGGTTTTGTTGATGTTAACGCCATTAGAATTTTCTTGATTAGGAATCCTGTTCCTACTTTGTTGGGTGATGTGTATTTTTCTGTGCATCTAAGGAATTCTAAAGGTGGTGGAACTATGTGTGTTGTCTTCCTCTTCTGTACAAGTGGTTTATTTTGCACTTGCCTCAGACGCCTGCTTTTCTGGAGAACAAACAATGTCTACGGTGGTCTCAGAGACTTATGTCCCTCACTAATGATGATATTGTTTGGTATGATTCTTCATTTAGTAATGTGGAAGTTATTGATAGTTATGGTGAGTTCTCTAATGTGCCTCTCATTGGTACTCAAGGAGGAATCAACTACAAACCAATATTGGCTCATCGTCAACTTGGGTTCCCCTTGAGAGATAAACCTAATAACACTCAGTTATAAGGTATTTTCTATCAAGAGGGTAAAGATCCCCAACATCTGAAGTAATGTGCATAGTAAAGGAAGATCCGAGCTTGGTCCGTGCAACTGTGCAACTTTGGAAGCTTACACTACTTGGGAGAAGAAGAGAGCTTTGAAGTTAAAGATGTCGTATGCTTGTGAAAGACCTATGTCTTTGGTTGTGGCTGAAACGTCAACTCTCCCTAACCAAGACGTAGAGGAGTTGGAAGACACACTCACTAAGGTAAAGCAAGAGAAAGATGTGTGGGAAGAGCGGTTCCATGCTTTGAGCCAAAAGCATGAGGAGTTGCAGCTTGAATTGAAAGACAAGGATGCATTTATTGAACTTCTTAAAGACCGAGCATGAAGAGACAGAGAGAGCCAGAGGGTTCATCTTCCTCTGGTATGCCTCAGCCTTCTGGTGCTTGGAAGAAGATTGGTGATCAACTTGTCCTTGAGAAGGCTCAGATGAAGACATCTTTTGAGTCCGAGATTTGATGCATCCAAAGGAAGAATGCGCCCATAGCTATATCATCTGATACCGTTACTAGGGGGTCCTTAGGATGATTAGTTCCTTTTCTCTTATGTCTGTATTTTGGTCTCTGAAATTGTACTCAGAGTAATCCTTCCAAACTTTATGAATAAAAAGAGATTTTATGGTGAATCAAATTGTTACTATTGTTATTATTTAATATTTGCAAATAGAATTTCATATGTTCCTTGAAATTAAAAACAAACAAAACAGTGCATCTCATGCATCATTTGCATAACAGGTTTTCTTCTGCCAGATAGATGTCTTATCAGGTATTCTTCTGTGCTCCAGCCAAGCTGACTCACTGATATAACACTCACACCAATCAACCCAAGATCATGGAACATTTGGAGCAAGAGAATAGAGAGCTGAAATATGAGATTGCACGGTTAACTGCCATGATGGAGTCTGTTCTTGCCGCGCAGAGCCAATCTTCACCAACTCCTGCAACTCCTCCCCGGAGGAGTGTCATTTCTGAGGTTGCTACCTTAACCGTTCATATTGCTGCCAGCCAATCCGGTCCTTCCATGCCAGCTGGATTCCCTTGGGGAATGCAACCAAACTTCATGCCTGAAGGGTTTGCACCCACCTTTGCTTCTATGTCGGTATCTAGCCCGGTCATGTCTGTGCCACCGCCAACTGTTCATACTTTGCCCCGTGTTGAGTACACAATCTACCATTCCGAGCCATCTAAGGGCCCATATGTATATGAAAATATGGACGAGATGAAGGATCAGTTCCTTGAGTTGCAAAAGGAGTTGAAGACGTTGAGAGGAAAATACCTGTTTGGGAAAAGTGCTGCTGAACTTTGCCTAGTGCCGAATGTGAAGATCCCGATGAAGTTCAAAGTCCCTGACTTTGAAAAGTATAAAGGAAATACTTGTCCATTAAGCCACCTTGTTATGTATACCAGAAAAATGTCAACTCAAACTGATAATGATCAGTTGCTGATTCACTACTTCCAAGACAGCTTGACTGGTGCTGCTCTAAGATGGTATATGGGGTTGGACAGTGCAAGTGTCCTTACATTCAATAATTTGGGCGAGGCTTTTGTTAATCAATACAAATACAACATCGATATGGCGCTCGATAGGGACCAACTGAGGTCTATGTCTCAGAAGGATTAAGAGACATTCAAAGAGTATGCTCAAAGGTGGAGGGAACTTGCTGCTCAGATTAATCCTCCATTGAAAGAGAAAGAGATGACAAAGATTTTCCTAAAGACCTTGAGTTCGTTTTACTACGAACGTATGATTGCCAGTGCCCCTAGTGACTTTACCGAGATGGTAAATATGGGGATGAGGTTAGAAGAAGGAGTCCGTGAATGACGTCTGTCTAAGGAAGAAGTACCGTCTAGTAAAAAGTACGGTGGTAGTTTCTCCAAGAGGAAGGAAGGGGAAACCAATTCAGTATCTGTAGGGAGGCATAGGAGGCCTCTCGTCAGAAGGAGTTCTCAACCTCGTCAGCATCAACATCAAGTTTCATATGTAATTCCTGTGTTTTCCAACAATTCCAACAATCTATCTGTTCCGATTCAACAACAACAATGTCAACAACAACCGCAACAAAGAACCAACTACAACAATAACAACAATAATCAACAATACAGATTTGAGAGGAAGAAGGTCTCCTTTGACCCAATTCCTATGACATATGCAGAATTATATCCATCTTTGGTTCTCAAGAACCTTATTCAACCCAGAAATCCTCCACAAATTCCCGAACCACTTCCATGGTGGTACAAGCATGAACTCTGTTGTGCCTTTCACCAGGGAGCCCCTGGCCACGACATTGAGAACTGCTACCCACTGAAGTATGAAGTACAAAAACTTGTGAATAGTGGGATGGTGTCCTTTGAGGATCGAGCGCCTAATGTAAAAGCTAATCCATTGCCTGCTCATGGTAATGCTTCAGTCAACATGGTGGATGGTTGTCCAAGGGATTTCCGAGTGTTCGATGTATGACGTATCCGTAGGTCGTTGGTGGAAATGCATAAGACCTTGTGTACAATCAGTGACTGTGAGAACGACCATGACGGTTGGGCAATCTGTAGCGTGAACCCCCGTGGGTGTTTGATTGTCAAGAGAGATATCCAGAGGTTGATGGATGAGAATGTAATCCAGATTCAACCGTCGAGGGATATATATGATGTTAACGTGATTGTTCCAGTGTTTAAGACCCCTGAGCGGGTAGTAGTTCAATTTGATAGCAGCAACAATAACAATGTCAATAGATCGGTATCGCTGTTGGTTATACGGTTAGCGGGCCCCATCCCGTATGCATCCAATAAAGATGCTCCTTATCAGTATAATGCCACAATGGTGGTGAATGGTGAAGAAGTTCCTTTACATGCAGCAGACTCTGTGGTGAATATAACTGATATTGCAAAGGTGACCCGTAGTGGTCGTGTACTCAGTCCGGTCTTTCTAAAGGAGATAGAGGATGTCTCAATCAGTAAGAAGGCAGAGATTCTAGTAGCTAATCTAATTAGTACTCCAGTGTGTCAGTCTGGTGAATCCAGCAAACTGAAGGCTAACGATGATGATGAAGTTTTAAAATTAATCAAAAGAAGTGAGTTAAATATGGTGGAGCAGCTACTCCAAACCCCGTAAAAGATCTTCGTGCTGTCATAGTTGATGAATTCTGAGGCACATAGAGAGGCGTTGCAGAAAGTGCTTGAGCAAGCCTATGTTGAACGCGATGTAACTATGGATCATTTTTACCATATAATCGCCAACATTACTTCCTGCAATAACTTGAGTTTTTGTGATGAAGAGCTTCCTGAGGAAGGCAGAGATCACAATTTGGCGTTGCACAATTCGATGAATTGCAAGGAGGATGCGTTGTCCAATGTGTTGGTCGACACCGGTTCATCTTTAAATGTGATTCTGAAATCAACTATGTCCAGACTTTCCTATCAAGGCGCCCCTATGAGATACAATGGTGTGATTGTTAAAGCGTTTGATGGTTCTCACAAAACCGTCATTGGTGAAGTGGACCTGCCAGTTAAGATAGGTCCGAGTGATTTCCAAATTACTTTCCAGGTAATAGATATCCACCCAACCTATATCTGCTTATTATGGAGGACATGGATTCATGAGGCAGAAGCTGTGACATCGATTATACTCCAGAAACTCAAATTTGTGAAGAACATAAATCTTGTCGTTGTTGGCGGAGAGAAGGCACTTTTAGTGAGCCATCTGTCATCCTTTTCTTATGTTGAAGCTGAGGAGAAGGTTGGAACTCCATTCAAAGCCTTGTCTATTGCTGAAGTGAAGAAAAACGGGGCACCCATGTCTTCTTTGAAGGATGCATACAAAGCTATTGAGACTGGCAACATCGATCAGTGGGGCTGCATAATCGAAATTGCTGAGAACAAGAATAGGGCAGGATTGGGATTTCAACTAGGGCCGTTCAATGTCAAAGCTGAAGCTATTCAATCGATTTTCCGCAGTGGAGGGTTCATTCATGGTAATGATCAACACTCAGCTGTTGTGATCGAGGACGGTGATGATGAAGATGAAGCTTGCGCCAACTTTGTGACGTATGGCCAGAATTGCAACAATTGGGTTGCTGTTGATGTTCCTATTGTTATTCACCCTTCTAAGTAATTTGTTTTCATTTTAAGAGAAAAATCCTTCTCCTATGCCTAAGGGAGAAGTGAACATTGTTGGGCATTCCAATTATCATTAATGAAATACAATTTTACTCATCCACATCTATGATGTTTTATTTTTACTTTTTACTTTTCTGAAAATGGTTATCACAAAAAACATAAATAAATAATAATTTTCCATCATGATAATATTTGGTCACAATTTAATTCTCTAAAATCAAAATATCAAATCATTATGCAGGTTGATTCCCAAATCCGTTGAATATAATGATCCTACTCCCGCTCCAAACTTTGATTTCCCTGTGTTTGAGGTTGAGGAAGAGACTGATGATGAAGTATCTGATGAATTGTCTCGTCTACTTGAGCATGAGGGAAAAGTCATTCAGCCGTTCGAAGAGCAGATTGAACTAGTCAACTTGGGTTCCGAAGATGATGTGAAGGAAGACAAGATTGGGTCTCAACTGTGTCCAGAGGCTAAGAAGGGGTTGATTGATCTTCTTCGAGAATATTCAGATGTATTTGCTTGGTCCTATCAAGACATGCCTAGATTGGATTCTGAGATGGTGGAGCATAAATTATCGTTGAAGCCAAAATGCCCTCCAGTCAAGCAAAAGTTGAGGAGGACCCATCCTTATATGGCAGTTAAGATCAAAGAGGAAGTGCAGAAACAGATTGACGTTGGTTTTCTTGTTACCTCCGAATATCCACAGTGGGTGGCCAATATTGTGCCTATTCCCTAGAAAGATGGAAAAGTCCGCATGTGTGTTGATTATAGAGATTTGGACAAAGCTAGCCCAAAAGATAATTTTCCTCTGCCACACATTGACATGTTGGTAGATAATACAGCTAAATTCAAAGTATTTTCATTTATGGACGGATTTTTCAGTTATAATTAAATCAAGATGGAACTTGAAGATATGGAGAAGACCACATTCATTACACCCTGGGGAATATTCTGTTATAGAGTGATGCCTTTCGGTTTAAAGAATGCTGGTGCAACCTACCAGAGAGCTATGACCACTCTTTTTCACGATATGAAGCACAAAGAGATTGAGGTATATGTTGATGATATGATTGCCAAATCAAGTGATGAAGAAGAACATGTTGAGCCTTTGTTGAAGTTATTCCAGCATTTGAGGAAGTACAAAATCCGCTTGAATCCCAATAAGTGTACATTTGGTGTTCGTTTCGGTAAGTCGTTGTGCTTTATTGTCAGTGAGAAGGGTGTTGAGGTAGATCCTGCCAAGGTCAAAGCAATACAAGAGATGCTTGCGCCCAAAACTAAGAAGTAAGTCAGAGGTTTTCTCGGCCACTTGAACTACATTTCAAGATTCATATCGCATATGACTGCCACATGTGCGCCTATATTCAAGCTTCATCGGAAAGATCAGTCTTGTGATTGGACTGAAGATTGCCATAAAGCTTTTGATAGTATCAAAGAGTATCTACTTGAGCCTTCGATTCTGTCTCCGCCGGTTGAAGAAATACCATTGGTCATGTATTTGATTGTACTTGATGAGAGTATGGGCTATGTTCTGGGTCAGCAAGATGAATCTGGAAAGAAAGAATATGCTATTTACTACCTCAGTAAGAAATTCACCGACTGTGAGACTCAGTATTCTATGCTTGAAAAGACATGTTGTTAATTGGGTTGGGCTGCTAAGCGTCTGCGCCAATATATGCTAAATAATACTATTTGGTTGATATCCAAAATGGATCCAATCAAATACATCTTTGAGAAGCCTACTTTAACTAGGAGGATTTCCCGGTGGCAGATGTTGTTATTAGAGTATGATATTGAATACCGATCTCAAAAAGCGATCAAAGGTAGTGTCTTGGCTGACCATCTGGCTCACCAACCAATTGAAGATTACGAGTCAGTGAAGTATGATTTTCCTGATGAAGAGATTTTGTACTTGAAAATAAAAGACTGTGATGAACCATTGCTTGAAGAAGGGCCAGAACCTGGTTCCTGTTGGGGCATGGTATTTGATGGAGCTGTCAATCAGTATGGTAATGGCATTGGGGCGGTGATTATTACTCCTCAAGGCACTCATTTTCCATTTACAGCTAGATTGACTTTCAAGTGTACGAATAACATGGCTAAGTATGAAGCTTGCATTATGGGACTTGAAGAAGCCATTGATCTCAGAATCAAGCATCTGGGTGTTTATGGAGATTCAACTTTGGTTATGAATCAGATCAAAGGTGAATGGGAGACAAATCAATCCGGTTTGATACCATATAGAGACTATGAGTGGAGAATTTCAACTTTCTTTACAAAGGTTGAGATTCATCATATCCCTCAAGATGAAAACTGGATGGCAGACGCTCTTACAACGTTGGCCTCAATGATTGTAGTGAACTTTTGGAACGAGGTTCCCAATTTTACGGTAATGTGTCTTGATAGGCCAACTCATGTATTTGCTGTTGAAGAAGCCAAAAACGAAAAACCATGGTATTTTGATATCAAGAGTTTCCTCCAAAGTCAGATTTACCCGCCTGAGACATCTTTGAAAGATAAGAAGACTTTAAGGAGATTAGCTGGCAACTTTTATCTGAATGGTGATGTGCTTTACAAGAGAAAATTCGATATGGTTCTACTCAGATGCGTGGATAGACATGAAGCAGACTTATTGATGACTGAAGTCCATGAAGGTTCCTTTGGTACTCATTCCAATGGACATGCTATGACTAAGAAGATGTTGAGAGCCGGTTACTATTGGCTGACAATGGAATCTGACTATTGCAAGTTTGTGAAGAAATGCCACAAGTGTCAAATCTATGCGGATAAAATTCATGTTCCACTGACACTGTTGAATGTCATTTCCTCTCCATGGCCTTTCTCTATGTGGGGAATTGATATGATTGGCATGATAGATCCAAAAGCTTCGAAAGAACGTCGTTTTATTCTAGTGGCTATTGGCTACTTCACAAAGTGGGTTGAAGCGACATTGTATGCAAATGTAGCCAATTAAGTTGTTGTGAGGTTTATCAAGAACCAGATTATATGCCGTTATGTTGTGCCAAATAAGATCATTACTGATAATGGATCTAACTTGAACAATAATATGGTGGAAGCTCTTTGCAAAGACTTCAAGATTGCACACCATAATTCTTCTCCCTATAGACCTAAGATGAATGGGGTTGTTGAAGTTGTAAATAAGAACATCAAGAAGATCATTTAGAAGATAGTTGTGACCTACAAAGATTGGCATGAGATGCTCCCATTTGCTTTGCATGGGTACCGTACATCCGTTCGCACTTCAATAGGGGCAACCCCTTTCTCTCTTGTTTATGGCATGGAAGCTGTGCTCCCCGTGGAGGTTGAGATCCCATCATTGCGTGTCTTGATGGAAGCCAAGTTGACAGAAACTGAATGATGTCAAACCAGATATGATCAACTAAACTTGATTGAAGAGAAGAGATTGACTGCCATGTGTCATGGTCAGTTATATCAGTAGAGAATGAAGAAGGCATTTGATAATGAAACTCTGGTATCAGATATGAGATGTCGAAGGTAATGTCACGACACTAATATCTGAATAAAACACACAGGATAAAGATAAAGAATAGTAATGCAAGAGACACAAGCAATTGTTAACCAAGTTCGGTGCAACTCACCTACGTCTGGGGGCTACCAAGGCAGGAAGGAAATCCACTAAATAGAATAAGTTCAAAGACTCTCAGTACACGCCACAAGTTACAGTCTTTTTCACCTAATCTCTACCCGTGTGATTTCTACCTAAGAACTCTTAGATATGAGAACCCACACACTCCCCCTCAATCACACCTGTGATTTTAAACAACAATTACTTATGAAAAGAAGACAATCTTCAAAGACACACACTTGATCTTCAATCAAGTAGGCACACACTTGATCTTACTTAACAACTTCAATCAAGTAGACACACACTCATGCTTACAAGCTTAGAGTGACAAATTACAACTCACAAATTAGACCAATTCAATCATCTATGGATGAATTGAATGGCTTACAAGTCACACGACCAAACAAGACACAAACCCTTAGTCTTTCTCAGTATTTCGCTCTGTATTGGTTGTGTATCAAATCATGTTTTCCATGTCCTATTTATAGAAGCATTCAGTTGGGCTTGGACATCTTGAAAACCCTAAAACTATTTACCAATTAAATCTTCTCATGATAGCTGACTAGATCTCTTTGGAAAATAAGTAAATCAGGTTGTAATTAATGATTGAATGCGTTTGCAAATCAGATCTTCAATCATATATAGATTGCCATTAAATGCGCAATCACATAACACATAACATTCACCCTGAATGTTCTGTGTACAGATGTCATGATATCGGGTCTGACATCCTGGAACAATCCTGCATAATTCCATTTTAAATATCCAGCAGGTACATAATATCAGATGTCATGACATCGTGTATGACATCCTGAAACAATCCTGCATAATTATATTGTTAATACCTCAGGATTGGCATTAATTTTGTAAAACAAATAATGTAATCATCTCTGTTGTTTTAATATGTTGGGTTGAAGAAGTTCAACATCTGGACCAACATGTGATGTACGATGTCACGACATCATGCCTGTGACATCGTACATGTGTAGAAAACTGAATTAATTAATTCAGTATATATTATGGGATTAGTGAGGAAATTTGGTGAATATCCTAACTCCCATGTGGAGGTCTTAAAGACTCAATCAGAATATATATAGGCTCCAAATATGGAGATATATATGGAGAGATTTTAGGAACTAAAAGATTGAAGACCTTATTTGTAGCAGAAATTTTCTGCTGGCTTTGTAACAGCAAAGAAGAAGTTTGTTGCGATTTCTGAAGGCCCAAATCCAGTTGGGTGATTAGGTTATAAATAGCATATTGTAACCTAGTTTTTGTAAGCCTCTTAGAATGAAAAATTAGGGGTGTGTGTGAGGTAAACCTCCCAACTTGTGGGAAGGTTACCATGTGTTTCTCAGTGTTCAAAGTTGAGAGTATTTATAACTCAAAGCCTGTAGGTAAGAGTTGTTTGTTCTTGAATGAAGCTGTGAAGCAAGTTCAAGTTGTTTAACAATACATTGTACTTGTAGTGATAGGAATGGAAATTGGAGGTTTCTATCTAGGAGTTTCTAGGTATAGATTGCATTGGGTAGGGATTAAGTGAAGAGTTGTAAACGGGGGAGTTTAACTCTGAATTAATACTGCTGATAGTGGATCTTCTTCCTGGCTTGGTATGCCCCCAGAGTAGGTGATGTTGCACCGAACTGGGTTAACAATTTCCTGTGTTTGTTTACCTTCTGCATGTTATAATCCTGTCTGCCATAACTCAACTTGTATTTCAGTCTGCTTATCAAGATAATAACAGACCTGATACATAGCCTTCTGTTTGAATGTCAATCAGAATGTTTTGACATTCATCATTAACAACATATACTGAATAATAGGCAGGTTGGTTTTTCTGCTTCAGTTCAGTATTTATTTCAGTCTGGCTATCAAGAGGATAACATACCTGGGCAAAGGATCATTGTGAAACTGTCAAATTGGATGTCTTGACAGTTAGTCATGTATGCTGATACTGAAGTAGAGACTGGTTAGTCTATTGCAGTACAGCAAATTTAGCACAGTCGGTTTTCAGGGACATAACTGAATCAGCATGAGGTTTATGTTCTGGTTGTCAAACTGAATGTTGTAACATTCATTCCTGACAGCATGTGCTGAATTGTAGGATGATTAGTTTTTCTGTTTCAGTAATTTTCTCAGGCTAAAATCCAGGAAACTAACAACTGAACTACATGTAATGAACCTAACAAATAGCCTATTTGTTAGCACCCTAATAAGTGGAAATTAGATTAACTTGTTCAACCTTTATTTTAGGAAATACAAGTACAAGGCCAGCAAACTGGATTAATGTAACAGATGATTTCCAAATCACTATTGAGACATCTTGCTGATAACTGTGTAGGAAAGTAACAGAAGTTAGAGCTATGGTTGATCTCTGCTGAGTCTTTCTACCAGATGCACAGAACTAGGTGTTCCTCCATTCTAGGGTGATATAGAAGCAGATGTCGTGACATCTGTGAACATGTGTATATTAGTACAGGGTTGAATTTGTATAACTGTCTTGCTGTATTAGTTACAATGTTGGATCAGATGTCATGACTTGGAGTAGAACATCTGAATTCTGACTACGCCAGAATTTCAAATGGTATCAGAGCAGGCATCCTGTTCTGTTTCTGGATGAGATCCATGGGTGATACTTTCTGGTATCTTGCAAGGAGTTATGTTAGTACTGATGTTGGAACCTGTGGAAGGTTCTGTGGTTTCCCTGAATGGTCCCTTGAAGTAGGTGGATGGACTATTCATAACGGGAACTGTGTGTACCTGTCTCCAGAGGTTGGCAATTGGCCTTTGTGTGGGACAGCTGTACTAGTATTGAATCATATTCAAACTTGGTATGTTCTTGGAGGCTGATCTGGTGAAGTGTGTGTTCATAGGTTGAGTTGTATTATGAATTCCGCTGCATAATACCTGGCAAAACTCAAACTCTGATGTAGTTTCCCCTCATATGAATGAAAGGTTGTTGTATTCAAGATTTCATCATAATCTACTGAGGATGTCAAAGATACTTGAGTCTCCTCAAGTCCACTCATCATGGTAAGAATCACCTGATCACTGATTCTTTTACTCACTTGGGTAGTGCATATGAAGATCTTGAAGACTTTCAAGGAGGGTTTGTTCCAAGCAGGTGGAACTAATGTTCTATGGGATGTTAGAACATGCTGTTCAACAAGTATGCACCTACTGGTTGAAGAGCAGATGGTTTTAGGCGTCAAACAAAGAGATACTTTTGTTTGGAACCTACTCCTGACCTGGAAGAGGAGACATCTGTGTGTGCTAAGTTGACAAGGGTAGGGTCAACTGTGTGTGTGCTCAAGAAGGTCACTTTTAGAAGTCTGATCTTTAGAAGTGGAGCTGGTTGAGATGTGACATTGTGCAATTTCCTGCCGATTGTCTTATTCCTGTAGATTGATCAGGGTTGGATAGTTATGCCCTGAAGTACTATGATGTGTTGGAAGACAAGTCTCCTGGATGTTAGAAGTCAATGATGGGGTAACCTGATTGCTATTTCTTCTAAGAGGTGTGGGACCATGAATATTGTTATTCAAACACCATGCTCTGAAGTGGCAGTTCTTTCAAGAAGTGAGAATATGAAGATTCAGAGGTTGGCTGAGGTAGTATGCTTTGGCAATGCATATCTACTATTGACTGGTGTTGCTTTCTTCACTAGTACGTATGGGCAGTTGGAGTCTGATTGGTGTGATTGGAGTATGTAGAGGTATAACTCATAGAGTTAGTTGCCTCTGGTAGGGATAGTGTATGTCATGTTGAGACATTTGTGTATAATGCATGGATATTGGTGTGGAGTTTCCATGATTGTTAATTTAAGGGGGAGTTTTGGTTAACCTCCTCACGTTTGGTCAGCCTAAGGTCTGGTTGGCTGTTGACCTGTGTCACATGGGTTCTGGTTGTTATGTGACACATTTGCAAGGAAGGATTCATCTCCCTCATTCCTAAGGGTGAATATAATCTGGAAAGATTCTCAAAACTATTGAGGTGCTTGCATGCAGAAGATGTTGACACAAGAAGAGTATTTTCAAAGTATTCTTATGGTGGAAGTATCTGAAAGGATAATTGGGAAAGGATTTAAAATCAATGTCTACTTGTGCCAAGTAAAAGTATTTAATTGATTATCCTTGGAGCTCCAGATAACTGATGTTCTTAAGGATGTTGGAACATCTCATCTTCAAGATCTTGTGCAGAATCATAGGAAGGATAGTACATTGGTTTATGATCTATCTCTTTGGTGGCAGCAAGAGCATATGATCTCTGAAAAGGTTTCCTGGCAAGAAACATGTTCAGCCTAGGTGTGTACAAGAAGAAGAAGACATCATAGTGGTTACTTGGATCAGTTTATTTCTGATTTAGGTAAGGAAGTGCATTGGCTAATGCACACTGTGGAGTTAAGAACAAGTGGCAACATTCTTGACATCATGGAAACAGCCTTACCTTAGGAAGTGGAATCCTTGGTATAGCTGAAGGGTTAGTCTCTAACTGGTCCTTCTGAAGACTCATGCATCAGAGTGTCTGATGTCTTTGGAGAAGAAGCAGGAATTCATCAAGGTGTGAGCTTGGATGACTTAACTGCAAACCTGCAGGATGGAGGTTGTTTACTTAAACTTGGTTCCACAATCAAGTCTATGAGAGCATTGAACTCTTGTTCTATGTAGGGAGGAAGTTCTTTCAAGTGGCAGAAGAAGGAGCTGAATTCAACAACTGAATGTTAAAACACAATGTTGTGACATTTGGTTCAACATCAGAATCTTAGTGGTGAAGTGGCACATCAACTTAAGATAGAAGGGTCTACAGAGTTGTAGATTGGGTACTTCAAAAAGGATCGTTCTCATTGCAGTTCTTTGGAGTTGCTGGATGGAGAAGATGTTACATGTTCATGTCTTAGAGAATCTAAGTTGCGTTTAACATGTAGCTTGAAGTTCAAGTCTCACTTGGAGAGGTCAAAAAGTGGCATTTGGCTTTTTCATATGAGGATTCATGAAGGAGGTAATCAACCAGTGGCCGTTGGTCTATCTCAGAAGTGAGTTCAAAGAATCAAGATGATCAACATATGGCAACTGATTATTCTTGAGGAAAGTCTGAAACAAATTACTTTTGAGCAGAAAAGTAGTAAGTTGAAGACAAAAGGAGGTGTTTTCTATTCATCTCTTGGAACTTGTGGTAGGAGTTCTGAGCTATCTATGGAAGATTATCTCTTGTAATGGGACGAGAGTGTATACATCCCAAGTTCTATCTGGGCTCTTGTAGATCAAGCCAATAACTCAGTGTTATCTGAAGATTATCAGATGGAGTTATGTTGTGAAGGATGTCCTAACTCATGTTAGAACATTGTGTAATGTGAGCTTCTGTTCTGACTAGAAGATTGACACAGAGTATGGATGTGTTCAGCCAAGAGGGTTGAACAGAGGGTGTGCTCTTGAAGACATGAAGATACGTCTTGTGTTTTCCATTCATCAAGTGGTCTGGGTTCTTCTTGAATTAGGAAGTTTGTAAAGGTCCAACTTTGGGGTGTTGGATATGTTCATATGTGATCTCCATGTTTCAGGAGGAGAGTTGGTTGTTCATTACAGGGGGAGTTCTGTCGTTGCGCTGCAAGTAATCATCAAGCTTGTGGTCTATGTGTTCTCAGATAACTGGGTATGGCACCTTGTTAGTTATTAGGAAGATGTGGTGGATGTCAAGGCTGAGTGAGCAGAAGAATGTCCGACCGGATGTCATGACATTGCCTTGGACAATGCTGTTATTTCCTTTTGAATCTTAAAGTCATGAGGAAATATGGATTAAGCCTGATTGTTACAGTTGTGTGGTACAGGGGGAGTAACCATCTACTGGTGTTTGTGATTTTGGCTTTGGTGGTGCCAGATGTCAAGTTTTCTACTGGAGGTACGAAAGTGGTCTTAGGAAATGTTGATAGGAAGAATACTTGAAGAATGCAGGAAAAAGCCACGTTGAATGTTAAGACATCGCGTGCAACGTGTCTGACTACATATATGGAATAGTCTCCATGCATTGGAACTGTTGTTTTGGAAAAGAAACAGTCAAGAACTATAAAAGGTATTCAAAGATAGTCTGAGATTTTGTTGGTGATTCTCTGACTGTTTCTCAGCAAATATTAATGAATCTTGACCAAGCATTTATTCCTACCGTTAATTCCTAAGCACGGGTTGGACTATTTAAAGGATGTAACAACACTCCTCTTCTCACAAGAGAAACATTCCATTCCCTCTAAACCATGGGGTATGTTAAGGTTTGGGCAAACTGCGCCTGGATATGGTTTTGTGAAGGGTTCATTTACAAATGTTTAGCTAAAAAGGGGGAGAGAAATATTATCCTGAGAATATACCAGAAGCAAGCAAGCAAGCAAAATGTGGTAGCAAGCAGAAGTTGGCTTCAGGCACTAAAGTCACTAACTGTGTATACCTCTTGTGTCTTGTGATCTGAGTTAAGAGGACAGTTGTGTCTTGTGATCTGAGTTACATTATCTATGTACTCAGCATTACATATTCTTCAGGAAGCTCTACCGTTGAGGGGAAGGGTTCTGATGCAACTGATTCTTGTACCTCTACTTCCTCATGTACACCAACTTTGGTGTTTGTGGTGGTGGAGATAATGACAGAGGCTTATTTGTTTTAGCTAAAATTTGCCAAAGGGGGAGATTGTTAATACCTCAGGATTGGCATTAATTTTGTAAAACAAATAATGTAATCATCTCTGTTGTTTTAATATGTTGGGTTGAAGAAGTTCAACATCTGGACCAACATGTCATGTACGATGTCACGACATCATGCCTGTGACATCGTACATGTGTAGAAAACTGAATTAATTAATTCAGTATATATTCTGGGATTAGTGAGGATATTTGGTGAATATCCTAACTCCCATGTGGAGGTCTTAAAGACTCAATCAGAATATATATAGGCTCCAAATATGGAGATATATATGGAGAGATTTTAGGAACTAAAAGATTGAAGACCTTATTTGTAGCAAAAATTTTCTGCTGGCTTTGTAACAACAAAGAAGAAGTTTGCTGCGATTTCTGAAGGCCCAAATCCAGTTGGGTGATTAGGTTATAAATAACATATTGTAACCTAGTTTTTGTAAGCCTCTTAGAATGAAAAATTAGGGGTGTGTGTGAGGTAAACCTCCCAACCTGTGGGAAGGTTACCATGTGTTTCTCAGTGTTCAAAGCTGAGAGTATTTGTAACTCAAAGCCTATAGGTAAGAGTTGTTTGTTCTTGAATGAAGCTGTGAAGCAAGTTCAAGTTGTTTAACATTACATTGTACTTGTAGTGATAGGAATGGGAACTGGAGGTTTCTATCTAGGAGTTCCTAGGTATAGATTGCATTGGGTAGGGATTAAGTGAAGAGTTGTAAACGGGGGAGTTTAACTCTGAATTAATACTGCTGATAGTGGATCTTCTTCCTGGCTTGGTATGCCCCCAGAGTAGGTGATGTTGCACCGAACTGGGTTAACAATTTCCTGTGTTTGTTTACCTTCTGCATGTTATAATCCTGTCTACCATAACTCAGCTTGTATTTCAGTCTTCTTATCAAGATAATAACAGACCTGATACATAGCCTTCTGTTTGAATGTCAATCAGAATGTTTTGACATTCATCATTAACAACATATACTGAATAATAGGCAGGTTGGTTTTTCTGCTTCAGTTCAGTATTTATTTCAGTCTGGCTTTCAAGAGGATAACAGACCAGGGCAAAGGATCATTGTGAAACTGTCAAACTGGATGTCTTGACAGTTAGTCATGTATGCTGATACTGAAGTAGAGACTGGTTAGTCTATTGCAGTATAACAAATTTAGCACAGTCGGTTTTCAGGGACATAACTGAATCAGCATGAGGTTTATGTTCTGGTTGTCAAACTGAATGTTGTAACATTCATTCCTGACAGCATGTGCTAAATTGTAGGATGATTAGTTTTTCTGTTTCAGTAATTTTCTCAGGCTAAAATCCAGGAAACTAACAACTGAACTACATGTAATGAACCTAACAAATAGCCTATTTGTTAGCACCCTAATAAGTGGAAATTAGATTAACTTGTTCAACCTTTATTTTAGGAAATACAAGTACAAGGCCAGCAAACTGGATTAATGTAACAGATGATGTCCAAATCACTATTGAGACATCTTGCTGATAACTGTGTAGGAAAGTAATAGAAGTTAGAGCTATGGTTGATCTCTGCTGAGTCTTTCTACCAGATGCACATAACTAGGTGTTCCTCAATTCTAGGGTGATATAGAAGCAGATGTCGTGACATCTGTGAACATGTGTATATTAGTACAGGGTTGAATTTGTATAACTGTCTTGCTGTATTAGTTACAATATTGGATCAGATGTCATGACTTGGAGTAGAACATCTGAAATCTGACTACGCCAGAATTTCATATATTTTCAAACTCCAGTAGGTACAAAGATATCTTATATTAAGACATCACATGCAACATCTTGTGAACACTCTTTGTTTTACCAAAATTGCTGCCAACACTTAGAACCAACAAACTCCCCCTTTGGCAAATTTTGGCTAAAACATATATCTGTCCATTTTGTTCACAAGAAAAAAACACATCAGCAGTTAAACAACATAACAACAGTTTAAGCAGCAACATAAGCAAATAAAATTACTAGCTATAATAGCAACTAGTAAAATATACAAATGCACATGGATACTTCTTCTCCCCCTAAGTCTGTACAACACAAACATCTCCTTTAATAACAACACCTGTAACAATCAGAGTCACCCTCTGGCATCTGCTTCAACATCACATGTGCACCACATCAGACATCTCCTCCTACATCTGTAAACAGAACAACATTCTGTCTTACATCAAACACATCTCCTTCAATAATAGCTGTTCATCTGTTCATCTACACCAACACATACATCTCCACACAGCTCCACATATTTAACTGCTCCACATAATCACTTCTCCCCCTTTTTAGTCAAAATAGACCAAAGGTGACCAATTAGAAAAAATAAATGTCAATCAGCCTGGAAGAGAATGTCACAAGAGATGTTATAACATATAAAATGTTAAAACATAAATGTTAGGAGATACAAACCATAATTATGCACAGCTGCAATAGCTGAGATAATTGGAAATCCATGGAACTCATAAAGAGCCCAAATATTACATCAAGGCATCAGTAAGGACTGCCACAAAATTACAAACATTTCAACACAAAAAACAACAAATTCTTCGGCATTCAAACCAGCCAAACCACCAGGGAGACCAGTCTTCATAACTGAGCACAGCACACACACTCTTCATAACAGGGGAACCCATTACCACTCAGTCTGAGGAAGAAGCATCATCTTCACCTTCAGAATTAGAACTGCCACTAGATTGAGCATTGGACCTCTCACTTGAGATATTGGCATCTGAATCCTTGGTTTCACCAGCCATATCCATCTCTTCCTTCTCTAAACCACTAATGAGGATCTCCAAAGCTTCTTTCCTTGCCTTGGTAACCCTAATACCAGTATCCAGCTCCTTACAAGTTTCCTTCAAATGAGCAATCAAGCCATCTTGAGAGGCTGGCTCCTTCCTTGCAGATGTCATGACAACATCATTGATATGGCTTCCTTCAAACAACTTGTAGTGAATGGACAGTGGAGGCTTCCTTCTGTTGGGAATATCACTTGTGTTGAGAATGCCTGGTTGCTGGCTTAAAATAATACCACAAATGATGGATGGAAAGGCAATAGGTAGCTTTACTGCATTAGTGGAGGCATGTCTAACAATCTGTTCAAACATAAACCTTCCAAAATCATTGTTTAACCTGGTTCCAATAGCATAAATGATTCTTCCAAGACCATTAGAGATGGTTGAGATATGATTAGTTGGCACCCAATTGGCTGAACCAATCTTATGCAAGATGGCATATTTGACAGTTAATTTGCCAGCTGATAGATGCTTCTTACTAGGCCATTCCTTGACTTGGCCAACAGTAATAGTCCTACAGACTTCATTGTCTGTAGCCTCTAACTCCACACCTCCTTCAGTTCCTCTCCCTAGGAACTTATTGATTATGGTTGGGGAGAACCTCACACATCTCACCCAGAACCAGAGCAGGATGCCTGCTGTGATACCAATTGAAATTCTGGTATCAGATATGAGATGTCGAAGGTAATGTCACGACACTAATATCTGAATAAAACACACAGGATAAAGATAAAGAATAGTAATGCAAGAGACACAAGCAATTGTTAACCCAGTTCGGTGCAACTCACCTACGTCTGGGGGCTACCAAGCCAGGAAGGAAATCCACTAAATAGAATCAGTTAAAAGACTCTCAGTACACTCCACAAGTTACAGTCTTTTTCACCTAATCTCTACCCGTGTGATTTCTACCAAAGAACTCTTAGATATGAGAACCCACTCACTCCCCCTCAATCACACATGTGATTTTAAACAACAATTACTTATGAAAAGAAGACACTCTTCAAAGACACACACTTGATCTTCAATCAAGTAGACACACACTTGATCTTACTTAACAGCTTCAATCAAGTAGACACACACTTGATCTTGCTTAACAGCTTCAATCAAGTAGACACACACTCATGCTTACAAGCTTAGAGTGACAAATTACAACTCACAAATCAGACCAATTCAATCATCTATGGATGAATTGAATGGCTTACAAGTCACACGACCAAACAAGACACAAACCCTTATTCTCTCTCAGTATTTCGCTCTGTATTGGTTGTGTATCAAATCAGGTTTTCCATGTCCTATTTATAGAAGCATTCAGCTGGGCTTGGACATCTTGAAAACCCTAAAACTATTTTCCAATTAAATCTTCTCAGGACAACTGATTAGATCTCTTTGGAAAATAAGTAAATCAGGTTGTAATTAATGATTGAATGCGTTTGCAAATCAGATCTTCAATCATATATAGATTGCCATTAAATGCGCAATCACATAACACATAACATTCACCCTGAATGTTCTGTGTACAGATGTCATGACATCGGGTCTGACATCCTGGAATAATCCTGCATAATTCCATTTTAAATATCCAGCAGGTACATAATATCAGATGTCATGACATCGTGTATGACATCCTGAAACAATCCTGCATAATTATATTTTCAAACTCCAGCAGGTACAAAGATATGTTATGTTAAGACATCACATGCAACATCTTGTGAACACTCTTTGTTTTACCAAAATTGCTGCCAACACTTAGAACCAACAGATAAGAAAGTCAGGCCTCGTGAGTTCAGAGAAGGTGACCTCGTGCTCACGAAGATTCTATCTTTCAATCCTGATGCCATGGGCAAGTGGACTCCTAATTATGAAGGCCCATATGTTGTTAGGAGAGCTTTTTCGAGCGGTGCTTTAATTCTTACAAATATGGATGTGAATAGTTCACTCGTCCTGTGAATGCCGATGCAGTCAAGAAATACTTCGCCTAAAAAGAAAAGAACAACTCACTAACTTGAAAACCCGAAAGGGAGGCTTAGGAAAAAATGAGCGTCTCGGTGGATTGAAAACCCGAAAGGGCGTTCCAGGCAAAAGTTAGAGACATAAAACAGAAAATTCATCCTGATAGGTTGAGTACCCCACCCTGGGGAAATCTATGCAAAAATTAGAGATTATGGCAAGTAACTGCAGTCGATTGATCCCCCAGGCATGGGAGCAGTTTTGAGCAAGTCATTCATTTTTGATTCATCATTCTCAACCGAAGCCAAGAGTGCAGCGGATATTGAAGTTGGTAGGAGGAGAGTAGTGATCATTGTATTCAATGTATCCTGTTTATATGTAAATTACCATTTTCAACTATTTGTAAAGATCTATGGAGTCTTGTCATTTACAGACTACCATTCTACTAAATAAAGTTGAGCTTTTATCCAATTGATTCTACTCATATTTATTTTTCAGCTAAATAGAATTGAATTTTATGATGATAATTTCAAAATAAATTGAATAATAAAAATCATTTTTCTTAAAATATGAAAGCAATCAATTTCAGTAAGAAATATCGACAACAATTTAAGAACAAGTAAGTCTTAAAGTGCAAAGTATGGTTGGTCTTCCCTAAGCAGCTGATTTGATAACCTCCTCCTCCCCAAAAGCAAGTCAGTTTTCCCAACTGAGTTTGTAATCACCTCCCCAGCTGAATTATGGGCTCACACCCTCAACAGTTTTCTTGGACCCCATACAGAGTCTTATCTCCTGTTCTCCCCGGCGGAGTTCATCTTCAGATACAACAGTTTTTTTTCAGAGCAGTGTTTGAAGTGGTCCCTTGAGAGGTTATCTCCCATATTGATATGGTGTTGATCTAAAGTTCCCCACATAATGGAAAATTTGGATCCCTGGCAGATTTTCTTGTTCTTTCTCCAGCCAGGGTTGAGACCTTTAACATCAGATGATTTGTATCTTTGCTGACACGTTTCTCCAATTGGTGTTTCCATCTTGTCAAGATTAGTCGAGTGTTATAACGATGATTCAAATCTGTGACATTTGTATCCTTTACGATAGTTTTGTCAGCATAATCATCAAACATATACATATTCATGCATAACTTACAACATCAGATAATCCATTATGCATTTGTCATGGCATTGCGTTATTTTTTGATCCCCTGTTACGGTGACATTATTTCCCCAGTCAAGTTTGGTGCGTCTATCCTCTTTCAATTGTAGAGTGTCAACCCCCTAAGCAGAAAGAATTTAACCTTTCTCATTTCCCCACTGAGTTATTTCCTCGTGGATGATTATCGTTTCAGTTTCCTCCCCAGTTAATTATCTGGATGTAACTACTCCCCTTGAGATATATCCTCATTGGGTCGAGTCTTTGTTCGACCGTCTCTTTCTAGCTCTTACCTAGATAGATACCTCTGGTCCCTTGAGAGTGTATTACCCAGTAACTAGTAATGTTCCTCTCAATTATGGAGTATTTTACTGTTGCCCAATACCCAGTAAAAGTAACCTACTTCTTTTGTTATCCCAGCGGATTCATTTTCACATGTCCCCAGGAAGTCTATAGTTGATATGTTCATCCTAATCGATGACGGATATTCTCCTTTTGTGGTTTTCTACCCAGTAAAAAGGTAGTTGTAATCCATGTTTTCATTCCCCAGAGAGTTAATCCTTGATATGTTCATCTTAACCGATGAGGATTTTTCTTCTTTTTTGGTATTTGCTCAGTAACCGATAGATATAAACCCAACTTCTCCCCTCAGAGTTAATCCTTGATATGTTCATCCTAACCGATGACGAGTTTTCTCCTTGCGGTCTTCTGCCCAGTAACTGGTATTTGTAAATCCCACATCTTCTTGTTGAGTCTATCCTTGATATGTTCATCCTAATCAGTGACAGATATTCTCTTTGATATTCTATCCAGTAGCCGATAGATATAATTCCTACTTTTTCAGGTAGTTTATCCTTGATATGTTTACCCTAATCGGTAACAGATACTCTTACTAAATCCCCAGGTGGTCTATCCTTGATATGTTCATCCTAACCGATGACAAATATTCTTCCTTTGAGTCTATCCTTGATATGTTCACTTTAATCGGTGATGAATATTCTCTCTCTTTGGTCTTCTGCCCAGTAACCAGCAGTTGTAAATCCTATTTTATATTTTCCCCAGTAGGTTATTCTCACCTAGTGACCGGTAACGAATACACCTCCTTTTCCTCAATGAGTCATCCTTGATATGTTTACCCTAATCGGTAGCGGATGTCTCTCTGTCATAGTACATTATATTCTTACCCAGTAACCAGTAATAGATAATATACTTCTGGTACTCTTGCGTTGAGGTTTATTCTTCCCCAGTCAAGTTTTTGGTATGAATATTTCAGTTTGAGTATGATTTACCCATCTCCCCTGCAGACTTGCGCTTTATTCTCCCAACCGAGTCGTTCAATTGATTTATTTTCATGGAATTCTTCTCGCGTCTCCAGCAGTTTTAAGTCGTAGCCTGGCCTACGCATAACTTTTATCCCTCAGAGTTTTTGTCTCCCTAGTGAGTGTTCCTTAGGGAATGCATTATGTTCCTATGGACTTTCAGTCTCTCCGGATTCTTTTCCTTTGTGGTAATAATCTCCCCACAAAGATCATTTTTAACATTCATATCATATGCATCATGAGGTCTTTTAGGGACCAAAATTTGTTTCTATATGTTGTTATTTAAGTCCATTCTACTGAGTAGATATGAAGATTTTAACCTTTGCATCCTCATTTAGAATGTCCTTAAATAGGGGCAGCTGTAAGACCCCAAATTTGACCCTAAGATCCCTCATGTTATCTCATCATATGCATTAGCTTTGGGATCACACCTTGGCATCCTCCTTACCCCTTTGTTCATTGGGTTTGTATTGGGAGAGATCACCAAGCACATTTGATTGTATCATACTTTGTTTTTCATTACTTACTAACCAAAATGCCAAAAATATTTCTATGTATAGTTTAACTCTTTTGTAGGTAGTGTATGTGCTCACCTATGCTTCATCAAGCTCATATCTAGGATTTGAGACCCTCAATGCAAGGAGACCAATCAAGAAATGGTTCACAATGGCTCTATACATCATATATGGATCCCCATGGTCTTCACATATCATTTTGATCAAGAATTCATAAAGAGTTTGAAGCTTGTTTGCCTTGGAAACCCTAATTCATTTGGGTATCTTGTGTGACTTCCTCAAGAAGTTTCTTCAACATGTGATCAAATATTTCAAGGGATACTTCATATTACACCATACTAGACATATATGATCCTCCATGAGTCCCCAAAATCAATAGAATGTCAAGCTAGCAATATGGTTCATGGTGGTTGACCAGAGAAAGTCAACAGGTCAAAACTAGGGTTCCCTAGACCCCATCTCCTACACTTTTTGTCATATGAAAATGATTAAAAGATAAAAGTTACTAAAAATGACATTCCAAAAAAATTTAATGTTGAAGTCAAGAGCTCTTTTTGCTTGGAAAGTCATTTTTTATGATGAAAGATTATAGGTCATTTTGTCTGAACCCTAGTTAGGAGGTCAACTTCCCAAGATCATAACTTGCTCGTTTTTTATGAATAGAAAGCCATTCAAATTCAACGATCAATTTCAAGATGCCCAATTCAAATTTGATGTTTGGAGGAAGTTAAAATTAAACTTTAAAATGCATGTGCCAAGAGGAAACATTATAGGTCATTTTGGGCCATTACCATTGAACAAGTGATTTTCCTCAACTTCTAAAATGCATAACTACTTCATGCCAAATCCAAATGGTGTCAAATTTGTGACCAAATTGAAGAGGTATGAAAGAACTACAACTTTGATGAAGGAATTGTTTCCATTTGAAGTCCATAACAAAAGTTATTAAGGGTGGAAGAAGTGAACATATGAATTGGTACTTAGAAAATTTTCAAATGTGTTTGATTTTCTAAACTTCCACCTCAAAATTCATCATGATCCAAGCTTCAAATGGAAAAGTGTTCAACATGAAAGTTGTTTCTCTCGATCTCACCTTGCTAAAAAGTCCAAGATCATCTCATTTGGATCAATATTGAAGGACTTGCGCATGGGTGGAACGTATGGTACCAATGTAGGCAACAAGATTAAGTTGGTTTAAGGTCAAAGCGAAGCAACTCAGATCATAAACCTCAAATTTCAAATCCATGTATCTTTCGATATACTTGGAATTGTAAGAAATGAAGGTCAAATTTGTGCTCCTGAGCATTTTTCCTTTAAATTAGTGTATTCATTTTCCATTTTTCATGAAGTTTTGGTTGGGACTAGTTTGGTGGTCCTCACCAGAGAAGATGACCAGAGCTAGGGCTCCGGTGGTGTGCTGGCATTGTCTAGACCATCTGATCTTGGTTCCACGTTTTAATCAGGGCCCTTGCTTTTGAATACCATGCGCGTACACGTATTGACTGAGGCGTTTGGTGGAAGCGCACACTTGGCCATCAGATTTGCGACCTCAATTAATGAGGGAGAACTGATTGCCCTTGTTTTTTTGTATTTTCTGATTTTTCATTTAATCCATTTATTTTGTTTAATTCATATTAATTTCATTTTTAATCCAAAAAATATGGGACTTTCACCAAAAATCTTTAAATATTTTTCTCTTTCATTTTCTTAATTAAAATTATTTTTTTGGATGAATTTTGATATTTTTCATGAATTAAATGTTTTTATGCATATTTTTTATTGTTTAAAAATACTTATGACTTTTCAAAAATCATGAAATTTTTTGTCTAAGGTCCTTTGACCTTCATTGACCTAGGATACATCTCTTGGCCATTTATTTGGTGTTTTGAAGAGGTTTTAGGTTTTGGCCAATTTAAATTGAAATTTAATTCATTTTTAATTGGATTTTTAATTGATTAATTGTGTAAAAATTCTGTTGAGCTATTGCCTTGGTCTTGTGATGTTTGACTATTTGTTTGGGTCTTGATCAAGGTTGATTTGACTTTTGTTGGATTAAAATCATTGGATTTAGGGGACTGATAAAATGTACATTTCATCTTCCAAAATGAATGGATGATTTTAATTTGATAAAATTCCTCCCATGACCAATTTGTGTTTTTCTTATCTCCCCTCCCCTTTCATCTTCATCCCTTTTCTTTCCCATTCCTTCCATTGACCAATGAAGTCTCAATATCCTAAGGCTAATTGGTTCATCAATGACTTTGTGTCAGATGAACCAATACAAGTATGGATGAGATAAGTCCATCCTTTTTGATCTTTTCTTTTAGTGTGTGGTATGTTTTAGGAGTTTGGTCCATTATACGAAATCTCTAACATGTATTAACACCTAAATCTTTATTGCCTGACCTCAGATAGTTGTGACTTCTACATAAGTCCAATTATGATTGCTTAACATAGAGCTAAATTTTGACCCTAAAGGCATAACATTATAGTAAGTGGGATTGTAAGTCTCCCCTTTTTATGGTATTGTGTGGAAACTTGGCCTTTTTTCCTTCATATGGAAGATGTCTTGGTTCAAGGATCCATGCTTATGAATAGAGGGTTGAGTATTCTCCAAAGAATGACTTAATCAATTAAAAAGCAAAACTCCAATAACATCTAATTAAGTTTGACTAACACTAATTATTGTTAACATTGCTTTACTTTCAAGTCATTTACTTTATGCAATTTAATTTCAAGTCATTTACCATTCATTGCCATTTTCATTTCATTAAACTTGTTTATGTTTATGCCATTTTCACTTTGCTCATTTGAGCCATATATTGTGATTGTAGATTTGTTTGTGTATTTTGTTTATGATTGTACATTATATTGCTAAGTGCTTGCTGATTATTGCTTGATTCCAAGTCCAAAGGGAAAATGGGTTTTCTATATGACATTCTTGTCTGTCGGATTGCATCCCATTGGTCAGATCTTTTCAACTCTTAACTTTTAATTTTATGCTTAGGATTAGTCTCTTCATCTCCTCCCACTTCTTAAATTTCAAAATCTCCCCCCCCCTTTTCAAAAATTTCTTTGCTTGTGATTTCAAACTTAGATATGTTTCAAATTAGAAACTTTGGCCTATGCCAATGAATTTTCAAACCTTTTCTTAAATCAAATTTGTAAATAAATATAATCATATTGACTTAAAATTTCAAAAGACAAAAAGAACTAAAACTCATTCAAACTTTTGGGCCCTTTGTGCCTCTTCCCACTTAACTTTTGATAAAAACAATCCACTCATTTTGAAATTATTACCACGAACTACGAGGTTTTGATCCCTCATTTTTATGTTAGTACGTAGGCATAAGACCAAAGGTCTTGTTAAACACAAAAGTATAGTCAATGAATTCTTTTCTCATCCCCACACTCTATTTTCACCAAACATCATTTTATACCAACTACACATACACACATAAAAAAGGGCTCCCTAGGAGTACCTAGGACACTTTGGGTGCTAACATCTTCCCTTTGTGTAACCAATCCCCTTACCTGTAATCTCTGGCATTTTATTAGTTTTGATTTGAAAACTTCTTATCTTTAGGTTTTGTTCGTACTTTTCCATTTTTCTTTGTGATTGTATATATTGTTTACTTGTGATTTTGTTTTTGCTTGTGGTCTTAGGACCTTAAAATACTTAATAACAACAAAATACCCTAAAAAATATCTTGGTGGACTGTTGGACTTGATCTGAACTTTTGGACTTAGGATAGGCAACTTCCATATGCTTTGAGGACTTGGCCAATGCCATCATCTGAGACTGAGTTATCCTTGACTGTGCCTTTCATATGATGTAAGCCTTGATTTCTATTTGGGTTCATCTGTCACTTTGCCTTTGTGCTTAATTATTATACTGTTATTATTGTAAATGTTTGATGATTGCTTCTGAGTTTACACAAAGAATATTTTCATCTAATACATTGGAAGACATTGAAGACTGCTAACTATTGGAGTGTTTGCTTGGATATTATGGATATCTTTATTTGATGCCTTTATCTTCATATGGTTTTCTTATATATTGCTTATGCTTGTTGCTTTCTAAAGTCCAAAGGGAAATGGGTTTCTATATGACATTCTTGTCTGTTGGATTGCATCCCACTGGTTAGATATTTTCAACTCTAAACTTTTAATTTGTTGTCTAGGATAGTCCATTCATCTCCTCTCACTTATTTAATTTCAAACTCTCTCCCTCATTTTAAAACCTTCTTTATTTGTGTTTTCAACTTAGACTTGTTTTAATGATTAGAAACTTTGGCCTTATGTCATTGAATTTTCAAAAAATTTCTTAATCAAACTTATGAATGAACTTAACCATATTGACTTTAATTTCAAAAAGACAAAAAAGAACTAACAACCCCATTCAAATCTTTTTCCTTTTGTTCCTTTTCTTTAAACTTTTGTTAAAACCAATTCACCAACTTTTTTGAAATTTTTACCACGAACTACGGGGTATTGATCCCTCATTTTTATGTTGGTACATAGGCATAAGACCGAAGGTCTTCTAAAATACAAAATATGATTAATGAACTTTTTTCTCATCCCCTCACTCTATATTTTTATCAAACATCATTTTGACCAAATCACTTGCACACAAAAAAGGCTCCCTAGGAGTACCTAGGACACTTTGGGTGCTAACACCTTCCCTCTGTGTAACCAACCCCCTTACATGTAATCTCTGACATTTTATTAGTTTTGATTTGAAAACTTCTTATCTTTGGGTTTTGTTCGTACTTTTACCTTTTCCTTTAGAAACAATAAAAGCGAGGTGGCGACTCTGGTTTTATTGACGTCAAGTTTATCCATAACTTGATGGTCATGAATTTACCCCTACAGCTTTCAACATGGCGTTCGCCATAGAGGTAGCCACGAGGAAGATGATGTGTCCCACGTCCCAACGGTTACAAAGACTGGGTCCTACCAATTTGGGAACATGGTGGTCGCCATCCCTACATGGTGGTCGTCATCTTTGAATTTGGTGCTTCAGTCAAAGCCAGTTGGAGATTCAGCCCCATGACCTCCATTTTTCTCTCACACGAATGCTAAAGAAGTTACATGGTTCCCTAGGTTTAGTACTAGCGTAAATAAGGCATAAAGTTCACAGTTTTGATCATCCAAGCTTAGTTGCAACATAAGCCATATATACGCATTGTTAAAGTGATAATCCGTCATATCGAAGGGTTATCGCACCACTGTTGTTATTAAGTTTGGAGCATCGTAGTCATAGCATTTAATCTTGCCTCCATTTACATTTTATTTGTACTAGATTCAAGTCTTCGATTGGAGCAGGTTTTTAATGCATTCCGCACTGCTTTACTTTATTTACTATATCGCATCGCTTTACTTTCTTTTATTTTCTCGCACCGCTTTACTTTATTTATTTTCCCTCAATACTCTACTTTATTTTCTTTATTTCCCGCTTGTTACTCTCCGTGCAAAAATCTATTTTCAAAGCTCTACATTTATTTACAAGTTCTTGTTGAAACTTAATCACAAACGTATCACTTTAATATGTCATATCTTACTTTTCAATCATATGTTTTATTGTTTACAATAACCATGTCCAGATAAATCATTAGCGTTGGAATGTGAGGACCGTCGATTCGAAGGTACTCCATATGTTGTCTCTGTAAGAGTGCTTTTGGGGCTGTTTTGACTTTAATACGATTATTTTGTGATTCATCTGATAGGTTACTATGAAAGTAGTACCGTGACCAAGTCGGATAAGATCGAAAGTCGTCTGACACTTAAGATAAAATTGGTTAGTTTTTTATTAATAAAAACAGCGAAAGCACTTTGTTAGTTAATTAGGAAAGTTTAACTAGAAGGAGGTTTTAAACTATTTTCGGACGCGTTTATATGTTTAGAATCCGGTTGTCCGAGCATATGCCGGAAACCCTTTTAAGTTAAAGTTTTCAATCAAAATTACTTTTCAACCGAGTTAAAGAGGTGATTACATAAAAAAGGATTTTCTACTTTAACGCAAGATGCGACCAGTGCAGCCTGAGCCGCTGGTATAGATTAAAAATAAAGTCTGGTTCTGAAAAATCGAAAGTGACGGTTCATTTTTAATTAACTCATTTTCAAGGAATAAAATATTGCCCCATAGGTAGTTCTAATTAGAGATAATAGGAGTATTGTTGATTGATGTGATCCACGTTCCAGTACTACATCTTTGAGTTCATTTAAACGTTATTATTTTCATTATGTATCCGTTTCAAACATTCTTGATACCGCCTTAGATAAACAGTGTAACAATAGTTAACGATAGATTAACATTGGACTTTGTAGGATCGATAATCTATTATATTACTCTGCCGTACTCTGTATACTCGCGGAAAGCATACACCAAGTTTTTGGCGCCGCTGGAGGGGATCAATTACGTCAAATTTCGTATCTTGTTGTTACATCGTCTAGATTAAGGAAACCCTTTTCGGTCAATGCGAAGAACTCGCAATACCGGAACTTTAGAAGATCCAATAGAAGAACCAAAAAGATACGCACGCGCTCAACTTTTTCTTCGATGAATCAAAAGAGTAATGATAGAAGTATAAAACCAAAAACCACTTAAAGACTTTGCTTTACCCTCTAATGAAGAACCCCATTAGAGTATTCTTAACCCGATAATCCCAGCCAATAATTTTGAACTTAAACCCATTTTGTTGCAAATAGTGCAACAAAACCAATTCACTGGCCTCTCAACTAAGAACCCGAACCAACATTTAAATGTTTTCATTCAACTAGCCGACACATTAAAAACCAATAATTCTTCCCCTGAGGCGATATGTTTACGCTTATTTCCTTTTTCCCTCAGAGATAGAGCAAGATTGTGGCTAGATTCCCTTCCAGCAAATTCTATCACTACTTGGAATGACTTGAAGAAAGTCTTCCTTGCTAGATATTGTCCACCAAGTAAGACTGTTGTCCTACAAAACCAAATAACCATATTTACCCAACATGATGGTGAATCACTTTTCGATGTTTGGGAGAGATATAAGGAACTATTAAGAGCTTATCCACACCATAGTTTAGAACAATGACTGATTATTCATACCTTTTATAACAGACTTCTCTATAACACGAAGATGACCATCGACGCTATCGTCGGTGGCGCATTGATGAACAAACCATACCCCGAAGCATGCACACTCATTGAAGATATGGCACAAAACCATTACCAATGGGGGACGGAACAAACATCAGTAGAGAAGAAAGAAACAAAGGGAGGAATTCATGAAGTTAGTTGCCTAGACCATATGAAAGCCCTAGCATAAAAAGTCGAAAGATTAACTATTAACCCTATAACTACCATGACTGCAATACAACCCGGATGCAAAATATGTGGAACCCAAGGACACATAACTTCTGAGTGCAATCTTTTAGCTGAATCAAACTTAGATCAGGTCAATTATGCCCAAGGAACCCCATATTCAAACACCTATAACCCTGAATGGAGGAATCACCTGAATTTTTCTTATAAAAACAATAACCCTACTCAAAACTCTACACCTCAAGAACCAACAAAACCTATACAAGCTGCTCCTCAGAAATCTAACCTTGAGAAAGTTATGGAAAATTTCATTTCAGCTAAAACTCAACAAAATAAAGAATTCATGAACCAAAGCGTTCATATAAAGGAGTTGATTACATAATTAGGCACCAAGGTCAATTCTGTGGTAACCCATAATAAGATGCTTGAAACCCAGATCTCTCAAGTGGCTCAGCAACAAGCTGCTCAGGCTACGCCAGAAGGATCATTTCCTGGACAACCTCAACCTAACCCCAAGGGGCATGCTAACTCTATTTCCCTGCAGAGAGGAACTATAAACAATGAGCCTGTAGATCCTAGGTTGAAGAAATCGGAGCCACCAAAAAAGGATGTTGTGACCCCACCAGAGAAACAAGCAGTAGAGAAACCTGTAGAACTTGAGAAAAAGAGAGAGTAAGAAGTTAAAAATAAGGAAGATATAAAACACATCTAAGTTTACATACCACCCCTCCTTATAAACCACCAATCCCATATCCGCAAAGACTTTAACAAACCAAATTAGATAACCAATATAAAAAGTTCGTAAAAGTAATTGAGAAACTCCATGTCGAGATTCCCTTGACCGAAGCTATCAACCAAATATCATCGTATGTCAAATTTTTAAAAGATATCTTAACTAACAAACATAAGCTTGACGGTCCTAAACCTTTATAATGCAATTCAATAGCTGAAAACAAACTAGCCAAAAAGGAGAAAGACCCCGAAAGTTTTTCTATACCTTGTGTTCTAGGAAATCATGTCATTGATAAAGCACTGCTGGATTTAGAAGGAAGTGTGAGCTTGATGCCTTTAGCTTTTTGTAATAGATTAGACCTAGGAGACATGCAACCAACTAGGATGTCCCTTCAAATGGTCGATCGATCAGTTAAATATCCAATAGGTATATTGAAAGATATTGCAGTTAGGATTGGACAACTTTATATTCCAACTGATTTCATTATTATGGACATTAAAGAAGACAATGAAATCCCTACCCTTCTAGGCAGACCCTTCTTATCAATAACTGGAGCCATAATAGATGTCAAAAGAGGAAAAACGACTTTCGAGGTAGGGGACGAAAAAGTAGAATTTATCTTATCCAATTTTCTAATGGCACTCGCCATAGATGACACATGTTGTTTGTAGTGGGAAATTCATGATCATCAAGCTATTGACAAGCTAGAGATCAATTAACAAGAGTCGCCACCATGCTTTTATTGTTTCCAAGGGAAAAGAGAAAAAGTACAAACAAAACCCAAAAAGTAAGAAGTTTTCAAATCAAAACTAATAAAAAGTCAGAGATCACAGGTAAGGGGGTTGGTTACACAGAGGGAAGGTGTTAGCATCCAAAGTGTCATAGGTATTCCTACGGAGACCTTTTTGTGTGCATATGTATTTTGTACAAAGTGATGTTTACAAACAAATAGAATGGGGGGATGAAAAAAGAATTCATTAATTATATTTTTGTGTTTGACAAGACCTTCGGTCTTGTGCCTACGTACCAACATAAAAATGAGGGATCAAAACCTCATAGTTCGTGATACAAATTTCAAAATGGATGCATTGCTTTTAACAAAATTTAAGTTTGAAAGGCACAAAGGCCTAAAAATGGTTCGAATGAGTTAGTTCTTTTTGGCTTTTTGAAAGTTTAAGTCAAGTATAATTAAGTTCATTTACAAGTTTGATTTAAGAAAAGAAATTTGAAAATGCAATGGCATAAGGCCAAAGTTTCTATCTTTTTGCAAAAGTGGTCAAAGTTTAGAACAAAAATAGTTCACACAAAGAAGATTTTAAAAAAAAATGGAGGGAGAGATTTTGAAATTAAAGAAATGGGGAGAAGATGAAGAGACTATCCTATGTACAAAATTAAAAGTTTAGAGTTGAAAAGATCTGACCAAGTGGGTAGCAATCTAATAGACAAGAATGTCAATAGGAACCCAAAATTCCCTTAGACTTTTAGAATCAAGCAACACACAAATGCACAATTATATTATCTTGAAGAACAAGGCATCAAATAAAGATGGCCTCATCCAAGCTTATCAATTCCATGATCTTTTTCAAAATAGCCCATGTAACAAATGAATTCCACTAGTCACGGGTTCAAAATAATAGCTTCGCAATGATCATGTTGTAGATGAACTTAGGGAGGTCTTCAAAGATGTATCAGATGAAGTTTCAAATTGCAAGCACTTGGTTCTTCAACAAGTTGGCATTGGCCAAGTCCATTAGCATAGGAAGGCTGCCTAGATTCTAAGTCCATTTGTCCAAGATCAAGCCAACAGTCCACTCAAAAGTTTTTTAGGGTTCTTGTTATTCTTATGTACATTAATGGTCAAAGACCACACAAACAAGCAAAGTATACACAAACAAAATATATCACACAATATGGTCCAAATGGACAAAGTGAAAATTTCATTAACATAAACAATTAGAATGATATGAACAATGGAAAAATGAAATAGAGTGCTAAAAGTAAATTGCATTAAAGTAAAAGCTTGAAATTAAAAGTTAGTAGTTAGTAGGTTAAGAGTTAGTATTGTTTTACTTTTGCTTTTCATTTCAAGACATTCTTTGGAGAACATTCAGCCCATTTATCACAAGCATGAATCCTTGAACCAAAAATCTTCCAAAGGAAGGAAAGAAGGCCAAGTTTCCACACAATACCATGAAAGAGGGGAGACTTACAATCTCACTAACTAGAATGCTTATGCCTTTTATGTCACAAATTTAGCGCTATGTAAAGCAGTCGTAATTGGACTTATGTAGAAGTCACAACTATTTGAGGTCGGGCAATACAATTTTGGTGTTAATGCATGTTAGAGACATAGTATAATGGACTATGCTCATGAAACACACCACACACAAAAAGAATATGCAAAAGGTGTGGCCTAATCTCATCCATAGTCATGTTAATTTTTCAATCAACTAGCATTAGGACTTTGAGATATCATAGGCCAAATGGAGTGAATGAATGAAGAAAGGGAATAAGATGAAGTGGAAGGGGGATGAATGAAATCACAAATTGGTCAAAGAAGGACTTTTACCAAATTAATATCATTCATTCATTTTGGGAGATGGAATGTACACTCCATCAATCCCCTAAATCCAATGATATTAATTTGACAAAGTCAAATCAACCTTGACCAAGGCCCAACAACAATAGTCAAACACCAACAAGTCATCACAATTGGTCAACAAAATTATTTGGTATTTAATCAAATTAAAAAATACTAAAATAAGACATTTAAATTAAATATGGTTTGTCTAATTCCTAAAATCTCATCAAAACACCAAAGAAATGGCCATGAGATTTATCATAGGTCAAACAAGGTCAAAGGACCTTGGAGAAAAATTTTCATAATTTTTGGACATTTAAAAATATTTTTAAACAATTAAAAATAAATGAAAAATCAGTTAATTCATGAAAAATATTAATAGTGATCCAAAAAATAATTTTAATTCTGAATGTGAAAGAGAAAAATATTTGTATTTTTTTGGTGAAAGTTCCATATTTTTTGGATCAATATTGTATTTAATATGAATTATTGAAAAAAATGCAAATAAAATGAAAATTAAAATATCAGAAAAAACGTGGACCCCTTGATCTCCCTCATTAATTGACGTGGCTGATCAAGTGGCCAGGAGCGCGCCATCCACCATAGTCCTTAGTCAGCGCGTGGCAACTTTGGTAATCAAAACCAACGTCTAGGATTGAAACAAAATGAATGGATCATGTGGTTCAGGGTCTTGCCAACGCATCGTCAGAGCCAAAGCTCCGGTCATCTTCTTCGGTGGACCTCACCGGACTGGTCCACCATCAACCATCATCAAAATGAAAAATAAGGACATGCTTTTAAAGTAAAAATGGCACTGAGCTCGAATCTGGCCTTAATTCACTCTAACTCCAAGTATATTGAGAGATACATGGAGTTAAAATTTAAGGTACATGAACTGAGTTGCTTCGATTTGACCTCAAAGCAACTCAAACTTCTTGCCTACATTGGTAGGACTTCAGACAACCAAAGAATCAATAGAATTGAGCAAGAATTTGAGAGAATCGAAGAGTTCAAAATTTCAGGAAAATACCTTCAATGGAGGTCTGGATTCAACTGATCTTGATTTTTCTTGTGCTTGATCTCACTCCACTTGCTTGCAGAAGAAGGATTAGATGGTTAAGAGGTTGTGGATTCCTGGAGATTTGAATTCCAAAAAAGTAGAAATTCAATCTCAAATTCAAAAGAATTTCTCAGGCTTATTCTTTGTAGGGTTTGAGATGGGGGATCAAAGCTGGCGCGAATGTGTGTTCATTTCTGAGCAATTGAAGCTCTATTTATAGACAAAACAGTTGATAGTTGCACACTTCAAATCACTTTCCAATTTTGGAAAATGGTGATGCAAGGGTGCATGGGCGTGCACAGACCCATGAAATCATTGCTTGAGGTCCACAAATGAATGTTGGATAGTCAGAACTGAGCTTGGATTGCAAGGCAAGTGTGCATTGGTGTTTGAAGTTTGATCCTTGCCAAGTGATGTCACCCTGTTCATGCCATGCGCAACCTATGCATTTCTTGTCCAAAATGAATGAATTTGAGCTCTTTGGAAAGGTGGGATCAATAGGAACAACTTTCAAGTTTATCACTTTTTCATTTGGAGCTTGGAACTTGGAGAAATTTGAGGTGGAAGTTTGGAAATATTTGACATATCAATTTTTTTCTAAGTGTCAAGCCATATGTCTCAATATTCCACCTTGCTTAATTTTTTATGTGAGCTTCAAATGAGAAAAGTGTCTTCATAAAAGTTGTATCTATCTCAAATACCTTTAAAATGGTCACCAATTTCATGTCATTTGGATTTTAAATCATAGAGTTATGCATTTTTGAAGTTTGGAAAAATCACTTGATCAATGGTATAGGTCAAAAGTGACCTATAATGTAACCTCATATCACATGCTCAAAAAAGTTGAATTAGCTCCCACTCCAAACATCAAAGTTTAATTAGACACATTTAATTTTATTGTGAAACTTGTAAATCTTTCATCTCATAAAAATTGAGCAAGTTATGGCCTTGGGAAGTTGACTTTCAAATTAGGGTCTACACAAAATGACCTATAATGTTTCAACATAGAAAATGATTTTCCAAGAAAAACTAGCTCTAGGTCTCAACATGAAAGTTGTTTGGTATGTCACTTAGAGTAAGTTTTCTCTTGTAATAATTTTCATATGATGAAAATTGTAGGAGATAGGGTCTAGGGAGACCCAGTTTTAATCAGATGAATCCATTTGGCCAACCACCATCAACCAACTTGCTAACTTCCAATTCTCTTGACTTTCTTGGCTCATGGTAGATCATATATGCATGAGATGATGAATTTTAAAGTGTCCCTTGAGAAATTTGATCAATTGGTGAGATAGCTTGTTGCTTAAGATACCCAGTCAAACTAGGGTTTCCAAGGAAAATCACCCTCAAACTCTTGAAGAAAACTTGATCAATATAACATGTAGAGATGATTGGGATTCATATATGATGTTCATAACCATTCTTGAATCAATTATTGGTTGTGCTCTTTGTTCATGAGGGTCTCAAACCCTAGATGTGAACTTGATGAACCAATGAGATCATGCCCTTCCTACAAAAGAGTTAAACAAATGCAAAGACATATTTTTGGTATTTTGGTTAGTAAAATGATAATATACAAGTATGATATAATCATAAAGTGCTTGGTGATCTTTCCCAAAACAAACCCAACGAAAGAGGGGTAAGGAGAATGCCAAGACATGATCCCAATGCTAATGCTTATGATGGAATTGCATGAGGGATCTTAGGGTCAAAATTGGCGTCTTACAGCTGCCCCTACTTAAGGATCTTCTAACTGAGGAGGCGAAGGTTAAAATCTTCGGCTCGACTCAGTAGAACGAGCTTAAATAACAACACAGAGAAACAAATTTTGGTCCCTAAGAGACCTCATGATGTAAATGATATGAATGCAAAAATTAATGCTCTGTAGGGAAATATTGCCACAAAGGAAAAAGAAATCAGAGAGACCGAAAATACGCAAGAGTAAAATGTATTCCATAAGGAAAACTCACTAGGGAGACATAGACTCTGGGTGGGGGGGTAAAGGAGTTATGCGTAGGCCAGACTACGACTTAAAACTACTGGAGGGACTAGAGGGATTCCCCACAAAATGGAAAGACTCAACCGGGGAAACAACAATACCTGCAGGGGATACAAGTAAGTCAGGATAAAACTGAAATGCTCGACTCCTGCAGGGGGAAAAACGATTTCACTAAGGAAATGCGCACTCAACTCGACTGGGGAA
Source organism: Lathyrus oleraceus (assembly GCF_024323335.1). Classification (NCBI taxonomy): domain Eukaryota; kingdom Viridiplantae; phylum Streptophyta; class Magnoliopsida; order Fabales; family Fabaceae; genus Lathyrus; species Lathyrus oleraceus. The sequence continues at coordinate 50,067,135 of NC_066585.1, forward strand.
GAAAAACTTCAACAGAGGAGGAGCAGAAATCTATTATCTACTACCGGATACTGGGTAAGGAGATAATAAAGATCTGACAGAGAGGACATCCGTCATCGGTTAGGATGAACATATCAAGGATGACTCGCTGAGGAAATGCTATGAGGAAGTATTCATTACCGATTACTGGGTAAGAATAACCTTGTTGGGGAAAAACTGCAAACAATAGGATTTACAACTACCAGTTACTGGGCAGAAGACCAAGGGTGAGAGTATCCGTCATCGGTTAAGATGAACATATCAAGGATAAACTCGACAGGGAAGAAAATCCGTCACCGGTTAAGATGAGCATATCAAGGATTGACTTGCCTGGAAATGCCAAGGAGGACACCCGTCATTGGTTAGGATGAACATATCAAGGATATACCAACTGAACAAAAAGGGTAGTAATCACATCTATCTAAAACTGGATAGAAAACCGTCGGAGAGAGAATCCGTCACCGGTTAGGATGAACATAACAAGGATTATCTCTGCGAGGGGACAAAGTAGGATTTACGACTACCGGTTACTGGGTAGAAAACCAATCAAAGAGAAAATCCATCACCGGTTAAGATGAACATATCAAGGATAGACTCTGAAAAGGGGATAAAAATAGGATTTACAACTACCGGTTACTGGGTAGAAGACCAATCAAAGAGAAAATCCGTCATCGGTTAGGATGAACATATTAAGGATCAACTCTGATGAGAAGCAAAAATAGGGATTACATCTATCAGTTACTGGATAGAATACCATAGAAGAGAAAATCTGTCACCGGTTAGGATGAACATATCAAGGATAGACTTCGCACAGGGGAAAAATAGGATTTACAACTACTGGTTACTGGGTAGAAAACCACTAGGAGAAGAAAACCCGTCATCGGTTAAGATGAACATATCAAGGATTAACTCTCTGGGGAAAAAATAGGGATTACAACTACCCTTTTCATGGGTAGAATACCAAAAATGAGAATATCCATCACTGGTTAAAGTGAACATATAAAGGATAGGCTCAGGCCCGGGAAAGAAAGATGTTCGTCACCGGTTAGGATGAACATATCAAGGATATACTTTCTGGGGACTCTACTGAGGAGAAATAAGGGTACTTTTGCCGGGTATTGGGCAAGAAGTAACAAACTGCAAACTAAGAAGAATATTACCAGTTACGGGGCAATAGACCCTTAGGGGACCAAAGCATCTATATATGTAAGAGCTAGAAAGAAACAATCAATCAAGACTCAACCTAATGAGGACATAACTCAAGGGGAGTAATTCCATCCAGAAAATCTACCGGAGAGGAAACTGAAATAACAACCATCCACGAGGAAACAAACTCAGTAGGGAAACGGAGAAAGGTTAAAGTCTTTCTGCTTATGGGGCTGACACTCTACAATTGAAGGAGGACATACACCAGATTTGGTATGGGGATAAAGTACCACCATAACAGAGAATAAGACTCTCAAATAAATCAAATATGAAGATGCAGGGTATGAAAATTATGAAATTATATGAATGCATATGTATATATGATGGTTATGCTGATAAAACGATCACAAAGGATACAGAGGTGTCGCAAATAAAATGAACCACTGGTACAATCCTCGGTCAATCCACATAATATAGAGACAACTGCTGGAGAACAGAGAGATCAACATCCTAAGGACTCAACCCTAGCTGAGGACGAAAGAGATCTGCTAAGGATAGATAATCCAATCTGTGGGGAATTTTAGGTCAATACCATAAAAATGGGAGACAACCCTACAGAGAAATAATCAACAAAAGCTGCTCAGAAATCAGGAGGAAACTCTGACTGGGAGCAAATTAAATGGCGATTGGTGGGGACACCAAGGCGATCTACGAGGGAAGATCAACCATCTTTGAAGATCAACCCTGCAGAGGAAATACGAACTTCGCTGGGGAAGGCAAAAACTCCACTGGGGAAAACAACAAGCCGTAGGGTATCTAAATCAACCAAATTAGCTGGGGACAAGGAAATAAATTCCACTGAAGATCAAACACTCCACCAAGGAACTGAATCAACACAAACGTCTAGGGATACCCGAAGGGTTAACTGCTTGGGGAACCTCTGATGTTTCACATTTAAGGACTTGCTATTCATTGAAATGCTGTTGATATTCCTTTTAATTGCTTTGAAAAATTCTTGCTTTTATATAGTAAAGAAAACTTGATTTTGATTTAAAAATTTAATTTTAAAATGATCATAATAAAATTTAAAAATATTGGCTAAAATAAATAAGAGTAGAAACAATTTTGGATAAAAGCTCTGAAATTCTGGTATCAGATATGAGATGTCGAAGGTAATGTCACGACACTGATATTTGAGTAATGCAAACAGAATAAAGATAGAGAATAGTAATCCAAGATGCACAAGCAATTGTTAACCCAGTTCGTTCCAACTCACCTACATATGGGGGCTACCAAGCCAGGAAGGAAATTCACTAAAATAGAATCAGTTCAAAGACTCTCCGTACACTTCAACAAGTTACAGTCTTTATCACCTAATCTCTACCCGTGCAATTTCTACCTAAGCACTCTTAGATATGAGAACCCACTCACTTCCCTACAATCACACTTGTGATCTTAAACAACAATCCCTTGAGAAAAGAAAACACTTTTCAATAACACACTCTTGATTTTACTTCACAGTTTCAATCAAGAAGACACACTCTTGATCTTGCTTCACAACTTTGATCAAGAAGACACACACTTGATCTTTCTTCACAGCTTTGATCAAGTAGACACACACTCTTGCTTAATAGCTTTAGAGTGACAAATTACAACCACAAATCAGTCCAATTCAATCATCAAAAGATGACTTGAATGGCTTACAAGTCTTAGACTAAACAGACACAAACCCTAGCTCTCTCACTATATTTCGCTCAATATTGGTTGTGTGTTAAAACAGGTTTTCTAAGTCCCTTTTTATAGAAGCTTTCAGCTGGGCTTGGACATCTTGAAAACCCTAAATCTATTTTCCAATAAAATCTTTTTATAACAGCTGGTCAGATCTCCTTAGAAAATAAGTAAATCAGGCTGTAATCCATGATTGAATTCGCCAGCTAATCATATCTTCAATCATACATAGATTGCCATTAATTGTGCAATCACAAAACACCAAACATTCATACTGAATGTTCTGCGTACAGGATGTCATGACATCGGGTCTGACATCCTGGAAAAATCCTGCATAATTCCATAATTCCTTTTATAACTTCCAGCAGGTACAACCATATCAGATGCCATGACCTTGTGTATGACATCTTGAAACAGTCCTGCATGAACATGTCTTTCATTTAACCTCTAGCAAGTACATCTCATATCAGATGCCATGACCTTGTGTATGACATTCTGAAACAATCCTGCATGAACATGTTCTTGAACTCCAACAGGTACATATGATATCTTATGTTAAGACATCACACATAACATCTTGTGAACACTCTTTGTTTTACCAAAATTGCTGCCAATATTAAGAATCAACAAACTCCCCCTTTGGCAAATTTTGGCTAAAACATATATCTGTCCTTTTTGTTCACAAGGTAAACTATCAGCAGTTAAACAACATAACAGTAGTTTAAACAGCAGCAGAAGCAACACAATTACTAGCTTATAGTTACTAGTAATACACACATGCACAAGGGTACTTCTCCTCCCCCTAAATCTGTGCAACAAAAACATAATTACTAGTTATGGATGCAACTAGTAAGACACACAAATGCACAAGGGTGCTTCTTCTCCTCCTAAATCTGTGCATACTTCAAATAACAACTACTGTAACTCCAGCACCTGTACCAACCAGAATGTTATTCTGACATCTGCTTCAACATCAACACCTGTGCACCATATCAGACATCTTCTTTGACATCTATAAACAGAACAACATTATGTTTTAACACCTGTGCACTTCCTTCAATAACAGTTGTCCTTCTGTCCAGCCACATACATCTCCTCACAGCTCCAGCTCCACATAAACACTTCTCCCCCTTTTTTAGTCAAAATTGACCAAACGTGACCAATTAGACAAAATAAATGTCAATTAGCCTAGCAGAGAATGTCAACAAACAAATGTTATAACATTAAAAATGTTAAAACATAATTGTTCAGGAGATACAAACCATCATTATACACAGCTGTGATAGCTGAGATAATGAACAAATCCATGGAACTCATTAAGAGCCCAAAATATTACAAACTTCAGCACAACAACACATCTTTTGCCACAACACATTTCACCCAGTCAGAAATATCCCCCAAGCTATAGGTTCTCATGAACATAGATCCCCAACTTCCCCTTTAAACATTCAAATTGATTGGCATCCAAAGCTTTAGTGAAAATGTTTGCTAATTGCTTTTCAGTAGTGACATGCTCCAGAGTTATGATCTTTTCTTCTACCAGTTCTCTAATGAAGTGATGACGAATGTCAATGTGCTTTGTCCTGCTATGTTGAATAGGATTTTTGGAAATATTTATGGCACTCAGGTTATCACAGTATAATGTCATGACTTCTTGTGTGACATTGTATTCAGACAACATTTGCTTCATCCAGACCAGTTGAGAAGAGCTACTCCCAGCTGCTATGTATTCAGCTTCAGCAGTGGATAAAGATACATAGTTTTGTTTCTTGCTGAACCATGAAATCAGATTGTTCCCTAAAAAGAAGCATCCTCCAGATGTGCTTTTTTCCTATCATCAGCACTTCCAGCCTAGTCAGCATCACAGTAACCATTCAGCATGGATCCAGATCCACGAGTATACAACATCCCATAGTCACTGGTGCCATTGACATATTTCAGTATTCTCTTCACTTGGTTTATGTGACTGACTTTTGGTTCAGCTGGATACCTAGCACAAACACCTATAGCAAATGCAATGTCAGGTCTGCTTGCTGTGAGATATAGCAGACTACCTATCATGCTTCTATATAGACTCTGATCTACACTGACACCATTTTCATCTTTGGATATTTTCACATGAGTAGGAGCAGGTGTCCTTTTATGGCTTGCATTTTCCATTCCAAACTTCTTCACAATGTTCTTGGCATACTTGCTTTGAGATAGAAAGATAGAGTCTTCCATCTGTTTCACTTGTAGCCCAAGAAAGTAGGCCAGTTCTCCAACAAGGCTCATCTCAAACTGTAGATGTTTTTGATTGGCTGCATTTTATGTTAAAACACTTATTGTACTTAGATGTCTTGACTGATGTCATGACATGCTTAAGTAGTATGCTGCATGATTAGCTAATACAGGATTTACTCGATGTCAAACTGAATGTTATGACATTCATTCATGACATCATTTTCTGGATGTCAAACTGAATGTTATGACATTCATCTCTGACAGCAGATGCTAAAGTATAGG